>NC_046163.1:42807338-43129838 GCF_011064425.1 Rattus rattus | reverse complement strand
AAGGGGTCTCTGGTAAAAAGATAACAAGGGATGATAATGTCATCAATCTCTATTAAGTTCTATACCCAAGAACAATGACTTTAGGGGAACCTGGAGAAGAAAATGGAAAAACATTCCTTAAAGTGAAAATTACACTTATAATTCAACAATAATATAATATAAAGAACATTTGGAATTTGGTCTTATAAATCTACAGACTTCACTGACACAGAGAAAGCAGAAGAGTGAATTCTGTCCATATTTGTAGGATCTGAAACAAGTCCTCAAGCAACATTCACTAATTCTAAGCTGGCAATGACTCGGGGAAACCCAAGCCTGGGAAGACAGGTGGCGCTGTACATGCAGCGCAGTGCAGGGACGTGGCAGCCAGCGGGAAGCCTGGGTGCACTCAGGTTTCCTGGAGGAGGGAGGGAGGCACCTACCTCGGCCGGCTGAGGCTTAGTTAGTGCATGTTTGCAAAGCACTTTGACATCCTTGGGTGGACAGTGCTGCGTAAGTGAAAAGCATCATCGTTATCTCGCTATGATTAGAGCAGAGCAACCTGATTTTTCCTTCTTTAAACTAAGGCATCAAGACAAGTACAAACCGTAATAAAGTCATTAGTGGACGTTAGCATGAGAGACAATACTTTTGATCCATTTTTTTTCATGAGCACATAGGCTCTGAGATCTGAAAATATTTTAAAACAATCTTGTTTGTACTTTAACTTACAACACTGCTGACAGAGCTCACTCGGACCTTGTCTGAACTCCTAGACACTTGGCACTTGAACTCCATGAAGGCAGCTTCCATGTGTGGGTATGGCAGACCGCTGGAAGGTTTATTATAATCTTCTCAAACCCTTTCCCTGTAACCGCAGAATTACTCTTTGCAATCATACATGGAGTCTATTCTCCTAGTCACTACCCTGTTAATAGTCATCGGGACACAATGTGTCCACTTCATGTTTTCTGAAATAACTGATTTTCATTAAGTATCTATGATACTTTTGATGTGGGTGAGATCACTTCAGAGCTGAGAGCCACACTACCCTGATGGTGCTCGCTCTCATCTGAACCAAGTATAGCACACACGGGGGCCCTACCTCTTGGTCTTATTAGTGCAACCCAATGAGCACAAACAATGTACTCAATAAGACTGTAACTTGAACGGAGAGTATCGGGATGGATGGATGAGTCTGGAGAGACAGGTAGGATTGCAGATGGCATAGAGGCCCAAGTAAGACCCAGTAGCCGCCAGAGAGCAGCACGCGGTGCGTTCTGGTTGAAGTCTCAAGTGTGTGGTATGAGCCAGCACAGGACTTCAGGTCCCCAGTGACGAGGGGACTGACGTAAAACTCTTTGGAGAACTCAATAGTTCTGAAAAAACCTATCCTGAGTTTTAGAAACTTATCTATGGTAAAAAAAAACGGTGTTGGATGAGCTCAAACACACGTCAAACATTTAGCAGGGAGTGTATCTGCCCATGCCTGGAGTCCTGTACACAACAGTCAGCAGACTGCTACAGTTCACAGCAAAGGCTGTGTGCATGTGCAATGCACTGTGCACACTTGTGGAGGCCGGACAACTACTCGTGGGAACGATGTACCTCTGTCCGTCCGTCCGTGGTCCTGAGGCTGACCTGAGCCTGTCAGGTTTGACAGCACGTGCCGGGAGCCATCCTGTTGGTCTATCTTTCTAGCTTTTGAAATGAAAGTTTAGTTACAAAAATTTTCTAGGTTGGAACTGAGAGCTAAGACTGTGGATTTAAAACTGGCTCAAAGTTTTAATAACTACAGATGATCTGAATAGAGAGCCTTCCCCATGAGTAGAGGAAGTACTTCATGAAATATTTCATGGGACTGTCAGACAGGTTAGGAAGCTAGTTTGACTTTAATAGTAAGAAAAGACCATGTTTTTGATATCCCTGCTGTAGGAAGAGAAATGCCACACAAGTAAATAATACCTAATAAGGTCTCAGAACGGGCACCCAAATGTAATTTACAAAATCGCCACTAGATGGCGAGCTTGTCTTACCACTGTACTCAGAATGTGCTAAATGCATTTAAACTATTTAACACGCATGGAGTGCAGTTTTGCTTCCTCAGATAACTAATGTCTTCAATTTTATAAGAGTGACACAAAATAGGAAACACCTGTCCCTGAACGTAAAGTCTGTGACCGTGGGGCTTAAGTGATTGTCTTCCGCACTGACGTTTTCTTTTTTCTTTTTGTGACAGTGTATCACTGTGTAGCTCTGGCTGGCCTGGAACTCACAGACACCAGCCTACCTCTGAGCTTCCCAAGTGCTGGAATTAAAAGGGTGAGCCACTATGCCTAGCTTGCTTGCAAGTGAAAAGTTAAACCTGCACATTAAAGTACTATCCTGACAGCATAGTTTGAAAACTGTCATGGAACCAACAGCAAAAACGTTTATGTTTTTTGTAAGTTTAACTGTTGTATACACATATTTTAGATTTCTCTAAGGCATTAATTTGTTTTGAAATTGAATCATTGTATCATTGAGAAAATGAAATGAAAGAGTATAATTATGCAGTCTTTTAATGAGTCTGTCATATGTACACACACACAAAGACACAGTTTAGTCATAATTTTAATTTCCTTTTGTGTGTTGTATACACATAATTATATTTTGCCTTTTATTATTAATAAAGTGAAACATAAATAATACTTAGGGGGTCTGTTTTCTTTGTGTGTGTACCTGCGTGTGCCATGCGTGTGCAGGTGCCTCCAGAGACCGGAAGTGTTGCATCCCCACAGCCAGAGTCAGAAGTGGTTGTGAGTTGCTTGACGTGGGCGCTGGAAACTGACTCAGGTCCTTTGAAGGAGTAGAAATTGCTCTTAATTACTTAGCCAGCTTTCCAGCCCCATGAATAATATCTTTAAATGAAATTTCATTTTTTCAAAAATAAAGGGCAAATTATGTAAGTATCGGGAGGGAAGCTGTATTTAAATCATCTGGGACCCATTAAAAGCGTTGTTAATGACATCTGTCAGCTGGAAGGGAAAAGACTGTGGGGGCGGATTCCTCCAGTTAGTGACCATGTGATGCTTCAGATAAAAACGAATTCACACCAATGGAGGGGCGTGTGTAAAAAGTGTCTTTCATTTATTCCGATTGGTAGTGAAATCCCACTTCTCTGACTTCCCTGTAATCTCAATTAATACTTGTCCCCACCCACTGCAGACCTACTGTTTCCTCTGGGGCACCCTGACCAGGTCCAGGAGGGAGAGAAAGAACAACTCTGACAAACAGTGGCATGCCCACCCCCGGAGTCCTGACGGCACAGCACACTGTGCATGAAGGGAGAAGTGAAGGAACTTAGAGACTTGTCTTCTTAGCACCAATTGAGAGAGAATTAGATGTTTTTATTTCACTAGCCCAGAGTAATGGCTAACACTTGTCGGGGGAAGAGTGGGCTGTCAATCAAGAAGGAAATCACAAGCATTTCCATACATGGAAGTGGTTTCTGAATTTGTCTTTTTTTTTTTTTTTTTTTTTTTTTCAAATCTGCACGTCAAGAGCCCTTCCTCATTAGCCTCATCTTCCCTTTACTAGAAATTCTTTCTATTCTTGTTTTATTTGTTCTGGACATTCAAGGAAAATATTTATAAATTTTGTATTGTTCTGATTTTAGAATGGCTTTCCAAAGAGAACAACAGCTTGACAGAAGGAGCTGAGGCTACTAACTAGCTCCCCCCTTCTCTTACTTGCAGTGCTGGTGCCTCAGACAACTCGACGTTCCTGACTCTCAGGCTGAGGTGAGAAGCCACCCACGCCTGCAGTGCTCTCTGGCTTCTAGAGAAGTCTTTAGTTAGGGACAGTGTCTAGCTCTCTTTGACTACATGTCTTCAATTGTGCACGAGAACTTTCTGAACCTACTGGCGGGTTCTGTGCTGTCAAGCGATGCCTCGCACCCTGGCACGTACTGAGTGGCTTGCGTAAGTTCCACATCAGTAAACTGTCATTAGCACCTCCTTCAAATAACTGCTTGCCTGTCACTGGTCCCCTGTCATGGCCCCACTCATGTGATCTGTCACGATGCCTTTCTTCTTCTTAAGGCACAAAACTGTCAGATGTGTCAAGTGCAGAGCATCGCCTTGGTAGCAATGTTTTCTCAGGGACAGACTAACCAGCCGTCTGGTACCTTGTGAGTTAAATGTGAGCACCCGAGCTAATGACTGTGTAATGCTAACCTTCGTTGCTGGTTCATTTTGACTCTTTAAAATATGAACTGTGTGTTTTACCCCTTGCACTCTCTTAATGATTTGTTTTCAGACTGAAACCGCTTCCAGCCGTCAGTTACGCTCCTGGCCTCTACACATGCACTTTTCCAAGCACAAACATTTATTTTTCCTATTGGTCTGCCAGCCCTGTCAGAGCAAATTTCACTTTAAACTAAATGCTATGATGCTTAAAACCTCTTGGATTACTTGGGCTGCTGGTGTGATCTATGACCTTCCAAGAATGACAGCTGAACTTTCCAATTTGCTTACACTGCTCGGGGAGCTGGGAAGCAATGCCAAAAGGAAAACACTTGTGATGTTTGAACAGAGAGGAACGTTCTTGTCGGAGGTGGGGCAGGAGACTATTAGGTACGGAGAAATACTAACAAGGAATGAAAAGAAACTAAACATGCTGTAAAGTCAATGCCTTAAACAACCCAAAGTTAGCACATGAGCACTACCGAGCTCTAGCCGGGCACGCCTAACTGTAAACTGGAAATAACCACGTTTAGTTACTGTCATCTAAGCACCAAGCAGAACTCCAGTTAGACTACATTACTGAATGAGTAAGTCCTAGAAATGGAAAAGAATCTTAAATCTTCCTGATTAACAGAGAATAACAGGCTATATCAATCTCTCCCCTTTCTTTATAAAATAGAAATTTGATATCTGAAAAATGTCAGAGGCAATATAGCCATGTAACATGGATGTTATATCATGGATGATATAATACTAGTCTCTCTTAAATGAAAAAAGTGTTATTAACTTTCTGTGATAACTCATTAAAACTCCTAAAAATAATTAATATAGTTTGGGAAAATTTTAATATAGTTTTGAAACTTTTCTCTTTGTACATCAGATAAGACATAGATGGTTATGAATGTTTAAAAAACCCAAATTGTCATAAAAGTAAGATTTTTAACATAAAGCTTCCAACTTATCTGAGACTATTCAACAATTTCTTTCCTTTATTTTGCTGAATAATAGATAAATCATGTCAGTGATAAAACTCATATACTGGCTTGTCAGCAAAGACTTTTTGGAAGATAAATTAAACTAAGAAATAGTTCTCAAAACTTATGAACAGAAATATGTAGATTACAAAATCTACAGCTAAACTCATTAAAAATCCATGTTTTTTTACTAAGCAAAAACATCTGAAAGTTTGATTGTAGGCAAATTTTAAGTTGTAAATATATGAAAAAGCATTCTTGCCTGCTTAGTCTACTTTTAAGATGTATGTAGGGCAGTGCTACTGTACCCTGAAGCTGCGAATTCAGCCACTTCAGCAGTGAGTACAGGAAGCTGCCAGACAAATGCTTCAGAGGACGGACTCTAACCTGCATCAAAGCGCGCTCTGCATTCACTCCAGAGGCTTAGCCCACGAGAACACACTCAACAGTACAGCTCAATCCATTTTCTACACAAGTTGAAGGTTAACTACGGACTGTCTGGTACAAGACTTCTGAAAATAAAACAGGACATGACTGTCGTCTTCACACACAGGGCTAAGGAAGCCCTGACCCTATGCCAGGCAGACAGAGTGTAGACAAGGATGCCTATGCCAGGCAGACGGAGTGTAGACAAGGATGTGGAAGCTCAGGATTTCTTACGGACATCTGTGCGGTACCTTGAGTTGTTCTCAAAGGATTATGGGGACACTGCAGACCTTTTCCCGCTCTCAGCGACACACATGCCATTTCCCTCTATTTGAAAGACTGGTAAGTCTGCCATTCCTGACCTTGTGGAATGTCTGGTACCTTTTATATATGGATTATAACTGTTACACGAGACGATAGTGATGCATCTGGAAATGCTTGGGAAAGGCTGGCTCCTGCACTGCACACGATGGGGTGGGTGAAGAGAGTGCAGGTGGAGACGCATCTTGCACATGCTTTCTGTTTGCCTTTACACGGCTTCTGCATAAGTCATGGAGGTTTATGCCTATGCAGATGTCTGCTAATTATTGCTCAGTAAAATAATGCCACGGCCAATCAGTCCTTCCTCTTGCCCTAGCGAGAGTGGACTGCTTGTGTAAACTGGGTAATTCAATCAAACGCTCAGATTCTACGTCATGATAATGCAAATGTAGAACGCCTTTAGGAACAGTGAGGGCAGTGTCTTACTTTATATCCCATGGGCCAGCTCATGTTAAGGAGTAAATCAAGGGAAGACTTCTAGCCATTCACTCGCGCTGCTTCTCACTCTGCACCGTGCTCAGGAGACTGATGTGATAGGCTCTGTAGTCAGGAGCACAGGATGTGAGAACACTCAGGGTGTATTTTTTACTCTGTGGTGTCTACTGTTTCTGATGCTGCAGAAAAGCCTGGGAATCTAGGGCTCATATCTAAGTTGGGGAAATGTGAGGAATTTCCAGGGTGAAGGGAAATCTATAGTCTGTATTTCAGATGTACACGTGTAATGGAGGCAGACCTACATTAGCTGCTCCAAGTCTTAGGCCAGGAACATACTGATCCCATTTGAAATAACCTTAACCCTACTTGTTGATGGTAACACTTCCTTTTCCCAAGGGTTGGCAAACAGTGAAAGTTTTTTCTTTCCATACAGAGAATGAGGTAAATATAAAATTGCATTCTATCTATATAATCTCTGACCCCAGGAAAAAATACACACACATACACAAACATACACACAAACCTATATTTTCCTGTTAACCATCCAAATAAACACTATCATGGGAAGAATTCCTGAAAAAGTGGGATATACCAATTTTAGATACAATTTCTTCCAAGGTTAAACAAAGAAATTGTGCATGTGTGATCACCCTTCATTATTTGAGACAGAATACTATGTTCACAAAATTATAGATGTTTCTACTAAAAAGTATTGAAAACTTGAACTAAGAACTTAAAGAGCAAGAAAGCATTTATGTCTCTATGGTCTGAAATGAAACTCTGTGTGTGTGTGTGTGTGAGTGTGTGTGTGAGTGTGTGTGTGTGTGTGTGTGTGTGTGTGTGTGTGTGTGTGTGTGTGAGTGTGTGTGTGTGTGAGTGTGTGTGTGTGTGAGTGTGTGTGTGTGTGTGTGCGTGTGTGTGTGTGTGTGTGTGTGTGTGTGTGAGTGTGAGTGTGTGTGAGTGTGTGTGTGTGTGAGTGTGTACACCTATCTAAAGTAAAAAGTAAGCTTCTATTGACTAAATCTTACCCACAAGATGGCAGGCATTAAAATCGGCGTTTACATCATTCTCCTTGATACCCTGATACATACAGTAGCCTCCCCCAAACCTCATAATTTTCCAAATCACACTGTCCAAGACATCCTGTTCTGTTTTGTTCTGTTCTATTTGATTCTATTCATTTTTCTTTATTCTTGCATATAACACATGCTGACTACAGTTTATCCTTCCCACTCCTTCCAGTTCTCTCCCCACCTTTCCTCTCTCTCAGATCCACTGCTCCTCCATTTCTCTTCAGAAAAGAGCAGGCCTTCTAGAGGTAACAAGTGAACACAGCCCAACCACAAGGTGCAATGAGAGTAGCATAAACCCTTATCGCAAAGCTGGATGAGGCAACCCAGCAAGAGGAAAAGGGCCCCGTGGCCAGGCAAAGGAGTCAGAGACAGTCTCACTCCCACTGTCAGGGGGCTAACAAAAACTCAAGCTAAACAACCGCAGCATGTTTGCACAGGGCCTAAGGCAGACCCACGCAGGCCCCACGTAGGCCTGATAACACGACTACCCTCAAAAATGTAACACAATGAGAAAGGAAGTAAAGGAAAATAAGCAGGGTGCTCACTATACATTCTGTACTATACTCATCTCTGCCGTGCAAGACCCTATCCAAATGCTTACCAATTAAACAGATCACACACACAAATTTAAATGATACAACACTGAATGCATAGCCTCACCTTGATTATATATTTATGTTGTGTCCTTCTAACTTTGAATGCCATTACAGAAACTAGGTTGAAAACACTTAAGAAATCATAGAAACAGGGACAAGAGGGACTTGTAGGCACATGCGAGTCTCCCAATGTACTAATCAACGACTGGTCAGTAACAGGACAGGTGGGGACGAAGGGAGGCGGTGTAGAATTGGTCACTGTAGAATGTCTGCTTTTGAGCCTGGGAGCTAATGCGTGCATTTATAACATCCTTGACTGTACCACCGTTTCCTAGAGATACACCTTTAAACACATGCTGCTGTTTCAGCACGGACTTACACAGACATTCAGGACAAGCACCCTAAGATTTGACTACAGGTTAGATTTATGTGAGGCCTAACTGTATTGTATCGATCTTTCTACGTGAAAAATTATCTTCCAAATAAATGTTATCTCCAGAAAAATATGTATCTACTTCAGACAGGGTGTCACATAGTTTAGGCTGATCTCCAGCTCACTATGTAGTCCAGGATGACCTGGAACTCCTGATTATCCTGCTTCTTACCTCCTAAGTGCTGGGAGTACTGGAGGTCAGACCTGGGCATCTCCCCAGCATCTGCCAACTGAGCTCCAACCCTGGCCCCACTAGCAGTCCTAAAAGGCTGTTATCACAACTGACAGCACTTTTAATGCTAACACTGTTTCTTCCATTGTTATGGTGAAGCTATAAGGTTTCTTTATGGTAGAGAAATCAGATGGACTACGGATACAATTTCATAGATTATGCTTATAACGTAAAGCATTCTGAACTTTTTTATTCTCTAAGAAACTTTAGTAAAATTTTGTAAAAGCAGAAACAAAATTTCAAGATAACGTCTAACATACTATGCTGTATTTACATTGTTGCCTTAATAGTAAGTAGTTTTTAATATACTAATTTTTTGTTTTGATTTTATTATTGTAAAATTCATTTTAATTTTTTAGTTTTCAGTTTTTGTTATTTTATTTATTTACATTCCTGTCGTTGCCTCCCTTCTCAATGGCCCCTCCCACAGTTCCTCATTCCATTCCTCCTCCCCTTAGCTTCTGAGAGGGTACTTGCCCTACCCCCACGCCTCCCTTTTCCCTGGGGCCTCATGAGGATTTAGTGCATCCTCTCTCACTGAGGCCAGACTAGGCAGACCTCTGCTACATGTGTGTCAGGGGCATGGCCCAAGTGTGCTCCTGGTTGGTGGCTCATAGGATGTTATGCTTACATTTAGCATAGATGAGTACTTAGAATATTTAATTTAATATCTAGATGTATGAAACAAGTATACAAAGAATGTTAACTAGGTGTTAATTATCAAGGCTAGTATCAATCTATTTAAAATAAAATAACTAAAAGTGCTTATGCCTTATATGGATTATTAAAATATTTTTCCATATACAAAGTTATTTGCCAACAATTTAAAAATAACAGGATATATAAAACATGGATATATATGGCAACATGTATCTAATATATGCTTTGCATTATACACTTGAAAGGGTGACATAGAAACAGTAACGGTTTAATATAGAAGTAAAACATTGTGAAAAGCCAAGTGACATTGAAAATTAAATAAACTGGGAAGTGGAGTAAGTTCATCTGTGTTTACTGACAGCCCTGCTGGAGAAGCTAGTGTGGGCCAGCTACTGGGGATACAACTTTGACTGAGACTGCCAAAGGTCTTCCCCTCTGCAGTGTGCACTGCTGAGGGGAGAGACGGATTAACAAGGAAGTGACTCATTAGAGCAGACGGGCTGAAGGAGGAGCTTTTAGAAGGACATAAGATTGGAGTTGAGGCTTGAATGACAAAAGCTAGTTATTTAGTCTGATGACTACTCAAGCTAGGCAGGAAGGTGACAGAGTAGGGAGCCCTTCTTCAGGGAGGAAGAGAGAAATGGGACACTTGTAGATGAGGCTGAAGAAGCAGAAGTGTCAGATAATGTAGAGTTATGCAGAGCGAGCTGAGGACCTTGCTTTTTCTTAAAGGTGCAGGGAGCTGAGTTTGGCTTAAGAAGACTGGGAAAATTGTTAAGTGAACAAGACCATGAGGGGAGGCAGCTGCTGCACCATGGCAACTAATTAGGAGGCTGCCAGGAGCTGAGTGATGCTGGCAGCAGCAGTTGGCATTAGAGTGCTGACAGTATAAACTGCAAGAAAAGTCCAAATAGCAGGGAAGACCAAGGAAGACCCCGAAGTTTCTGACTTGACTACTTGGTGGATGGCTGTAACGTTTGTTAAGGTACAAAGATGTGTATATAAATGCAGCACTTTGATAATTCTACAAGCATTTAATTAACTATGTTAAACAGGAAAGAGGAAAGGGTTGTGTTCAAATCAATATCTGGTAGGAAATATAAGATGACAGATACTATTCAAGACTAACAGGATGGTCCTGTGAGCAGTGGGAATGAAAAGATGGTCTCAGATGAGGGTTTGGCTGAGGCAAGAAGCATTTACAGGTGGAGAAGAGGAGGAATTATCTGCCAAAGAACAATGCAAGGGATAAAGAGGGGCTGACACAGATCAGAAATGTGGTACGTTTGGAACGGAAATAAGAGAACACTGAAAAGCAAGGCTCAGACAATTGCGCTAAGCAAAGATGAGAGTTGAAAATGAGAAAAGTCTATTGCTTCAAGTAACACAAAACCTGACAATTTTGACAAGAAAACTGGAGAAGTTCAAAACAAAGTTGAAAGTTTTTTATTATTTTTAAAAGTTTAGATAGATATTACCCCCCCCTCTCTGTGTGTGTGTGTGTGTGTGTGTGTGTGTGTGTGTGTGTTAATCTGAATGCACGTATATGCACAAAGTGTGGTCAGAAGAGGTTGCTGAACCACGGAATGCGGTTACTGACGGCTGTGCCCTATCACATGCAAAGTCCTCTGCAAAAGCAAGTGCTCTTAACTGAGATGGGTCACTCTAGCCCCAGAACTGAAGATTTCAGAGAAGTTTTGTGTATGAGGAAGTGAGAATGAGCAGTAGTTAGAATGTAACATGAGGCCAATAGAGTTTCCATGGTGACAGGATGAACCAGTAGAGGGAAAAGGATGAGGACAAATAAGACATCTTCAGGAGGGCAGAGGACAGAGTCTAGAGGCTTCAAGGTCACATCCATCATTGTAACAAGGAGAAAGAAACAAAGATGGATGAAAGTATGAGTCTATGGATAGGGTGGATTGGCTAAATCAGAATGGCCGTATTCAGTTGTGAACAGTAATTTAATAAGGGCGGTAATCACTAGAAATTAGCACTCTGCTTCCGAAGCCTTCACTGCATGCATGTTAGTAAATGCTAGCATGATTACTAATGCATATGCCAGACTGGAAAGCATTAATGGATACCCTCTCAAACACTGCAGTTAGATAAAGGTTACAGTGGCCTGGCGCTGACACCAGTACGGTTTCCAGTGCTTTGCTGTCATGATTGAACTGCACTGCACTGTCCAATCGACACAAACATGAGCTCTTTTGAACAATAAGACATATTTTTCTTTTTTAAAGAGTACAAAGATACTTTTAAAATATTTACTTTGTGTTGAAATGGTTCTATGGACCTTTACAAACAGAATTTTGGGTGAACTAAAGTTGCAAAAAGACAATATCAGCATAAATTCTAGAGTGGCTTAAGAAGATCTTAGGCATGTGTGAAAGCAATAATTAGAAGCCGCTACGCCATGGCTCAAAGTTCAACATTCCTATAGTGTGCCTAGACCCCTCTAAAGAGGCCACAGACAGTAAGTACTATACTTCTTTTTAAAACTTCAGTCACTCTTCCTCTGCAGTCTTCTTAAAAAAATTGTGTGTGTGTGTGTGCGTGTGTGTGTGTGTGCGTGTGCGTGCGCTCGTGTGTGCCATGGCATGCACGTGGAGGTCAGAGGACATTGGGGGAGTTCTCTCATGCCACCACATGGGTTTCAGAGATAAAGCATAGGTTCTGAGGCTTGGTGGCAACTACATTTACCTACGAAGTCACTTTGCTAGCCAAGTACCCTCTTTTTAAAATGCAGCAACCAACAATTAGCATTTGCTAAAAAGTGGATCCTCTATTTCCAAGAGATCTGATTGCATGGTCTCTAATTCAGAAATATTCTCCTCAGTTCTCCATCTGCTTTTAAGCATTGTTTTTACAATCAGCTGAACCAGTGAATGGGCACCACCCACCCAGTGAATGGGCACCACCCACCCAGTGAATGGGCATCACACACCCAGTGAGGGGCATCACACACCCAGTGAGGGGCATCACACACCCGGTGAGGGGCATCACTCACTCAGTGAGGGGCATCACACACCCAGTGAGGGGCATCACACACCCAGTGAGGGGCATCACACACCCAGTGAGGGGCATCTCACACCCAGTGAGGGGCATCTCACACCCAGTGAGGGGCATCACACACCCAGTGAGGGGCATCACACACCCAGTGAGGGGCATCACACACCCAGTGAGGGGCATCACACACCCAGTGAGGGGCATCACACACTCAGTGAGGGGCATCACACACCCAGTGAGGGGCATCACACACCCAGTGAGGGGCATCACACACCCAGTGAGGGGCATCACACACCCAGTGAGGGGCATCACACACCCAGTGAGGGGCATCACACACCCAGTGAGGGGCATCACACACCCAGTGAGGGGCATCACACACCCAGTGAGGGGCATCACACACCCAGTGAGGGGCATCACATACCCAGTGAATGGGCATCACCCACCTAGTGAGGGGCATCACACACCTAGTGAGGGGCATTACACACTCAGTGAATGGGCATCACACACCCAGTGAGGGGCATCACACACCCAGTGAGGGGCATCACACACCCAGTGAGGGGCATCTCACACCCAGTGAGGGGCATCACACACCCAGTGAGGGGCATCACTCACTCAGTGAGGGGCATCACACACCCAGTGAGGGGCATCACACACCCAGTGAGGGGCATCACACACCCAGTGAGGGGCATCACACACCCAGTGAGGGGCATCACACACCCAGTGAGGGGCATCACACACCCAGTGAGGGGCATCACACACCCAGTGAGGGGCATCACACACCTAGTGAGGGGCATCACACACTCAGTGAGGGGCATCACACACCCAGTGAGGGGCATCACACACCCAGTGAGGGGCATCACATACCCAGTGAATGGGCATCACCCACCCAGTGAGGGGCATCACACACCTAGTGAGGGGCATTACACACTGCCTTATTCCAGTGTTCTGATTTTTATGAGAAATGATTCATTTCATGGAATGTGATTATTATAACAATAACTATGACTTAAGTAGTGAGAGATGACAAGACTGATTTAAATTTTTTATTTTACTTAATAATATCCTTATTTTTATATATGGTCCAGAAGAACACATAGTGAAATATATTTATTTTGGCTATCATTCAAAATTGTCATCTGAGGTAAATTTCAGTTTGCTAAAGTCTAACTGCCAATCATAAGGCAATAGAAAAGGTAAAAAACAAGTGAACAATAAATTTAATACATTTACTGAATTGTAATATTTACTCTATATGTACAGAAATAAAATTTTATTCACTTGATAAAATGGCTGAGTGGGTTTATTAATGTTATTTTTGTTTTTAGAGTAGTTCTTATAATGTAGAAATGAAGATTTCTGAAAGCCTCAAATTTTCCTTGTTGCAATGGGATTATTTCTGTGCCTGAAGTGAAGAATACCGCTCTTACTCATTAAGCTAATTAAGTGTAAGCTCATGTTCACACCAAGAATAGAACTTAGCCAAAGAAGTCAGAGAGGGTCTGTTGTTTAAAGCCTTTTAGTGACCAATTCTCATGTTAACAGAGCAAGTCCAGCACCTCTCTGCTCACCCCAGGAACACATCTTAGTATTATTCATTTTCTAAAATTTTCTTTCAGTTTTGGTCTTGTTACCATGTGACTTGGTAAAAACTAGGTCACTTGAAAAGGAAGAAAACCTAATAAAATGAATTACAAGGACAACAAGATTAAACTGCTCGCACTGTCTTCGCACACCCTCGCTGAAACCGTACAAATAGGCAGTTGGCTGTGCTTTGGCGTTTAGCAGCACGCCATCAGTGAGGAGGAGGAAATTTTATTCTCATTAACTGTTGCAGATTTACTGCAGTGAAAAAGGGCTATGGAACCCGAGAAGTGACAGTACAGCAAGATCAAAGCCATGGCTGGAAACTAAATAAACCCTCTGGCTACTTCCTGCAAGGAAAATTCACTTTGGCAATGTAAAACAGAGCCCAGTTAAAAACTACTCTCAGTTTTATGAGCTGTCATAGCAGCTCAAGTGGTTTGGGCTGGCTGAGTTTAGAACATTTTATTTCCGTGTTTTTGTCTTAGATACTTCTACAAGGAGGTTTATAGACTAACTCCCCACTCCAACACAACAAGAAGAAACTTTGTGTAGTTAAAACTGAGTGTAGTTGCTAAGCTCATTGAAGCGGGCCTTCACTGGTACATTATACCAGTATTTCACTGTTACATTTAACTTGGGAATATGGATTTACTCTTAGGATGTAAACACAACCTGCACAATTCCTATTCAAGCTAAATGCAAATCAGCTACACAGCCCACATGGCTTTTATCTGATTAGTAAGCCATTTGTCCAGGGCATCCCGAGTGACTGTGGGCAACGAGACTAAGGTAATTACTTAATATTAACTCAAAGGCCTACGGCTCAGTATTGAAGAAAAATGTTCTGTTTCATGCTTTGAATATAAGAACACTTAAGGACTATTCATAGGAGTTAGGCCACATCCAAACAGACAGGACTAGAAAGAATAACTCAACCTTGAACTCCACAGTCCTCTCCAGTTAAGGACTAAGCCTAACACTATGACTCAAGGCCTAAACAGACTGCCCTATGTCTCTCATTTTAAAGGGAATAGTGCTTGTTATTCCATTTAAAATATGAATAAGGAAGCATTTGAAATGGTAATTCGCATTATAGTAAAAAAAAAAAAAAACATACCAAACATCTCCTCTAAGCACTCACCTACACTTAAAAACTTTAGACTTTCTTTTAATTTATATTTGCAATTGTTTTATTTTGAAACAGAGTATCATGACTACCCAGGCTGGCCTGCCCTGATATCCTCCTGCCTCAGCCTCTTGAATTCTGTGCATACAGATATGCACCAACCTAGTTGACTAAATTCACTCTCAACTGTTCTATCTGTTCAGTCAACAAAAGTGTAACCAGTGCCTCTGGAGACCGTCTGAGCTTCACCACTAGATAATCTCTTAAATGGTGGTCATGTGTTCAGTGTCCCAGCCAAGCCAGGGTTAACACCCACGTCATGTCTTTAAACACAAGGCTGTGCACAGTTGATGTGTTAACATTTTTATGGGATTCAGTTCTATTATTTTACTTGTAGATGCAGTTATAGCAATATTTTTTCCACCTAAATGAAAGTCTTAATAAATTCTCAATATTGTGGTTTCCTTTGAGAAAATCCTTGGGCTTTATACACAGCCAGTACACATCCAAAAGCTTTGCTCTGACCGCCAGATAGAAAAGAGCGCTGCCCCAGTCCACTGCCAAGCTCTCCTGCTTTGAAATTGTAAAGGAAAGTAAATAACTGAAAACACCTTTCCACGTAAGCACTGAGACATCTCTAGGGTAAGACATCTTCCCAAGGCTCCAGTAATTTTTGGCTTATATTTCTATTTTTTAGTAAAGTTTACAGTTTGCTAATGCTGATCTAATAAATCTAGCCTTAATAATCTAATAAAATCTAGCCTTAAAGGTTATAAGCCCAACTTACTAATAAAATCTAATTCAATTTTCCATGGGAAGTACAAATAATTAGTGTCCAAGCAGTGGAGGGAGGCCTTTGCACTGCTAGAAAGAAGCTGTCTCTCTAAAACGTCTAAATAACGACAAGAAGGAAGAAAACCACAGTCAACTCACAGGATGTCCCTAACAGGCAGCAGAGAGCGCCGTTAGCGGAAGAAGGGACTTGCACAGGGCAGTCACTCTCCAACCGAGACAACCTCATCCTTTAACTCTCATTTTAATACAACTGGACTTAATGTTTAGACAGAATTTGAGGTAACAAACTCATTATTTAATGCGCTAATAAACTGTCTGCAGCTTGCCTTCAAGTAAATGTGAAATACCAATTTGCAAGAAAACATGTCCAAATGTATTAAAGCAAAATAGGTTTATAATTTGCCCTGCTACAAAGTGAATGCTACATCTCCCCTTTAAAAACATTTTCTCTCTACTTTCCCAAACAGAGGTCACCAGGATTAATGTATCTCCTTGTCATCTGGAGGCAGTGACCCTGTGGAACAAAGGCTGCTGTCTCGTACAGAGCTTAAGGGCTTCAGTATTCATTACCGCCCTGTCCACTTGGTTCCGTAAAAATCTCTGACCCTTAATTTCTATTTCCACTCTTCACCCTCTTTACCTCACACATGTGACTTTGATCAAATGTGACGTGTGCAGCTATGAAGGTCAGAGACATTTATTAGCCTTGATGTACTTAGATTTAAATTTTAAAAAGTCTCAAACATTTTATTCTTGGAAAATTTTAAAGGCTCCTAGGAATATTTTATCTTGAAAAATGCAAGTGGTAATATCCAGAAAGAAAAATAAAATTTCTCATAAGGATTATTTCACACAGTAAGTCCCAAAATTAAAATGTCTCTATATTTACATTAGTTTACACCATGCTAATGTCTTATAGTTACTGCCACTCAGGCCCAGCAGTTATCAGCAACCTACAAGTTTACAAGTAGAACAATCGCATCACTATCTTAGGCATAGTTTCCTTCGTTATATAGCTTATGAATGATTTTATTAATTTCCAGAAATTCTGTGACACATTTCTACTCCATCGATACTCACAAAACTACAAGGACTTACAATCGTCCCTCTGATCTCAGTCTGCACAGCATTTACTACTGGGTTTGAGATGTTTTTACATAAGCTAAAAACCCCTTGGATAACTGAATATTCATAATTAATTTTAATATATTATAACAATTTGCATAGATCTGTATATTTTCAGGTAGAAGCATCATGTCTAAAATGAAGCATTTTTAAAAGTAAATAGGATACTCTACTGCAACTCAACCTGGCTGTTATATTCTTGATATACATATGTATATGTATGATATGTATTTATAAAGAAACTGCTTTTGAAAAACTTTATTTTCTCATTGTACGTACAGATGTTTTACCTGGGTCTCTGTATACCATGTGTATGCTTGGTGTTCACGGGGTCAGAAAAGGTCACCAAATCCCGTGGAACTGGAGTTACATGTGGGTGCTGGGAATTACATCTCAGGTCCTCTAAACAAGCAGCTGGTGCTCTTAACGCTGAGTCATTTCTCTAGCCCCTCTTCTATAATCAAGGCTTAAAAACTCTATTTAAACCTACCAGCAGTCCTTCTAAACATGCCTGCAAACGTCCAGAACTAAGGGTTTTGGGGACCTACACAGACAGCCATGTCAAGAACTCAGTGTATGGGAAAAGTTTAGCAGTGCATTAAATATACAGGACATTGAGTAAGTTATTTTAGTTTTTTTAAGATTATATATTGTTTGATAGTGGCCTTGTGTTAAACCTAGCAAGCTAGGGTTTGGATGGGGGATGCTAAGGGTAACCTTATGGTAAAAGGAGTAAACCTATCTTGTATACACAGAATCCTACTGTTAGGAAAAACAATACTTGAAAGATTAAGGGGCCGGTAAGGCAGCTTAGTGTAAGGACGCTCCCTAGCAGGCCTGACAACCTGGACTCCTGCAACAACTGAGTCCTGCAGATTCCCCTGGCCTCCACATGCATGTCACGGCAGGTACAATTAATATGGAAGTGTAATTTAGAGTTAAAATTAGTATATTCTTTCATTCAGAGAAATAGTTACTTCATTATGCTCTTGCAACTAACATTTCAGCTATTATTTAATGGTTCACAAAATAAAGAGGCTACAATAAAAGATATACGTGCATAGTATGTAAGTTTTAGCACAAAACAAATAATCGCAAAAAACTCCAAGAAAGAAAACAAAAGGTTGTAATGAAAATGAGGGCTTATGAAGCAGAGAACGGGTCACATGTGAGTCCAGTTCACTCTGACCTCAGCGAGATGGTCAGTGATGACATCATTCTACCAACCACAAAGAGCACCAGGCTCTCTGAAAAATATTTTTCAAAGCCCCAAGGAAACTGAAGCAGACTGAGTTTTTTTTCCAGTTTATGAAAATTGGATTCCTATAAAAGGAAAATGGACCATTTTTACTGCAACAAAAACTGATTTGTAAAAGCTGGAAGCAGTTTAAGAATACTCTTAACATGAGGTTCTTGTTAGTCTTGAAAAGTAAGAGTTATAATAAAAAAAGGCCCAGAAATATGGCATGAATACATAGTACATAACATTAAAAAACCACCCCCCGAAAACCTTGCTCCCATTATTTTTAATTAGCTTCAATACCAAGTTCCACTTTACCCCCAACCCCAGTTCAGAGCTGGGGAGATTTACATTTGACACTGTGATTGGCAACCTCATAGCTAATGCCTTGGAGCTGTAATGCATTTTGCATTAGCTCTAAATGTCGGGAAATCCTGGCGCCAAGAGGTTCAAACCAATAGTGACATGTGTCTAAAGCCAAGGATTTGCTGTCCAACTGCCAGTATCTATTTTATCAAACGTCCGGTCTCTCTAGTAGAATGAGATAGATGAGTTTAACAGCTTTCACTGTTTCCAATTAGACTGACTCACCGTATTACAGAAATGCAGACCCCCAGACTGTGAAGCACCTTTGACTTGGGCTTTAGGAAAAAGCAACAGCATAGACTAGGTCTTAACACTTCTTTCAGTTTGGCTTAGTTTCTCAGATTTTAATTCCTACATATCTTTTAATTATTGAGCATTTGAAAAAAAAAAAGAAAAATCTGAACAATTAAAAAAAAAAACAGATGTCATACAAATTAGTAATTTATTCTTTACCTAGCAGGCACCCGGGATCAACTACTGTACAGGAATCCACTCAGACTGAAATGTCCGATAATGAGGCCTGAAAGCCAGGGAGCTGAGTGGGGTGGCACTTTGCCCCGCTGTAACTTGTCTTCTCATGCTCTGTCACACATGCCACTGCCAATCATGAGAACAGTGTTGACGGACACTGTTTCTACATGAACCTTTTATTTTTCTTCCCTAGTACCTTTGCTGGACTTAGTCATCAAGGCCGTGATGAAGAAGCAGGGAGGAGTCGGCAGATCGTCTGGATTTCCCTGACTCAGGGAGGGGCTCCACAGAGGACACACTTCTCCCTCTAAGGGTGGCCAGGCTTGTCAGATTTTAAATCCAATGAGAACTCTATTTGCCCACTGCCTAAGTTCTTTGTCTTTTTAGCCCCAGGAGTGGTGAGAGCTAGAAGACACAATTTCAGTAGTGAACGGAAGATTTATGGAAATATATTTGTATAGTAAAGTCAGTTAATAAAATGGAAACCTTCATAATCAGCATTTCGAGTTGATGGTATTTAATGAGTGAAAGTGTGCCTCCTAGATATCAGACTGAGAGCTAGCCTGTAGTTTAAGATTTCAGATGGGGAACATTACACAGCTAAATCATCATAACAAAATGTGTGAATAATTATAGTAATTTAATATGTTTAAATATCTCCAGAATTATTCCCCCCCCCCCCGGAGCTGGGGACCGAACCCAGGGCCTTGCGCTTGCTAGGCAAGCGCTCTACCACTGAGCTAAATCCCCAACCCCATATCTCCAGAATTAAAATAAGTATGCCTAATTGAAGATTCCTGGTTTTCTACTGTCAAAGGAGAATCTTATCTTGTAGGAGCTGTGAGAAGGAAATGGGAGGTAAATAGAATCAAAACCCAGTTTGTGTATGTATGAGTCTCAAAGAATAAGTAAAAACCATCATTTAAAAAAAGAGACTCAAATAACTAAAAATATCTGAATGAGTGAAAAAGCAAATTGAGAATAAAACTTATTTAACTAAGAATTAGTCCAGAATAATACTTGCGACAGAAGGTGCCAAGGCCTATTAGAAATCCTCTGTTCTGCTGTAAATCACATCTCTACTGACACATTTGAGCATCCTTTTTCATTTAATTTATTAGCTACAAAAATTCAAGGAAATTAACAGTAAATGATGCTTCTGCAAATAAAAAGAAAAAGTGATATGCTCATGGGATTTAAAGCTTATAAAGTTACTAACGATAATATTATTTCAGGGAAAGCTTTGTTAAGGGATAAATAATTCTCATATCAAAATAATTACAGGAAGTATATTACTCTTTTGTTTTTAAAGGAGTCTTTAGTTCATTTTCAAGGATAAAAATACTTAAGAATATTTTTACTTCATAAAAGAATATATCACAGTAGTTTTCAATAAAGAAGTTCTATATGGACTTTCTCAGTCACTAAAATTAAACAAAAATAAAAAGCAAAATATTGAAATTTTAAAATATTAAGCATAATAACTAAATATATCTATCAATAAAGCTATGCTGTTTTATAAAAATATAATTAAAAATGATAAACTTTGTTGAATTGGTCTCAAGATTTACTGACAAATATACAATTACTCTCATATTGGAAATTTTGAGACAGAGTCTCACCATATGACCCTGGTTGACCTTGGACTTTCCTGTCTTATGTCCCTGAAGGCTGGGGTCATACAAATGTCCCACACTCCTGACTACATATTCAACATTAATCAAAATGTTTAATTTATTTGAAGTTACATAAAAATGAATTACATTAAAAATGAAAACAGGTCTTATTTACGGAATAAGGTGAAATCTGAAGCAGTCTGCTTTATTTAGATTGGGACTATCTACAGGACGACACTTATTGTGAACCAGAAGGGAAGAATAATTACAATGGCAGAACAATTAGGTTTATAGATGATATAAGCATTTTTTGTTATAAGATCATATACCCAAGTCGACTTCCATTTTTAATTTTACAGAAAACATTTGTTACTGTTAATTGTCACATTAGTTATATGTAATAGTTATAGAGACATTAATTAAATATTTATAACTGGAATGCCACATACTTTAGAAATAATGAGGTCTTTTTTAAATTTTTTTAGTATTTATTGATGGTGAGCTTTTATGTCTTTTTTTTCCCCCAGGTGGAGAGGTTTTATGAGAGAAGAAGAGTACAGGAGTAGAGGAAAGGCCAGCCATGAGCACGTGGAGGGAAGGGGGAGTGGGATGGGGAGAGAAGGGACAAGGGGAGGAGCAGGGAAGAGAGGAGAGCAGAGAGCAAAGGCAAGAGCAAGAGTGAGCTTTTTTGCCTTGAGGCAAGGGATTTCTTAGTATGTCAACCCAGCGTACTGATGAAATTGTCTCTTGTGTTATTTGTCACTGAGAGGCCACTATAGAATACATTTCATGCATATATCTTACATAAGATGTAGTAAGTATGAGCATAATTTAAAGAAAGCTTTGCTTTGCATTTTTGTATGGAGGTAGTATTTCCATGCAGTGTACCCATGCATATTAGATCACCTCAATGGATACTTCAACCAGCTGTGCTTTCTTTATCTGTAAAGCAGATATAATTCTTGCTTTAAAAATTTAGACTGCAAGTTTAAAAAGATGGATATTTGTAAAATAGATTATATATAATAGATGATCAATAATATTTACATCCACTATCATAATTATAGTTGTATCAAGTTAATTTCAGTTGATCACTGAGATAATACTGGTCAGAAAAAGGCAATAAATGCATCACGTAAATGGATTTAGACTTTGTTATTGGTTATCTTCTACGACCTCAAGTAAGACGGTACTACATAAGACGCCATTCCTGTCACTGATCTGGAGAACTGAGCTGATATCCAACTAGACACTTCATGTCTACTGACTAGCACTCATGGTGCTGAAAAATACTTTGCAAACTACTTGGGAAGAAAAAGTAATCTTCAATGTTACTTAGCCATAAACACTACAACCTTCAATAGCAAACTTCCGGCCACTTCTTCTTTTTTTTTTTTTTATTAGATTCAAAGACCATCCATGAGCTGGAACCCATACTTGACACTGATAAAGTGGCCAGGAACCTGAGAATAGATAGTTCATGGTCCCTAGGAGAAAACCTACCACTGTTGTTATGCTAAAGAAATACAGCAATAAAATGGTCCCTAAAGATAGATTAGTACACCACTCAACCCTTTCAAAGAAACTTTCTTGAGATAGATGGTAATTAACACAGAAATTCACAATAGGACAATGTATAGAGCAATTCACCCTTAATGGAAAGTGCTTATCAAAGTCAGGGATCTTCTTGGAAGAAGAGGCAGAAAGGCTGTAAGAGTCAGAGATGATGGACTGTGCCATGGAACCAGGACTGTACAGAGATGGGCTGATGCATGTATGAACTCACAGAAACTAGGACAGCACATTCAAGACCTGCACTGGTTTATACCAACCAAACCCAGCATGGAGAAGGGAAGTGGATACAAAGTTCCACTCTTGACCAAGAAGCTGTTTGCCATTAATACCTGCTGGGAGAGAAACAGTAGCTTTCTCTACTGCAGTGCCAACAGCTATATCACATGCAAGTACCCATGCTCTCGGGCAGTTGGCCTACACAAAACGCTCATATTTTGTGTTTGTGTGTGTGTCTCGTTTCATTTTGTTATTTTTGTTTCTTCTTGAGGTTTTTATTTGTCCTTTTGACTTGTGTTTATTTTTTTTAGAGAGTGAGAAAAGATGAAGTTGGTATAGAAAAATATATTGTGGGGCTGGGGATTTAGCTCAGTGGTAGAAGCGCTTGCCTAGCAAGTGCAAGGCCCTGGGTTCTGTCCTCAGCTCCGGGGAAAAAAAAAAAAAAAAAAAAAATATATTGTATGAAAAATATTTTACAATATAAATATAGCTTGCGTTATTAAAAGTAGGATTTTAAAAATAGAAGCTAAATTACTCATGTAAATGGAAAACATCTTATGGATAATAAGGTTCTGCCTATTTGGCTGATAGCTCAGTGTTAAATTCCAAGGGTCAGCCAGGATGAATGCAGCACACCTCTGGGGTTGGCACAAAGAGGAAAATATTTTCTATACTTTCTGACAACAGTTTAAAACCTCTAAGGACATTAGTAATGAAGCTTGATGCTGCTATATTCAACTTTGTTACAACTATAAAACAATCGCTAGGAAATAATCTGTGTTCATTGAATTGGACACTACTGTCTTTTTCAAATAACATTTTCCAAAGCAATGAAGCATTACTTTTTAATAAATTAACTAAAAAAAATAAGCATTTTCCTGAAGAGATGAAAGGTTTTTACCCTCCTTGTAATGACAAAGGCAGAGAAATGGCAGACTGAAGAAAACTCCAGCTTTGGAAAGACCAAGGAGCCACCACCCCTGAGTTCTTCCTTGGAGCTTGGCTTACCTGCCGGGAAATGAGTGCTGTCCAACCACGTCTCCATTCTGGAGGTGAAAGTCATTGAAGAAGTCTGGACTTAGAGCTCCTTCAGAGGTGATTAGTCCATCTACAAAGAACCAAAGCAGTGATTACATTTAAAGGGAACGCATTTATAGGGAATAAGATAAAAATTACCTTATTGAACAACACATTAGAAACCAGCTTAGTTTGGAAATAAAAATGTCAGAAGGTCATGCTGTTATCCCTGGAGTTGCATTGGAGTCCACACATAGAGAAGAGGTCAGTAAGAGTTATCACTATAATACAGCAGTCACTAAGTACTATGTAATTCCAGTGCAAACAGAAACAAGAGGGACTGCCTGCCAGGTACTTACAGAGCTGTGGACAAGAAAAATCCAGAAGGAGAAAGGCGTCAGGTATTTCAGAGGGGAGGGATGACGGTTCAGGCTAACGAAAGGTTACGACTAAAGGCAAAGGAGGCATGGAACACCACAGTGCTGGCAGAGCAGGACTTCAGCATGCTTCTCATTTTATATTCAGATAGCTTCATTTATATATCACAATTGGGAATATATCAAAATTACTTAGTTAATAAAAACCATGGACAATTTAAATGGCAAACACACAAACTTGTTATCTTTTTTTAATATAAAATGGTTTATACATCCTGTGGTCTTAAATGGGTGAGCCATACAAGACGGGCAGTTTTTGAAGGCTTGAACTCCATCAGCTATTAATTTTGATAGCTATACCATCATGTTGTCAGGTGCACATGGTTCCCTAAAGAGCTCTACACTGCTCTGTGGTTTGAGAGCTCTGCTTTTGCTTTAAGTATTATCCCTCTAAGTCTGTCAGTTTTTAAAAAAATGATTTAAGCGTTGTATTACTTTCAGTTGTACCAAGACTCTAAACAGGCTGCTATTTATAGGGTGACGTGGAAGAATGACTATTACCGGACACTCAGAGATTTGTATGGCAGCCTCAGGGATGCCTTAAGCCTAAAACAAATCCTTTAGTATCTGCCTTCTGATTAACTCTCTGCATGGATTTGACAACTCTGAGTTTCCTATGCTGCATTACTGAATGTAGACATAAATATTGGCCAGTCATACTGACTAAACAAATAAAAATAAGACAAACTGGCAAATTATTTAGTCAACAAATGATTATTTTGTATATACACCTGCATAATAGTGTGATCCAAAAATATGTATAATTCATACACATTATTGAAAGAACTTCTCTTTGGATACAACGAAATTATTTACAAATACTACACATATTTGTAATGGGGAGTACTAACACTGTAAAATATAGAGGGATTACTATTAATAGGGGTTAGAGTGTCCTACTTGGGGAGAGGCAATATCAAAGGTGATATTTGAGTCTTCGGATATCAGCAGGACTTGTGACAACATCTGTTTGCGTGAGATGGCTCTATGGAAAGGCACTGCTGCCGAGCCTCATGACCTGAGTTTGATATAAGCAATGCACATGGCAAAGAGGGTCAACTCAGGCTTCTAGACACATGCCATGACATACAAATAAATAAATATATGTATGAAAGTTGTTTGAAATACAAGTATATTCAAAATTGCTTAGAAGGTAAATCTAATTAGTATAGTTAGCAAAAGTGTAAGCACAGTGCTTTGTATTTTCATAAAATCTCCATCCTAGTCACTTGGCATAAACCACATATTAATATCTTGGACTATTATTTAATTTGTTGAATCGTTAGTGTATACAACTGGTACTAATCTTATTATTTTACTAAGTTTAAAATAGTTGAACTTCAAATAAAATCTAAAAATAAATCAAAGTAATATTTGGTTCTGATTTTATGTCTGCTAGAAATTAAATATTCTATAAATCCAATACCAGGTAAACATAGAGAAGATACAAAATGGAATCATGGGGAATTCCAAGACACAATAGAAGGACAGAAAGAAGCTAAAAAAAATAGAGCCTAAATTTTGTATTTAGTATTTTGTTAAAATCTGGCTAATGTCAACAAGATTAAATTAAAATACTCAGAATTCTGAAAATTAAAACTAAATAACTCAGGATGAGAGTTTGAGAAACCTACCAATCATAGAATAAAGTAAAATACCTAAGTGATATTGATCCTATATTGAAAACAAACCCCAAAATTTCCTTATGTTTCTGAAATGTAACTGCACATAATAAAAGGGTTTGGCATTACTGTGAGATACATCATGAAATGGCACAGACGTTCATCTAAGTCTTGGACTTCATGGAAGGAAATGGTAAACGTCCATGAAATAAAAAGTATCGCAAACTTGCCTGTAGGAGTCAGTGTCTGCAAACACACAGTGTGAGGGCTGTCCTGTCAACACACAGTGTGAGGGCTGTCCTGTCAAGGCTCACATCCACTGTCAGGGTATGGGTGTGCAAAAACAAAGGAGTCTAGGTGTGACACTCTTTCTTCATGTGTTTAAACGTTACTTTTTCCATCAGTGACCACTGTTTCTAAATTTCAGTTTATAAGACACATACATACAAACATACATATATTCTTTTATAATAGAACATGTATACACACACACACATATACAACAGTATCATGGTTAACTTATAAAGTGACTCATAGGAAATATTTACAATTTGCATTCTAAGACACGGCTTTAAATAATTTAGGAATGTGGTATAACTTAAAGATGTGTTCTGAAATGTTATCTGTAAAATCCAAAGTGTCTTGCAGATACCTGGAATTGATTGATGCTGACAAAGCAACTACCAATCTTCAAAGCAAGAAACTTGGTTCTAAGAATATCATGATTCCTGGGAACAAAAGCATCATACATATTTTGCATTATTTTCCTTCATGAATTCTGATATGTAAGGGAAAGTCACATGCTATTAAACTCAGAAACTCCGGTGGGCTGAAACTCATGTCCTAGACCATCTGGCTAGAAAGGAGCAGGACCTCATACCTGCTGCAGAGGTTGGTTAGGAAGGAAGCTATTCCATTTGCATACTGGAGCTTAACTGTTTTGGAATTCAGATTCCTATATTAAATATAAAATGATATATAATACATATGTGAAATCTGTACAGTATATATTTGTGAGGCACATAAATAAAATATGTGAACAGTATTACTGATTAATATATTATCAGTGATCAGATATAATGCCAAATTATATTATCATACATTTATTGAACATACACTACAAATTGCAATTAATTTAATTATAATTACTTTAACTTTTTTCTTTTTCCTTTGGTAACAGGATTGAGCCCACACCTTGTGCATGTTAGGAAAGTTCCTTATCCCCAACAATCCTCCAGCCTAATACTCCACAGTACTTCACTGGAAATCCTCTCGTTTGTCTCCTCAACTATAAATGATTTCAATTCACTATTGTGAATATTGATTATAGTCCAAAAATGGTAAAAGCAAAATATGTGAAACTTAATCATCTTTGTGGCAAACTCATCCCTGGAACCAGCCATGTTCAACAGTGTTATAATAAACATAGCATTTGAATAACATCAACTATAATCTTAACAGTATTAGTACAGTTTAGAATGGAAAGCTCTAAATCTTCCCAATAATCACCAACAGTTTAATAGTTGAGAATTAAAACAAAACCAGGGTAGTATTAAACTGCTTATATTAAATAAGGAAATAAATGAAATAAAAAAGTTATATAGGTGTAGATGAAGAACACAGAACGAGTGTCACATTGCTGGCTAGAATTCAAACATGCTGAAGACTTGTTTAACTTACACAGTGGAAAGCATCTAACAGCAGCTGACTGTCCTAGCTACATAAACTTTAATTGGGGCAAAGACTAACTTAAATGTTACTAGTTTTGTTTGGTGTGTATAGTTACCATTACCTGAAATTATTAACAGAAGACCACTTAGATACTAAAAGTGTGCTTAAAGTTTGGGAGTGTGCATGACTAGGAGATGAACTCTTTTGGTCATCACCTTACCTGAGTTGTAGAAGAGGTCAGGCCTTTCAAGAATGTCTCCTTCATGGATGTACGGCTCAATCCGATCATCACCATATAAGTACTGCTCACTCTCATCCATCTGACGACTCTCCACCATCTCCAACCACTGAGAGTTATGCCAGCGAAACTTCTCACTCTGAATTTTCTTTGCCCACTCTTCATCATACTCCTATCACAAACAAACACCAAGTGCCATTCTGTAAGTTCACCTGCTTGGTGCTCAGGAATACTTTGCCGTGAGAAGAGAATCCTGAGGGCCTCCATTACGCTCAGAGGGAACATTTAAAATATCTGTTCAGAAGTGTGTCTCACTCATAAAGAACATGGAGTATTCGCCAACAGGTGGCCAAATAGATTACTAATGACAAATGGCATGGAAAAGTGCTACAAGTCTAAACATCACAAACTCACATTAAATGGGTTCTGCTGTCAGAACTTAGGTGAAGAATATGGCTCTGCCTATAGTGAGGTCTATGGCCATTATCACTTGTGGAAATCATGACAGGTGATTAGCATGACCTCTTAGTTCAAGTAATATTAAGGGGAGGAAAACACCTCTAAAGTACTGTTTTTAACTGATGACAAGGTTCATCACAGTTGAATTTAATTTCATTCTAACCATGAAATTAGTTGTAATTCTCTAACGTTCATCTGGTTTTGACTATAAGTTTCTGAGAACGATTATGATCTATTCACTGGCAGGTGTCTGTAATACTTGATGCAGAGAAAGTTTCTGGTTAAAGAAATATGAAGCACATATTGGCAATTGGTTAGAATTTATCAAAGAACTTAATGTTGCTATGTGTCTCATATGCTGTAGCTATCTAAATTTATTTTCTTGCTGAGATACAGAAAATTATATATGCACTTCTGTGGTAGTGTGTGATATTTTGACACAGTCATATATAATTCCTAGATGAAGTTCCACATATATATTTCCTCAAACATTTCTCTTTAATTTTATTTTTAATTTTTTTTTGGTTCTAGGTCCTGGAACACCTTTAGGCAGACCAAGTTAGCCTTGAACTTGTAGGAATTCTCTCACACATGCGCGCGCGCGTACACACACACACACACACACACACACACACACACACACACACATTCTGAGTTGTATGGTTATATGTATAAGCCAAAGGAGTAACTTAATTATCTCTTCTGTATGGCAAAAATATTTGACTTCCTTTCTTCTAGATTTTGAGATATACAGCACATTATAGCTATGTAGTCATTCTACCATACAATAACACATATAGACCTCCTGTTCTATCTAACTCAATACCCAGTGGCCACAGCTTTTCTGAACCCTCTAAACACTCTACTTCCTTTTACTTTCAACTTCTATGAGGTAAAATATTTATATTCCGCATGAATGAGATCATGCTGTCCTGTGTCTGTTTAACTCATGTATCACAGCGATATCCAAGTCTTTCCATTCCAACTGCAGCAACAGAGTTTCATTATCAATGTCTGAATAGGAATAAAAAAGGGGGAAGGAAACTGAATAATGAAATGGGGCCCAAAAAAAAAAAAAAAAAAAAGGCTTCTCAGCTGAATCCTGGTTTCTTCTATCTTAGTTTTCAATATATTTAGTTAAAACTCACTAGACAGGTGACTAGTTCAGGAAATCTTCCCCAGTGCTCATGTGTTCTCCACCTTCTCTTCTATTACATTCAGTATACCTGGTTTAATGTGAAGGTCCTTGATCTACTTGGACTTGAGCTTTGTATAATGAGATAAGAATGGATCAATTTGCATTCTTCTACATGAAGACCTCCAGTTGAACCAACACCACTTGGTAAAAATGCTGTATCTTTTCCACTGGATGGTTTTAGCTCTTTTGCCAAAGATCAAGTGGCCATAGGTGTGTGGGTTCATGTCTGGGTCTTCTATTCCATTGATCTACCTGCCTGTCTCTGTACCAATACTATGTAGTTTTTATCATTAGTGCTCTATACTACAGCTTGAGGTCAGTGATGATGATTCCCCCAGAAGTTCTTGAATTGTTGAGAATAGTTTTCACTATCCTGTTTTATTCCAAATGAATTTGCAAACTGCTTTTTCTAACTCTATGAAGAACTGAGTAGTAATTTTGATGGGGGATTGCACTGAATCTGTAGATTGCTTTTGGCAAGATGGCCGTTTTTACTATATTAATCCTGCCAATCCATGAGCATGGAAGATCTTTCCATCTTCTAAAGTGTTCTTCAATTTCTTTCTTTAGGAACTTAGAGTTCTTTTCATACAGATTTCAACCATCAGACTGAGCTCAGGGGCCCTGGTGGGGAGCTGGAGGAAGGACTGGAGGACCTGAGGGGACTGCAACCCCATAGGAAGAACAACATCAGCTGGCTGAACCACTGAATGCTCCCAGGGATGAGACCACCAATCGAGGAGTGTACAGAGTGATCCACGGCTCCAGATACACATGCAGCAGAGGATGTCCTTTTCTGACATCAATGGGAGATTTTATGCCCCAGCATAGGGGATGCTGAAGTGGTGGGGTGGGGGAGGGGAAAGAGGGATATCATCTGAGATGTAAATGATGGAATGATTAATAATAATAATAATAATAATAATAATAATAATAATAATAATAATAATAATGATAGAAACATTTCATCCTGGAGAGAAGCTCCTTAAATCATAAGGTAAGCAACTCTAAATAGACTTCAGGAAGTCCTGGAAAGTGGCGGTGTACAGTGAGGCTTCACCCTGCCATTATAAGCAATAAAAACTGCTGAGAGCCACTCACAAACCAAATTGCAAAGAAGACTCTGAGAGCAAACCAGCTTTGCTGCCTCAAAGAGGAATAGACTGAAGTCACGTGGAAAGGACATTTTCCAATTGTTGAGCTGCCTGAAGGCTGTGGAATATGATTCAGATTTCCAGCTTCAGTAGGCTGTCACCCATGCTGGGATGAATTCTGGTGATGCAGTTGTCTGAGTCATTTCTGCTCCTGCAAGTAACTCACCCATATTCCTGTAAGTTACCCCAATAAAGCATATTGTTTCACTAAAAAACAAAATAAAACAAAAATATGTATTTTCTGTCAATGAATTACTACTGAATTAAATTTGGAGCCTCCAATAAAATATACATATATGACTTCCTTCTTATGCCTTTTTGATGAAGGTTGACTTGAGAAGCAGAATATGCTGTAAATACAACAAGCAGACTTGACAGTTATCTGACATCCTAACAAGTCATTTGTTGTTCTGAGCAACTAAGTCCACAATCTGCAGTGCACTGGGGTGGTCCCTTAGACACTGATGGCGTTAGCACTTTTCTGCTTTCCATGAAACCTTCAGAGGTTTATGACATGTCTGGCTTCTGACCCTTCTAGCTTGTTCCTTTTGTTCAGGTTTGCTCAAAGAATCCTAAGAATTAACTAGAACATAAAATATGTTCTTCTCTCTTGCCTCTTTAACCTTTGGTAAGGCAAACAATATATTTTCAATCATTTCTCAACTTTGTCTCATATTGTGTGACCTAGTTATTCATTACATGTTCTAAGTGTCCATGATAAGTACCCATTTATATTCTATGGAATCTTTTGATACATCCAATCATGACAATATATATAAAACTAATTGGTAATAGCTTACTTTTTAATAGTACAAAAATCTGAAGATTCAATGTGTTCTTTATTGCTAGTTCAATGGTAGAAAAACCTCAGTGACTTTCAGGAACTCTTCCATCAACCTATCATCTATCTTTGTATTTGCATATCCATTTGTCTACATACTGATTTTCTTTACATATTTATCTATCTAGCTACCATGGGAACTGTGTATCTTGCAGTTTCTGCTCTCCTGAATTACACGCTGGATTTCTAAAGCTAACTTCTCCATGATGGCATTCACTGAAGCCTGTCAGCATTTCTTTCTTGAACCTTCTTGTATTCATTCTCGTCTTTAATTCGTATAAAGTACCCTTGATTCTGATTTAAACCTAAAATGTCACAATTTTTACCATATATATTAACAATAATGTAGAAGCCATTACTATTTCTGCTAGTAAAAACATTTACTTGGAAATAACAGTCATGTACTGTTATAGAACAAGCAACAAGGCCAGGGCTTAATTTCTTTTTTCTCTGACTTGTTGGCTAACAAATTCTGGGGAAACTATGGTGGTTTTTTTGCTATGAAAATAAAATTCAATGAATTTATTTGAAAAAAAAAGTAACATTTTCATAATGTGAAGATGGTGTACTTCTGATGACAGTAATGGCAATTTCATTATCAAATCATTGGGTTTTTGGAGGATAACTTCTTGAGTTCTTTATATATTTTTGATATTAGCCTATGTCAGATGTTAGTGAAAATGGTTAGTGAAGATTTTTTTCCCAATCTCTAGGTCAACAATTTGTCCTATTGATGGTGTCTTTTGCCTTGCAAAAGCTTTTTAGTTTCATGAGGTCTTATTTATCAATTGTTGATCTTAGTGCCTGAGCCATTGGTATTCTCTTCAGGAAATTTCCCCTTGTGCTAATGAGTTCGAAGGTCTTTCCGACTTTCTCCTGTATTAGATTCAGTGTATCTGGTTTTATGTTGAGGTCCTTGATCAAATTGGACTTGAACTTTGTGTAAAGTAATAAATATGGATGTATTTTCATTCTCTTACATACAGACAGCTGGTTAAACCAGTACCATTTACTGAAGATGCTTTCTTTTCTCCTTTGTCAAAGATCAAGTGTCCATAGGTATGTGGGTTTATACTTCTGGGTCTTCAATTCTATTCCAGTGATCTACCTGTCTGTCTCTGTACCAATACCATACAGTTTCACTATTGCCTTGTAATACTGCTTGAGGTCAGGAATGGTGATTTCCCCTAGAAGATCTTTTATTGTTGAGAATAGTTTTGGCTATCCTGCGTTTTTTGTGTTTCCATATGAAGTTGAGAATTGCTCTTTCCATGTCTGTGAAGAACTGTGTTGGAAATTTATGGAGATTACACTGAATCTGTACATTACTTTTGGCAAGATGGTCATTTTCACTATGTTAATCTTTTGAATTCATGAGCATGGGAGATCTTTCCATCTTTAGGTCGTCTTTGATATTTTTTTGGGGGGGCACTTGAAGTTATTGTCATACAGATCTTTCACTTGCTTGGTAAGAGTTATACCTAGATATGTTATACTATTTGTGTCTATTGCAGGCAAATGGATGGAACTAGAAAATATCATCCTGAATGAGGTAACTAACTCAGACCCAAAAGTACAAGCATGGTATGTACTCACTGATAAGATGATACTAGCCAAGAAATACAGAATCCCTAGGATACAACCAACAGGCTACAAGAGTGTAACAAGCAGAAAGGCCCAAGTAAGGAGGCTTCAATCCCACTTAGAAAAGGGAAGGAAATAATCATGGGAGGTAGTGGGAGAGGAGGGGTGAGTTGGGGAAAATGGGAACAGGATCAGATATGGGAGGACAGGACAAGAGAAAAGCCCAGAGGGCCGAGGGAATGAGTGGAAACAAGCAACCTTGGGGGAGGGGGTGGAAGGTGTGGGGAGGACCCTCTAAAAGGTACCAGAGACCCAGGAGGTGAGACACTCATTGGGGGTGACTTTAACCAAAATGCCCAACATTAGGGAAAGGGAACTCAAAGAGTCCGACTCCAGTAGATAGGCAGGGTCTCAACAGGAGAGACAGGGTCACTGACCCACAGTCAAGATTCCTGACCCAGATTGTTCCTGTCTAAAAACTGCAGGGACAAAAGTGGAGGAGAAACTGAAGGAAAGGCTGCCCACTGACTGGCCCAACTTGGGATCCATCTCATGAGGGGTTGGGGAGGAAGGCAAGGCCTGACACTATTACTATGATGTGTTTATAGACGGGAGCCTAGCATGGCTGTCCTCTGAGAAGCCCTACCAGCAGCTGACTGAGACAGAATCAGATACTTACACCCAAGCACTGGACTGAAGTCGGGGACCCGTATGGTTGAATTAGGGGAAGGACTGAAGAAGTTGAAGGGGAGAGCAACCCCATAGGAAGAACAACAGTCTCAACTAACCCAGACCCCAGGGAGCTCCCAGAGAATGAGCCACCAACCAGGAGCACCTGGGCTGGTGGAGGCCCTGGGCACATATGTAGCAGAGGACTGCCTGGTCTGGTCTGGCCTCAGTGGGAGGAGACGTGGGAGACTTGAGGTCACAGGGAAGGGGGAGGCGTGGTGGGCAGGGAAGCACCTTTTCAGAGGCCAGGGGGAAGAGGAATGGGATGAACAACTATGGGAAAGGGATTTAGGGGGGCAACGAATGGAATATAAATAAATAAAAATTTAAAAAACTAAAGAAATATGACTTATCTGAATAAAGAGACATTCAAGGGAAATGTATGATCTGATTATGTTATTAGAATTTAAATTTCAAGCACATATTTGAATTGTTAGTGTAAAAATAGTAACTGAAATTCATGGCGCAGGGCATTTAAAACCATGGGCTGAGTCATACCACTAAAAACAAAACTTGCTTCCCAATAGTACATGTAAAATCTTACAGATATAGGTAAAAATTATGCCCCTAATATATTCATAAAGTATACATACTCTAGTTCTATTGAATAAATATACCATTTGTAAGATATATTTATCCTAACTATAAAAAAATAATCTGGGCTGGCTAGACAGCTCTGTAAGTAAAGGCATGTGCACCAGCACATGATGACCCAAGTGCAATCACTCCATGTGAGCTGTGGCACATGCATGTACACACACACACACACACACACACACTGTGGCACATGCATGTACACACACACACACACAATTAAAAGTTAAAAAACAATCTAACAAATGTCTAAGCACATGGCTCATCATAATGCATCCAAAAACATCAGCTCTCTTTTTATCCTGCGTACTCTTATGGTATTTGTATGCGTGTGTGTGTTTTCTGTGCATCTTCATGTCCACATGTGTGGGTGAGTCAGCCTGGAGTGTTGTGTCTCTTGGAGACATGTGCCATGCCACTCTCTGGCCTGGAACTCAATGAAGAGCCTAGGCTGGCCAGCCAGTAACCTGCAGGAGCTCCCTGTCCCTGCCTACACACTGATAGGTGTCTCTGCTCTACTTTTTAAAGGGGATGCTAGCTATTTGAAAGTAGGTCTTTATGTCATCTGAGTCATCTCCTCATCCTTCTTCCTCAACAACACAACAATTACGGAACCTGCACATAAATGTGAGTTTTTAAAAGGAAGACTGGTACAGCCAAACTAAGGAACCAAAAATATCCTGGGGTCTCCACGGTTGACTTTTGAAACTCTTCTAGTAAAACACGTTTTTAATGCAGTGAGCATAGAATCTTGCTCCAAATATGACAGTCATGCCATGCTCTCTGTTGTCCTCTGACCTCTGCATATGCACGGTCACAAATGTATGTTACACTCACATGCACAAAATAAATAAAATTAAAATAAGCATCCTCGATTTCAAGACTGCATCTGTGGTAACTAATGAGCTTTGGGTCTTAGCCTTAGTACTGCCCTCACAACAGTCTGATTCTACAACTGTGTAGTGCCCGACAGGAGGACTGCTGCTGAAAGCACTCTGGGGAAAATGAGAAGGTGTGAGGAGGAGGAAACTGATATCGCCTAGGAAACAGAAGTTACATTTCACAAAAGCTACAGCAATATTTACAGAATCCTGCTGCCAAAACCACATTGCCATGCTCAGCAGTGTTGGCATGAAAGTGACCCCCAAGATTTAATAGTTATGTTTCCGTGTTAGAACACCATGAATTAAATGGCAGGAAATCTTGATCAAGTTGATGATTCTTTTTAAATTCTAAACGAGTTAGAACATTGCTTTTTGAAAATATTTTGATCTTATAATTATAAAAGTAAATTTTTTGTTGAAACCTGAACATTATTCAAAACCACTCACAATATCTAAATCCTGGTGTGTGTGTGTGTGTGTGTGTGTGTGTGTGTGTGTGTGTGTTTTAATGAGTTTCTAAATCCAAGTCTATCACTTCTTTATTTACTGTGGTGTGGGGTGCATGAGCCATGGGTGCACTCACGGAGGTCAGAGAGCAGCTCTGCTTCTGCCTCTCCTTCCACCACGTGGCTCCTGGACTGGACTCAGGTCATTAGGGTGGGTGGTCAGTGCCTTTATGTGTGAGTCACTGTCATACCTAAACTCAAAGTTTAGTAGCTAGTAATGAAAATTATCATCATTTTGATTTAGAAGCCAAGTACAACACATTTCACAGACACTGAACCTGGGCTACGGCTCCTTCCAGTGAGGGATGACCTAACTGAAGTTTCAAATATTTACCAAATAAAGCATCTTAGAATGAAATATCTAATTTGTAACATGCTATTCCTTAAATACTCTAATTTTGTTCCTTGGTAATACATACTAGTTAGAAAAAAGTGAGGACTTGTTTTGCTGCAGAGTCTGATGGCCAACGTTCTGTGTCTGAAAAGCTTTATTGGAGTTGGTAAAGAATCTAAGATTTAACTTAACTCTGTTGAGAGTGTACTTAGCAAGCTAAGCAGTGGCCCTTGGTTTTATACTGTGGGAGTGCCCAAAAGCATAATTTTAGACAATAAAATTCAAACTAAATCAACTACCATTCACTAACTAAAAATGTGACAATCTTAAAGACATAGGGAACTTTACAGCCCAGTCGCCCCACACAACAGGAAACGTTGTCACAGCCTAGCTGCCCATCTCCACAAATCTACAATTACCTTCTTCTTTATATATTCCTTCATCCATTTTACTGAGAAGCAGTGAAATGCCTTGTACTCCAGCAGGCTACCATTCTGTTACTGCTAGCCAATTGTTCAGGAATCCCCAAGGACATCCTTTGATAGCCATTACAAAATTGTCCCTTCTCTGTATCTTAGACTCTGAGTTGATAATGTGATATGATATAAAGGACACTCAACTGGCAGTCGAGAGACCTACTCCCAGTTACATCTCTGCAGCTAACTGAAGTATATATCTTGTTAAAAGACATTTTAATCACATTAGTCTCAGGTTTTTCACTTGTAAAAAATATTTAGGAGTTAGTCAACATCTAACATTCTATAAATAAAACCCTACCATAAATATTTTTTACTTTGTTAGGTGTTAAAGAATTATCCCAAATAACTAAGAGTGCTGGAAGCACACAGCCTAGCATCCCCAAATGAGTAGTCAAAAATTAACAAACTCAGCATATGACAATCAGTTCCCCAGGGCACCCCTCTGGGGTTCCTGTGCTCTCTCCATGCCCAGTTTCCATCCTATACTGGGAAACGGCTGTGAGCATTGAGTCCCAGCTAGGGCATATCCAAGTCCATCAAGCCTTTGTAGGAATGCTCCAGGGACACACTTCTCACTGCTGAACACTCTCTTCATGAGGCAGGCATGTAGCGCTGGGCTCTAAGTTTTCATTCTATCTTGTATTTAAAGGAAAACAGGTTTTGTCTTTTATTTTCCCCTCTTCTCAGCTTCTGACATTATGATCTTAGGCACTCAGGTTCCATAAACCCTTACGTGTCACCAAAGACTTATGGTTTGGTTTTACATGGAATGTGCCATCCTTTTTGAAGTTCTACATCACTTTGTTTACTGTTTAACCACTGAAACATTCTCAAGGCTCACCCGGCCTATTATCAGCGTCTGGGCATTGTCAGGGAAACTCCTGTCAGTGGCTTCCGTCACACCTTGTATCTGATTAACACACTCTAGGATAACACAGAGCTACACAGACCTGCTCTGTGGCCTGGAGCCACTGATGGAGAACAGATTTTCCCCTCTTTAATCTGGCAGACCCTAATTGACTCTGTAATATGGTTTATTTAATAACGTTTTTATACTAAATTAAAACAAGTCTGAAATAGTCCTGTTTTTTAAGGCTAAAAAGCTCCAAAAAGGGAGGCTTTTATAGCTTAAAAACATTTTCTCAAAAATACACATATATTTATATTTCTTTTTGTTATATGGGTATAGGCAGCAGGGCAGAGGCGGGAGTAATAAACATACATTTAATAAAGCTGTTGGCTTTTATGTATATACTGCCTTTCTCAACATGGCTGTCCTAGTGTGGACCTTTACACAGCCTCAACTGAGGCAAATCTTAAAGCAAACTTTTAGGTATGAGTATCTCCTTAGACAAATTTTTAAAAAGGTAATGAGGAGACTAACCTGTACTAATAGCATTTTAAATATGCCACTTTAGACCTTATATATAATTATATGAAATTTATTTAATTAAGTAATCATGACTTTTCATTTTTTAATGCTTTGTTTGGGTTTCAAGTCCAACTGTGGTCATTTAATCCAAGTAAAGCAAGACATGTAAGAATCAGTAAAGGAAATATACAAAAAATTTCATGAATATGCATTTTCTTTTATTTAATTTCTAACAAGCTGGAAAAATATCCTAAATTCTATGTGATAAAAGAAGAACTACAAAAGAGGGCCAAACAAACTTGGCATTAAGTATAATTTCATTTTATAGAATTAAGAAAAAAAATTTAAAATGTACTTACACTGATAAATTAAATTTTATGTGTCTATAAACAGGAGCCAGCTCTAGCTGTCTGGCAAGATGATTTTACAAGTTCTATCAACAATTCATTAGAAAGGTCTCTGTGCTCTGTCTCCACCCACAATTAATAGTGAGAGCCAGGCTGGAGTGATGCCTTGGGGTGGGTAAAGGGGTTACCAACTCCAGTGTGAGAACCCAATTTCACATCTGCAGAACCAAAATAAAGCCAGCCGCCACTGCAAGCCTCTGCATTCCCAGGGCTCCCATGGCAAGGTGGCAGGCAGACACAGGTCAATGACCAGTAGCTCAAGGGCTAGCTAGTGTGGTATGTGATACAGTGAACAAAAATATCCTGTCTCAAATAGTGTGAGAAGTGAGGACCAACCACTGAGGTTGCACTCTAACCAACACAGGTACCCCCACTTACACACACACACACACACACACACACACACACACACAGGTACAGAGCATATATGCACATGTGTGCAACACACACACACACACACACACACACACACACACACACACACACGCATACATCTTAGTGGGAGGTAAAGAGAAAGAGATGTATAAAGGGTGACTACCCATTTTATTCAATTCTTTTTGTAAAATTAATCATCCCATTCATTTACATCTCAAATGATATCCCACTTCCAGGTTACTCCCTCCACCAACCCCTCATCCCAAGATATCCCACTCCCTGCTTAGCCTTCCACCAGCCCCCTATCCCACATCCGCCCTCCCCCTCCCTTTTGCCTGTATGAAAGTGCTCCCCCCTCACCTACACTCTCGTGCCCCACATTCTCTGCTTTTTGAAAGCTTGATTTCTAATCCTAACCCAATACATTTTTTCTCTGTAACTTAACTATTGTCAGATACATTTAAAGTGTTCTAGGTAGCAGGATTATTAAACCAGCTTTTTTGTCTGATCAAGGTTTTCTTGGAAATCTTTGTGAGGAAGGTTACTCTGCTTTTATACCTTCATTAGTTTATCTCATTTAAGTAGGCCAGCCCTATTTAATATAAACTGTTCTGTACTTATAAGATGACCTTATTTTCCAAGTTAAAATACTAGACCAGGTATTAATTTGATTATTGAACACATTCATTGTCTGTGGCCATAATTAATTACTGAAAAAGGAAGAACTATCATACAAATCTCAGCCACCCGAATAGTCAAGCACACGCCAGGACACTGGGGGTTAGAAAGACAAAAGACATGGCACTGAACCTGAGAACCTAATTATCCCTTCTCTTGTGAGCACTATGTAGTTGGCATAGAACATCTACTGAGGGCCCTGTCACATTCCTGTTCTGGGCTGACAAGCTCATGTGTTCAGATTACAGATCTCCAGAATCTAGACTGTAAACTTTGATATTCAATGGCCTTGTGCTACTGAGCTCCATAGTTATCTTAGTGTCTCTCACGTACTATGTGCATAGATAACATGCTTTAAATGAATGACAACACAGCCATGTCTGAAGAGGGGTGTGTTTGCCGGTTTGAGAGGATGTTTTGAGGTCCTCAAATACTTCACAGGAAGCTGAGGATATACTAATGGCAGAAGTGGGTTTTAGAAGCCCTGTTGACAGATGTGTAAGTTCTCCTCCTTTTAAGATTTCCAAGGCCCAGGGAGAAAAGAAAATGATCCACTAAACCAAAATCGTAGATGTCCAGGTAGCCAGCTCTCTCATAAGGGCTCCCTGCTCTTCCCCACATGGGCATCATTCATTCCCTGCCTCTCTAAGCCACAAGCAACCTCAGTCACACAGCAACAGTTTACTGGTACCCCCAGCGAGGCTGCAGTATGCAATACATGCAACCCTCTTAGTTCACAAAGAACCAAAAGAAACACCTGTTTCAGTTCGTGAGTTTAGGCCTCTGGATCATCCACTCCTATCACAGATGAGTTTCTAATGAAGTCCTTACAGGATGAAAAATACTTAGCCACTATTACTTAGCATGGCCAGCAACATTACACTGTCCCTTGATGTCTTTATTTAGTGCTTTCCCACTTTGCTTCACAATGTTTCTCTAGCTTCAAATAACACCAAACTCTCTTTTATTCCTGAAACAGATTTGGATGGAAAGTTGTATCCTCCACTGTGATCAGTAACAGTGACTTGAAAATGGAAGACCGGCAGCTTTTGTGCAAGCAGAACAGTGCATTAAGATGGCTTGCTGTGAAGGCTTCACTCCTGCTTTAAAGGGGAGCAAGAATACCCTTGGCAGGGAACAGGGAGGCAAAGTGTAGAACAGAGGCAGAAGGGACACCCATTCAGAGCCTGCCCCACATGTGGCCCATACATATACAGCCACCAAACTAGATAAGATGGATGAAGCAAAGAAGTGCAGGCTGACAGGAACCGGATGTAGATCACTCCTGAGAGACACAGCCAGAATACAGCAAATACAGAGGCGAATGCCAGCAGCAAACCACTGAACTGAGAACGGGACCCCGTTGAAGGAATCAGAGAAAGAACTGGAAGAGCTTGAAGGGCTCAGGACCCCATATGTACAACAATGCCAAGCAACCAGAGCTTCCAGGGACTAAGCCACTACCCAAAGACTATACATGGACTGACCCTGGACTCTGACCTCATAGGTAGCAATGAATATCCTAGTAAGAGCACCAGTGGAAGGGAAGCCCTTGGTCCTGCTAAGACTGAACCTCCAGTGAACGTGATTGTTGGGGGGAGGGCGGTAATGGGGGGTGGATGGGGAGGGGAACTCCGATAGAGAAGGGGAGGGGTTAGGGGGATGTTGGACTGAAAACCGGGAAAGGGAATAGCAATTGAAATGTAAGTAAGAAATACCCAGTTTAATAAAGATGAAAAAAAAAAAGATGGCTTGCTGCAAGACTGAAAAGCCACCCAGCGACCAGCCCAACTTGGAATCTATCCCATGTGCGCACACCAAATCCTGACACTATTACTGAAACCACATTGTGCGTGCAGAGAGGGGCCTGAATGGCCGTCCTTGGAGAGGCTTTACCAGCAACTGACTCAGACAAATGTAGATACTAACATTGGATTAAGTTACAGGAAGGACTAAAGGAGCTGAAGGGAATTGCAACCCCATAGGAAGAACAAGAGTGTCAACTAACCTGACCCCTCAGAGCTCCCAGACACTAGGTCCCAAAACAAGGAGTATACATGGGTTACCTGTATACCCAAGGCACCTGTGTGCAGAGGACTGCCTTGTATGGTCTTAGAGTGAGAGCATGAACCTAATCCTGTAGAAATTTGATGCCTTAGGAAAGAGGAATGCTGGTGGAGTTGAGGTGGATGTGGGTGGGTCGGAGAGCACCCTCTCACAGGCGTGGTGGGGTGGGGAGGATTGGGAAAGGGGGCAACTTTTGGAATGTAAATAATTAAAATAATTTAATAAGAAAATGGCTTGCTGCAGATCATGAAGGAAGAGGGGGCAGGAAGACTGATTAGAGCCAGAGATGGCAGATGACTACCAGGAAGAGGTGTTTTCAGAACACTACAGCAGTTGTACACATGCACTCAGGAGCTCAAGTGGTTGTGACAGCATGCACAGGACCTAAACGAGTTCAAGTCAGACAAAAAGCAGCATGGGGGTCTGGGCACAAGACAGAGACAGAGAGCAACAGAAGAGATTTGATGTATTTAAGGGCATGGCCCCTGTTAGGTCTAACACAGTTAGTGGACAGCCCACATCCAAGAGTACACAGGTAACGCTAATGAGATTGATGGGCTAACAGAAAGCAAATGAGGACACAAAGTCGGATTGGTATGGAATAGAGAGGTGGATCCTGGAGGAGATGGAGAAGTGGGCCAAAAGGGATTATTATCAAAACATACTGGATACAATTCTCAAGTAACAATAATTAAAAAAGATGCTTTTCTCCTCGAAGTTCCCCTAAATGAGGATGCTCAGAAAGCTGGGAGTATAATACTGAGTTTAAAGTAAAATAAGCTACTATAAAATTAGAACATGGGGATCTTTCAACTAAAAAGGTATTTTTACAGTAGAAAAGGCAGCTTCCTTTTGGCTAAAGGTCCTAAAATATACATTTTGCAATTAATAGTCCTATTTTGTAAATTGTCATAGCATAAAATTTTATAAAAATCCAAATTCATCCAGTCTGTGGGGCAACGTCAAATATAAGCTATGAGCAGTAATATATCTGTCTGAAGTACACACTCAGAATCACTGAGATTAATCAAGACAACAAGCGGTTTATCTTCTGATGTCACCTAAAAATCAAAATGAAAGCAAAGAATGTGGATATTTACTTGTCCTAAAGAAGGGAAATGGTGCTTCGAATAACTTATGCATAGATTTCTCAACTTGGTTTGACTGCTCACTCGGGTTAAATGTGCCATGAGCATCGTCTCTAGTCCTTACAGCAAGTCTAAGGATCAGAAGTATCACTGTAAACTGAGTGGTCACAATCTTAAAGGGTTCACGAGATTCTTTAATATATGCTTTAAAAATAAGTTGAATGTAGGAGATCAACCTGCCCCTTTCTGAAAGTCAAAGGCTGAATTATGATCAGAGCTTCTATCTAAGTGAGGAAAATTATGTTCTTAGAGTTTGTTATAATTCTCTACTGTCTAGCTAAATTTGGACCTTATAGTCCAATGGCAGAAAGATAAAATAAGTATGTTTTTAGTAAAATAAGGCTTGTTTCCATATCCTGGTACCTTTCTACCCGCTATACTGGATTTCACTTCTGGGAAGCACGAGCAGGATCTGAGCCAGCCGAACAGCACAGTGGGGCTTCCAGATCCCTCTGAAGTCTTCATGACAAGAAGGCTCTTCACAATATTATCTAGCACGGTTTTCTTTGTGGCTTTACAGTTTAATGCTGACTACAAGCTATAAGTCTCCCCAGGGAGAATGTGAGCAACGACGTAAAATGAAGGCTGAAGAAGGGGACAAAGGGAAATGAACACCTGCGTTGTTGGTGGTCTTTGCTTTCTCAATGAGTATCATTTTAATACAGTTAGATTCCATCTCACACCAGTCAGAATGGCTAAGATAAAAACCTCCGGTGACAATGGATGCTGGCAAGGATGTGGACAAAGAGAAACACTCCTCCATTGCTGGTGGGATTGCAAGCTGGTACAACCACTCTGGAAATCAGTCTGGAGGTTCCTCAGAAAATTGGGCATTGCACTACCTAAGGACCCTGCTATACCACTCCTGGGCATATACCCAACAGATGTTCCAACATATATAACAAGGACACAGAAAATGTCAGCTATTAAAAACAATGACTACATGAAATTCTTATATATTTGGTTGTGAGCCTAGCCTTTAACGGCTGAGCCATCTCTCCAGCCCGACTACATGAAATTCTTAGGCAAATGGATGGAACTAGAAAATATCATCCTGAGTGAGGTAACCCAATCACAAAAGAAAACACATGGTAAGCACTCATTGATAAGTGGATATTAGCCCAAAAGCTCAGAATATGCAAGATACAATTCACAGACCATATGAAACTCATGAAGAAGGAAGACCAAAGTGTGGATGCTTCAGTCCTTCTTAGAAGGGGGAAACAAAATACTCACAGGAGGTAGAGGGTGGGAGAGTGAAAAGAAGTGAGGAGGCTGAAGGGCTAAAAAGGGGGATAGGATCAGGTATGGGAGGAGATTGGGATGATATACAGAGGGTCAGGAATTTGAACAGAGATGTGTAGCAATGGGGGATGGGAAACTCGGGGTAGCCACCAGCAAGTGCCAGATGCCAGGAAAGCAAGAGGGATGAGATTAGCTGAAATGCCCAATGAAGGGGAGGGAGAACCTGTAGAGACCATATCTAGAGGTTAGGCAAACCCACCCCTCATTGGGGGCTCATCTTCAAATTCTTAACCCAGAGGGGCTCCTGTCTAAAGTAAATATGAGGACAAAGAGTGGAGCAGAGACTGAAGGAAAGGCCATCAATAGACTGCCGAACTTGGGAATCCAGCCCATATACAGACACCAAACCCAGACACTACTGGGGATGCCAAGAAGTGCTTGCTGACAGAAGACTGTTATAGATGTCTCCTGAGAGGATCTGCCAGAGTCTAACAGAGTCGAAGGCTCACCATTGGACTGAACACGGGGACCCCAAATGAGGAGTCAGGGGAAGGACTGAAGGAGGGGGTTAGCAACCTCATAGGAAGAACAACAATATCAACCAATCAGACCCCTCAGAGCTCCCAGGGACTAAACCACTAACCAAAGAGTATACATGGAGGGACCCTTGGCTCCAGCCGCATATGTAGCAGAGGATGACATTGTATGGCATCAATAGAAAGAGAAGCCCTTGGTCCTGTGAAGGCTCTTTTCCCCAATGTAGGGGAATCAAAGGGTGTTGAGGTGGGAGTGGGTTGGTGGGAGGGGGAGCACCCTCATAGAAGCAGGGGGAGGGGAGATGGGAGAGGTTCCCCGAGGGGAGATTTGGAAAGGAGATACCATTTGAAAAGTAAATACATAAAATATTCAATAAAAAAGATTAAATTGAAATGACGTTAGAGGAAGTGAGGGTAAAGGTTAAGAACAGACCTTACTATGAGATCAGTAGAAAACTGTGGCTGCAGAGAAGGGAAGCTGCAGTGACTGTGAGGGAACTGTGCACGGGGTGGAGGCAACTCCAAGCAAAAGGCAGGCAACGTGAGCTCAAATCCCATGTTTAACTGGGATAAGATGTTATCCTGCAACAAACTCATACTTCGTGTCAAATATTCTTACATTAAGGTTATCTTTAGAGCTACCATTTAGTTAATTCTGAAGTAAAACTCCTGCCAAGCCTGTCCAACTACACCTTCCATTTCTCAGAGAGGAACTGGAGCACAGGAAGCGGTGTGCTACAGCTCACTACTGGACTCTCTGCTTAGAGACTCACACACGTACACCTCTAAGCGGCCCCTTGTTCTTATAGTGCATATTTTATACGCAATGACATGGGGGTGTATTTGAAATGGTATATATGCCATTAAATTGTTCCCCAAGAGTATTAAATACTTTATGTTTATAACCTCCATGGCCATTTCTAGCAAGCTATGATACATTGGTAAAAATCCTTTTCTACATATATTCCCTATTCTGGCTTAGATCAAAGCTAAAACAGCATTTAATCAATTTAATTCAAAACCACTAAGCGGTACTTAGCCAAGTTTAAAAAGCTGCTGACATCAAGTAAGATGAATTTCCAAAATAAAACTGGACAGGGACATCAACAAGAAAGTTTCTGTCATTAATTTTCTACTCTGCAATTAAATCACTAACAGAAAAGTTAACTCAGCTTATTTTCAATGAATTAGGTAATCAGTTTTCAAAAAATGTTTGTCAATTTGTTTAAAGAGGTTGTTAAGCTCCTAACACTACTGGATAGGCTACCATCAGGAAACCTTACAACATGGCAGAAATGCAGTTCAGAGAAGGTAGCAGGCATGCTATGTCATCAGTATACAGCAAAAGTTAAAAAGCATTCGTGATTACAACACAGCCCTACCCTAAAGCTCGAGTCCAAGAAGAGCTCTACAGCGGGATCTTGATTTTTGGAGAAAATCTAAGTCCAGCCAGTTTCTAACCTAAGACGTAGCTCGTCCCTCTACTTACGTATACTTTTAAATGCCCCAGTTTCAACAATATAATCAAATAACTGAGAAAATAGTTTAAATAAATTTTGATTCATTTTACAGACATTGCCATCTTCTATACACGCTTCTAAAAGTTGATTCTAGGATAATGCAGAGATCAGACTGCACTGTAATTATGTGCAAACTCCTCTCATGAGCCTATAGCTAAAAGCTGAAAGCCTCATAGAAGTGGGGGTTGGGGAGCTGGGGGTGGAATAGTGGGTTTCTGGAGGGGAAACCGGGAAATAGGGTAACATTTAAAATGTAAATTAAAAAATGAGAAAAAATATTAAAAAATAAAAGCTGAACGCCCAAAGACCTAACTTGGATCAAAGAGTTTTCTAGATCTTAACAAAAGTAGAGTTGTGTTAACATCAATAGTTCAAATTAGGTCTACAATGTCTTCTCTTTCACAAAATAAAATCAGTATAGGTTTTGTAGAGAAAGTACTTACTGCGATAATATCTAACGTGTTATCACAGACTTTCCGGATTTCATTATTTTTATCATGCATCAGGTCTATGAGATATGCTGGAGCTTCTGAATAAAAGTGGTTAAGGATGCAAAATGAATCGAATTGTTACTCAGTCACAGAGAAATTACACATAACATTATGGCAACATGCCACACACAGACAAACACTCACATACACACACTCTCTCTTACACTTACACACACACACACACACACACACACTAACATATACTCACACACACACATATACACTCATCCCCACACTCATGCATTCACATACACAATACACTCACACTCACACACACATACATGGGAGGAGGTGGGGAGACAGTGTCAGAAAGAGCTGAAATTACTTTCTCTATCTTTCATGTTCATGATATTCAGGGTAATTTATTTCATATGTCAATGAATATGAGCAAATAATGAATCAGTCAAATCTCATATTGTTGCTATAGTAAGAAGAAAAACTGGAGACATAATATGCCATTTAAAACAACAAAGCATTTTAAAATAAAAGAATTTAAAGAAACAATAAAACATATGTGCAAATATAACATATGTGCAAAGAAAACCCAGAGAAACAAAATAGTTCAACAAAGAACACCAAAGTGAAAACTGGACATAAACTAAACACAACAGACTCCTAAGAGAAGTACAAGGCAGAGAGTAAGTAAGACAACTTTTACATATGGGCCTCTCATTAGCAAGTAGGCTCAGCGGGCAGGGCAGCCAGTGAGTCCCAGATGTAGGCACAATGGTATTGGGCACTGTGTAAAGATTCTTGTATTATTCAGATGCTGAGTTCTGTGCCCCCATAGCTGGTTTGAATCCTTATTCTGAAAATTCCGTCTCAATGTTGTGTAAACATTCCTTGCCAATTTTTCCCTGATTGGTCACTAAAGAAGCTGGTCAGCTAATGGCTGAGCTGAGGAGAGAATAGGGCAGAACTTCCTTCCAGCCAGGGGAGTTGGGGAGAGAAAAAGGAAGTGGAGATTCACTGCAGGTAGAGGTTCCAGGAGACACCATGTTAAAACACTCAGGGCAGAGAGAGCCCTAACATGCAAGTATCTCAGGGATTTGACTGGGAGGCAGCCAGATTAGTTTAGAGGGTTAAAATAGATTAACACTGCTCAGCTGTTGTGCCTTAAAGCTGTGAAATAAATCTAATAGTGCAGTCTCAATTATTTGCTGGCTAGCTAGGCTGAGAGAAAAACCGCAACACTTAAACAAATGCCACTAATACCTAGAGTTCACTCACCTCTTCCGGGGGTACTGAGATTAGACACTCAACACCATCATACCCACTGTTAATGTGGGTTCAAGGCAATGAACTTAGGTTCTTAAGTTTGCAACACTACCATTCTGCTACGAGTTGTCTTCCTGGACCCCTGCCGATTCTTATAGTGTTTTCAGATTTCTAACCTTTTTGTTTACATATAATATTAGCACATATAAAATGCTTCAATATGAATAGAAGTTATTTCAAAAGAATAACAAAATAGAATTCAAGCAAAGGTAGGAGCCAAGGAAACTGAACAATAAATAAATTGTAGGCAAGCACTAGTTTTTAAAAGGCAATAATTAAAAAGTTAAGTTGTATGAAAATCTATTTTATAATACACACACACACACACACACACACACACACAGAGAGAGAGAGAGAGAGAGAGAGAGAGAGAGAGAGACACTTTGACATCTATACAATGTTGCTCCTGGTGGCAGTGAGTAACTAAACAAAATCCCCAGTGGCAGATGTGTGCTAACTCCTCATTTGCTATTGGTCAGGAAGAAAGACCGGAGAGGCCTCCAAAACAATGTATGCTCTTGTCGTTACTGTTGCTTGTCCACAAGAACCAGATGGTAAGACCTTACTGCTAAAGACAAGACAGACTTTGGTTACAAGATAAAGAGAAGTTAAGTGCCAACTAAACCGGAAACCATCTCCTCACTGGTTAGCCTTCAAAATGCTTGAAGGTTATATGATGGCTGCTGGGAGAGAAGGCTGAGCTGAACCCTATCTGCTACAATGCCAACATGCCATTGTGCAACTGTGGCACAACTGCCATGGGGGTAACCAATACTCTCTTCTTGGACTGTAAACTCAGTCAGAAACCCACACCTGGAAGGGTTAGAGGCCCTGTGGAAAACTGACCACTGTTGTTTGGCTAAATTTCTGTAGCACCAACCTGCCTTCTAAGTAGTTGCGTTATACACATAGGTAAATACACAGCCCTACAAGTACCTCTTTAGTACTCACTAAAGTCCTCAGGATGAAATGGCTGCCTTCCAATGGAGACCCGCTAGTAATAAAACACTGTCATTCTTTTTCTTAGTCATTCTATAATGACTTCATAATAAATTTTTTATGGGCTAGAGGGACACCTCTAAAACTTCAAGAATTTTTAATGCTTTATCTGTGTCCTGAAAATCTAAGTTGAATTCAAACCTAATTGACTAATTTGAAAACTAATTTGAAGGAGATTTCAAGATAGTATAATTAATATTCAGGTTGAGAAATCTTTCTGCTGGACCTTCTAACTAGGTTTTTTGAAGCTACAAGAGTTTGGCCAGAAAGTGCAATTAAAGCTTAAAGTAAAAAGGCTGTAGGTGTTAAAGAGATTAACACCATTTAAAACAGTGAAGTAATTTTCATCAGACAACAGAATAGGAAAGGAGCTTGTGGAGAATTGCGCCAAGCCTTTGAGTCCACGTATTGGATTTCCTACACAAATTTCCTATGAGGCTCACATAAGAAGCTATGAGTGTGAAGTTGAAATGGAGACCCTTAGGGTGGTGGAGATGCCAGCAATGCTACAGGTACACATCTCACATACATAATGTAACTCCCATACACAGTTATCTGTCATGTTCTAGGCTATTCTTAGCGTACATAAATTTGGTCCATGAGGTGAAGTGAGTTTTACGCTGGTGGCATGCTGGCATTCACAGAGGTTCAGATTCTGAAGAACTGCAGCTTTCAGATGTTCTGTCAATCCCATGCTATTTCCAGCTAATTCCCATAAAAAGAGCTCGACTCCTTATCTAACTTCATTTCAGTGTTTGCTGTTTTCTACAGTATTTCAATACATGAATGTTTCTACATTTAAATTGTCGTTATGTATTCTAAATATTAAAAGGATACGTGTTTCTTTGATTATGACATCTCTTGTGGCCTGATGGAAAACCATCTGATAGAAGACATAAATTATCTGACACACAAATTCATCATCTTCTTGTTGAGCTGAAAGGAAAGAGAAGCTTGCATGACAGAATTGTCTACTCACACACTGAACTGAAAGCATTTGGGAAACACTGGGTGATGGCAACAGGTAAACAAATAACAGGTTTGATTTACCCACCCCCACATTGATTTCACACGGAAAAATAACACCTTCTAAAGTCCTAAGCCTTTATTAGAAATTGGACTATTGGGATTGAATGTAGCTCGGTGGTAAAGCACTCACCTAGTAGGCATGACAACCTGGGTTTGACCCCAGAAGCACAGGAGAAGAAAGAGGACTAGTATAAAAAGATATTGTGTAAATAATATTCATAACGTTTAAATTTACATATATTGGCATAAAAGAGGTATTTTAGCTTCAGTCCTATTTTTATAATAAAATGCTATCATAAATGCTAACTATAGATACATTTTATGTTAATAATTATCACTAATAATACTTATTATAAACTTGTAATTAAGCATAATTACTTATTGAAACCTAACTGAAGTGTGATTTATTGATATAACAATTTTGCTATCAACTCTTGGCAACAGTTCAATATGTTAAAAACATAGTTCCCAGTTAACATAGCGTCTAAGTAGCCACGTGAACTAAACTGTGGGAAGTTTAATCTGCCTTAAATGATTTCCATCACTAATTTCCTAAACTACCCAGGCTATCAATCTTTCTCTTTCCATACAGTTTGCTCTAAGAGGTTTTAAACATTGAAAAATGTAAGTAATTCTTTTTTTTCCTACATAGTTCTTAAAACAATTATAATCTCCAGGGGTAAGCTCACATTGAGAGTAGACACAGTAAAACTCTGACCTGATTGTTAACTCTTTAAACATCTCAGCTCTCTCAGTCAAATTACAGCACAACATTCTAGGACTTGGGCCATTTTCTAACTTCCTGCTAACTTGCTGCTAACTTCCTGCAGCTTCACAACTCTTCTGTCCACTCCACTGCCTTCATTTTCATGCACCCCCCAACTACCTAGTTTCCCTTAATTAATCTATTCTGAAAATTTATGGCTATAAGAAGGATATATGAAAGTAAATATATACCTACTACACCTCTGAGATGGAATACTTTAAAATATGACTATATCGTTAGAGGATCTTTTAAAAATATTAAATTACAAGCAAATTTTAAAACTTTCAAACAAGAAAAAATGCAAAAGACTTATACTGGTCATTTATTTTATTAGTCATGCCTGACTTAAATGGCCAATAACCACAAACTAGAGTTCAATTTCATTAATTACTGGGGTAATTTAGATTAACCTCACAAGGAGATACTGGTAGGAAGGCTGCAATTAGTGGACTCTGCACCATGCCTGAGTGGTGGTGACAAGAACAGCTTTACCTGACTTGCACTGGTGACTGGCCTGAAAACTGGCCCCACTGCACTGGGAAACAGATGGGGAGTATTTAAAGAACAATGCCACTGTCTGACTCAGCAGTTCTACTCTTAGGTACACATCTAAAGCATAGCACCTATGCTAATGACCAAAAGGAAAGGTTTTAAAAACATTATTTATAATAATTACCATTCCTAATGTCCCATAGCACAAGACCCATTAAAATGGTACAAAGGATAGGAATATATAATACAATTGTACTATATGCAATGATGAAAAAGAGCAAGTCTATATGTGACATAGATGGAGCTCATAAATATGCACTAGGATAAAATCAGCCAGATTTCACTTACACAGTTAAAACCCAAGCAAAGCCCACTTATCAGTGATATAATTCAACAGTAAAATGATAAGTGTGTTTTCTCTGATATGGATCCTAGCTTGGACTCCTGTGTGTAATGTGCACCACACGTGACAGCCAGGAATATTGTAGACGCACACTGCTGCAGCTAATTCAATTTCAATTAAGTTGAAAATTCAGGTACTTAGTCCTGACAACCACATTTCAAGTGTTCAGTGGTCACATAAGTTGAGCAGGGCAGATATATGACATTTATTTTTCAGAGGACAGTATCATGTACATCTAGGAAAGAATACGATGTTTTGAATCAGTTTTCAAGTTAACATTCTTACCTTGAAGTTAAGATATAAGAGACAAGGGTTGCACAGTAGAGAAGACCTAACCCAACCCAAGATGCAGCTGGACAGAAAGAGTGACGCAATCATGTTAGCGGAGGGAAGGGCACATGACGTTAGCCCAGAGCTGCTTCACAATAACATCCCTAACAGCAGCCAGTCCTCTCCCATTATTCTATGCAATCCAAGGCAGGGACTTATTTAAGTTCACTTTTTGTAATTACATAATTTAGTCAATCCTATGATTAATGAAGGAAAGCAAATACATAACATTGAAGACTGTATTTTATATGTTAAAATTTAAAATAATGTCCTTTGTGCATTAGCATGAAAATGAATTACCATTCAGCAGTTCGATGAGTGCTGGGATTATCCCAGATTTAGCTAGCAGTGCAGCACAAGAGTCATCCATAGATACTGTTCCAATCATTATGACCACTTCTAAAACAAGGTCATCTTCTGCAGCACCTGCAAAATCAAGGCAAGGAAGGCTGTTGTTGAAGTGTCCTGAGCAAACCCATTTGTTCTGTCAAACATGAGTGTAGAGAAACAATACTGAAAGATGTCCAATCTGTCCCTATGGATCTCTGGATCTTTGACATGCTTATAGACTTGCTTTTTTTTTTCTTGTCCTTTTTTTCTTTACGTCTGTCTGTCTGTCTGTCTATCTATCTCCATGATGGCCCATGGAACTGGTGAGACAATAGAAAGGTATAAATATTTATTTGAAAATACAACTGAAAGATAATGAAAGCAGACAATAAAAGACTCTCATTAATGTTTCAAAGACCCTTGTGTTTGTGCTTCCACATCTGTATGTATACATGAGGAGCACATGTAAATAAAAATACAGTAAAATAGAAAAATAAAGAGGAGAGGGAAACTAATGTTAAGAAATCACTGTTAGGACAAATAAGAATTTACAGCCAATAGGGGGCCTGCAAATAATCCTTCTCAAAACAAAGCTGTCAGAGGAGTCTGCACCTGCAGCAGCAGACTCACACAGTGCTGTGCTGACAACAGCCCTATTCTAAACCCAGAGCTTGTGCCGAGCTGCACAGGGAACAGACCTGGCTTTAGCTTGTCTTTGAGGAATGGAACCAGCTTGTACTCCTTCAGAACCAGTTCCCAGTCTAGATCTGGGATTGTCAGATTCGCCAGTGTTCCCAAACACTCGATTACAAACTCCTCCTCTTCATCACTGGAAATCTGGGCTGCAAGGTCCCCAACATAATCCTGAGGATGAAAGAATTTCAATGGAGTTAGAATCTAGGAGGCGATTCAAACTAATAATTCAATCTGCTGGTTAAAAACAAATAAGAAAAGCAAACAGAAACATAGTTCTCCATGTAACTTTGTTAACTTGCTAAGGTTTGATGATCAGCTCCAGAGAGCACTCCCTCCCTCCCTCCCTCCCTCCTTCCCTCCCTCTCTCCGTCCTGCCATGTGTACAAAGGTGCACACATAAAGAAAGAAGGGCTATTTTCTCCTCTGTGGTCCCACAGAAAGACTTGCTCTCAAGTCATGGCCCCATCATGTACTGGCTGTGAACCTTAAGGCTATTTCCATTTCTGAAAACAGGCCGCTGCCTTTAAGAATGTAACTTACAAGGGCACACAATGGAACTCTCATCTATACAGTGGCCACTTTACACACATTAGAGCTATTACTATGATTACTTGAAAATAAATCTATTTATTTATTTAATTTGTATTCTTTCATATTATATCTTTTATTTTCTTTTCTTTTTTCTTTTGGAGCTGGGGATCGAACCCAGGGCCTTGCGCTCGCTAGGCAAGCGCTCTACCACTGAGCTAAATCCCCAACCCCTCATATTACATCTTGACTGCAGTTTCCTCTTCCTCCCCTCCTCCCACCTCTCCTTACTTCTCTCCTCCCAATCCACCCCCACTCAGAATAGAGCAAGGGACATCAACAAACACAGCATAACAAGCTACAATACAAACAAGAACCTACCATCACATCAAGGTTGGGCAAGGCAGCTCAGGAGGAGGAAAAGGGTCCCATGAGTAGGCAAGAGGCCCAGGGACAGACCCCACCTCCATGTTAGGATTCCCACAAGAACAGAAAGCTACTCAGCCCTAACATATACACAGAGGACCTATGTCATAGTCCTACAAGCTCCCTGTACTCTAAGTCCCCAGAGTCCCAGTCAGTTGAATCTGTGGGCAGTGTTCTCCTAGTCTGTTCCTGACACCTCTGGCTCCTCCAATCCCTCCATCCCCATCCTTGGCAGGGCTCCCTGAGCTCAGCCTAACGTCTGAATGTAGGACTCTGTATCTGCTCCCCTCAGTTGCTGGATGAAGTCTCTGTGGTGTCTTAATAATGGCTGTCCTAGGCTGTCTTCCTAGCACACTCTGCAGGCAGGACAAGTTGTAGGTTGAAGTTTTTGTGGCTAGGTTGATTTCTCAATCTCTCCACTTGACTGAGGCCTTGATTCAGGCTCTGTGTCCTCTATTACTAGGGTCTTGGCTAGGGTTACTCTGGTAGATTCCATTGAGTCTCCATTGCACTGGGTTTTCACTTTGCCTTCCAGATGGCCTCCAATTCTAGTCTTTTCTTCCTCCCTCCCCATGAATCTGATCCCTCCTGTTCCCAACTCCACCTGTCCCAGTCCACTTACAAAATCTATCCTATTTCCCCTCCCCAGGAATCCTTGTGTCCCTCTTTCAGTCTTTAAGCCCCTTTGGTCGGTGCATCGTTGCATGATTGTCTTTTACTTTACAGCTAATATCCAATTGTAAGTGAGTACATACAATGTTTGTCTGCTTGGGTCTGGATTACCGCACTAGGATGATAGTTTCTAGTTCCATCCATTTGCCTGCATATTTCATGATGAACTTGTTTTTAATAGCTGAGTACTACTCCATTATATAAATGCGCCACGGTTTTTAATCCATTCTTCAGTTGAGGGACATGTCAGTTGTTTCACATTCCTGGCTATTAGGAATAAGGCTGCCATAAGCATAGGTGAGCAAGTGTCCTTGTGATAGGAGGGAGTATATGGCGAGGAGTGGAATAGCTCTGCCTTGAGTTAGATCCATTTCCAATTTTCTGATAACCCGCCATATTGACTCTGCGCTCCCACTAGCAGTAGAGGAGTGCTCCCCTCGCATCACATCCTCGCCAGCGTGAGCTGTTGCTTGGGTTTGATCTTCGCCCTCTGACAGATATAAGATGGACTCTCATTTGCATTTTGATTTGCATTTCCTGGGTGGCCAAGGATGCTGAACATTTCTGTAAGTGTGTCTCGGCCATTAGAGATTACGCTAATCAATCATTTTTAGGCATCATACCCCAGTTTTTAATTGGATTATTCAGTTTGTTGATGTCTAGTTTTTTGATACACTAGGATTTGAGTTTTGTACAGAGTAATGGATGTGGATCTATTTGTATTCTACATGCTGACATCCAGTTAGACCAGCACCATTTGTTGAAGATGCTTTGTTTAATTGTGTATTTCTGGCCTCTTTACTAAAAATCAGGTGTGCATAGATTTGAGGATTTACATTTGGGTCTTCAATTTGACTTCATTGAGCAATGCGTCTGTTTTTATGCCAATGCCATGTGTTTTTTTATTACTACAGCTCTGTAGTACAGCTTTAGATCAGGGATGGTGATACCTTTTATTGTACAGGGTTGTTTTAGCTATTCTGGGGTTTGTTTTTCCATATGAAGTTCAATATTGTTCTTTCAAGGTCTGTGAAGAACTGTGTTGGAATTCTGATGGATATTGTGTTGAATCCGTAGATTGCTATTGGGAGGATGGCTATTTTTACTATCTTAATCCTACTGATTCATGAACATGGGAGATCTTCCTATCTTCTGATATCTTCTTCAATTTCCTTCTTCCTTGGATAGAGTTACCCCAAGATATTTTATATTACTCATGGCTATTGTAAAGGATGTTGTTTTCCTAACTTTTTTCTCAGCCCATTCATAGTTTGTATAAAGGAGGGCTATTAATTTTTTTTAATTTTTTTAAAGTAAATCTTGTGTCCAGCCACTTTGCTGCAGGTCATTATCAGCTGAAGGAATTCTCTGGTAGAATTTCTGGGGTCACTTATGTATACTATCATTGCAAATAACAATTGTTCACCTTCTTTCTTTATATTTGTATCCCTTGATCTCCCTTTAATTGTCTTATTGCTCTAGCTAGAACTGGAAGCACTATACTGAATATATATTTCTAAACAGACAGCCTTGTCTGGTTCTGATTTTAGTGAAATTGCTTTGAGTTTCTCTTCATTTAATTTGATGTTGGCTATCAGGTGGCTGTAAATTGCCTTTATTATATTTAGGGATACCCTGTGTATTTCTGATCTCTCCAAGACGTTTTATCATGAAGAGATGTTGGATTTTGTCAAATGCCTTTTTTGCATCTAATGAGATGATCATGCAATTTTTATTTTTTCAGTTTGTTTACATGGTGGGTTACATTGACAGATTTTTGTATGTTAAGCCACCCCTGCATCTCCGGGATGAAGCCAACTTAATCATGGCAGCTCGTCTTTTTGATGTGGGATCTCACTTGTGAGTATTTTATTGATTATTTCTGTATCAATGTTCATGACAAAAAGTGGTGTGTAATCATTTTCTTGTTGAATCTTTGTGTGGTTTTGGTGTCAGGGTACCTGTGGCCTCATAGAATAGGTGGTATCTATTGATAAAATTTCCACTTTTCTTGCATCCAATTTTGTGGAATGCAGGTTTTGAAGTATTACCTACTGATTCTCTGGAGTTCCTTGGTGTCGTCTGTTGTCACATTCCTCTTTTCCTTTGTGATTTTACTTTGGTAAGTGTCTCTTTTGGTTAGTTTGGATAAGGGTTTGTTAATCCTGTTGATTTTCTCAAAGAGCCAACTTGTCGCTTCCTTGATTCTTTGCACTGTTTTCTTTGTTTCCATTTTATATTTTAGCCCTTAGTTTGATGATTTCTTATTACCTAGTCTTCTTGCATGGGTTTTTTCCCCCCTTTTCATTCTAGAGCTTTTAGGTGTGCTGTTAAGTGGCTAGTATAAGGTCTCTCCAATTTCTTTATGCAGGGACTAGTGCTATGAGCCTTCCTCTTAGCACTGCTTCTATTGTGTCCAGTAATTTTGATTATACTGTGCATTCATTTTCATTGAATTCTAGGATATCTGTGCTAGAAACTAGATTTCAAATCAGAGAGAATTTATTTAATAACAAGTCTATGACTAATATACTCAACAAATATGTAGTACCTGGTAAATGTGAATAACATTGTTACTGGGCAGAAATGTTCAGGAGAATATAAAACCTGTTTTCAGAGTGCTTGCCATCAGTCACTACTGTATCTAGAGGCTCTCTTTCGACTTTATGGCAAGCAGAAGAAGATGGAGAAGTCAAGATGGTCATGTTTTCAACTTTTGCAACTGGATAAACTATTAAGGCTTTTGAAAAGATGGAAACATTTATAATAATTTGTTCTAACAGACACGCCCACTGACCCAACATCCTTACAATTTTATAACCCATGACCACAGAGTGCAAGGGCACGTTATCTGGCAAGTTGCCGTAGGTAATGGAGAGAGAATTCTGGAGTAAGCAGGCACAGTTGATGAAGAAGACCTGACCCTAAGCCTGGGATATGGGAATGTTGTTGTTCAGGTTCCCATTGTTGAAGAAGCTCGTGGGTATTCCCTGACACACAGATACATTAGACACATTTTCAGATGAGCAAACATAATAAAATGAACTTCATTCTGGGAAGCAGCACTTAAGCAATAGCTGGAGCACCTGTCCAAAACTGGGAATGGAAGTGGCTTGGCCTTTCCACAAGTCAAGAGAGGAGACAATTTCAAGGCAGCAAACTGGGTTGGAGCATCCAGAAGGCAGTATAGATACTAATGATCTCTGGAGGACTAGCTTTTCTGTTCTTGTTTTCTGACACTTATAAAGCTGAGCCTCACATTTACTCAGAGCAGTGGTGCATTTTCTGGCCGTATATTATGATCATTTGTGGAGCTTTTAATATAGCATGCTCAGCTGATTCCCTTCTGTATCAAGTAAATTAAAGGCTCACTGATATAAACCAATAGAATACTATTTTGTTTGAGTAAGACATAGCTGAGCACAGGCCTATCTGGTCTCTTACATCTGGGCTATTGGGTCTTAAATTACGTCAGAAATCCTGAAGCTCATAATTTCACATTACAATGAGGATAAATGATCAGAAATCATTCTATTAATTTCAGCAGCATGCCAAGTACACAGTAACTTCTTACTGTAGTTTAAACTGTATTTTTCTGAAAAAATGAGTCCAAATTCACTACTTTGGGCTAGTTCATGATCAGAGAATTTAAGCACTAGGGTTGTCTGAATTCCCTCCTTTGTCTGCCTTTGTTTCATCTTTTTGAAGTATTTACAAACTGATGATGTGAGTTCTATGAAGGCACATGAGCACAGCCTTGACTCTGGAATGAATTTTAAGTAGAATAATCATGACAGCTAATGTGTTTCAGCACTCACTTGTTATCAGGAGTTTCTCAACACTTCATTATTATTACGACCCTGAGAAAAGAGTGCTTTCAGTATTTCCGGGTGAGACAGTGAGCTTCAAGGTGTTAAATGACTTTCCAAGTGTCCATCAGAGCCTGGTTCTTTATCCTTCTGCTCTTTAGCTTTGCCCTTCAGAACTCTGGGGAGCAAAGGGTGGCATAGGTAACAGGAACCACATCCTTGGTAATGCGTCAGTGCCCGCCATGCTGGGCTTTCGCTCTGCATGTCCATCAAAAGCAGAGGACAGAAAATCAGGTGCTCTAACTACTTTCTGAAACTTTTAGGAACTTTTGGTCCTGTATTTCCACTTTGTTTGTTTACTACATATGTGTGTGTCTGTGTGTCTGTGTGCATGTGCACCCATGCTATGGAGCAGTATGATGGAAGCTGAACACAACTTGCAGGAGAAAATGCACCAAACTAATGCAAAACATTAATATGGAAATGTGTATGTGTGTGCGCACATGCATGCAGACGTCTGCATATGCATGGAGGGCAGAGACCAACTGAAGGATCAGTTCTTTACACCATATGAATCTTGGCATTGAACTCAGCTTGTCAGAGGGTAATCTAATTATGTTAAGACACTGTTAATTAACTGTCCAAATTAATGGGCTTTGTTATAACACATCATACACATACATAAAGTTCTGATCATATTCACAACCGTCAGACCTTGCTCTCTGCCCACTTCCTCTTCCTAACAGCCTCTTCGAAGGGCTCTTCCCTCTTGCGAGTACTGTGGAGTGAGGTAAGCCTGGCAGACACACAGACACCACGTGCTCTCTCTGTGGGGTCCCAGCTCGGACTCTTCTCCTTTCTTAACTTCATTTGTCAGTGCTGCGAAGCTCAGCTCGTGAAGATTCTCACAAGAGCTGCTTGGGTCTCCGGGAAACATCTGAGGAGAACCCAGTAAGCTGTCTCCCCAAATGTAGCAACTTAAAGCTATGGTCTCAGGTCTATTTTCATGGAAAGAAGGTCGGGAGCTACTCACAATGAACAAATTCTTAGTGGGTCCATCGTGCTGGGAGATGTTCCTGATCATCTTCATCAGCAGAGGGTCCTTGAGCTTCAGCGCTCTTTTCATGAGCATCTTCAGCCCATTTCCTAGAGCAGGAGAGTGGGGAGTTACATTGGGGTTAGACAGCTCGTGTTTGCACTGCATCCATACTGTAGAATCTAAGTATACAACTTGAATCACCAAACGTGCTGCGTAACCCGAAACGCTCACCACAGAAACGGCACATAGAATATTCCCTTCATTTCAGGAGCTTCCCTTGTGCCCCACCTGTCAATCTTATTTTCCAGAACAACTATTTTTCCTTCACCCTTTCTTTTTCTACTTCTACAATTTGTCTTTTCAAACATAGATGAGCTTTATGACCTAAGCTTCATCAAGACAGGTAAGAACATTGTATATTTTCTTGTTTGGATTATGCTCCACAAAGGAAAAAAATTCTTTTGGAAAAAATTAAGACTTCTAGGAATTTATTTTAAGACTAAAAAACTACAAATAAAGAGTCAGAGACAGGATAATGTCTTTAGCACCATTTATGCTTGAAAAGGAGTGCAACAAGAGTGAACAGGCCATGACAAAAATCATAGCTCAATTATGCTTTTATTTTTAAATAAGTCTATTTTTAAAACATTTGCTATTATTTGTGCGTGTGTGTGTGTGTGTGTGTGTGTGTGTGTGTGTGTGCACGCACATGATGTTTGTGTGTCTGTGTATGCCATGGCATGCATGCAGAGGTCAGAGAACAATTATGAATAGTCGGATCTCTCCTTTATAAGATGCTGGGGACTGAACTTAGGTCCCAAGGCTATGACACAAGCTCCTTTATGCACCAAGCCATCTTGCTAACTCACTTTTTTTTTGGTTCTTTTTTTGGAGCTGGGGACCAAACCCAGGGCCTTGCGCTTCCTAGGCAAGCGCTCTACCACTGAGCTAAATCCCCAACCCCGCTAACTCACTTATCATTTGGAATGATATTAAAAATATTAGTTTTAGAAGACCATTTTATAAAGCACAGAGAGAAGAATATTTTTATTCAAAAATTTATAGCAGCATTATACAAAACAATTATATCTATTTTTGATTGGTCAGAATAAAAATTTAAGTTTCTTTATTTGCTCATCTGTATCTTTCATAATGAACTTGTGCTCCTCAGATAGGTAAAACTGTCCAGTAGGCACAAAAAATGGTAAGTCATTTTTTCAGGATACTATAGAAACACTAACCTTGTATTCTTGCATTTCGTTACCTTTCAAATAAATGCAAAGTGATTTGTGTATCAAATATTAGCATGGGGTATATCTACCAGAAAAGGGCACCCATAGGAATTATAACCATACTAAAGAAACTATTTAAGAGAATTTATACTTACATCGTATCCCCTCCTATTTTCATTATTTATTCCTTATTATATGCCAATTACTGTTTGCTAAAGCAGCTCCCCATGACCTTCACAGACGAGCACTGACCTTCACAGATGAGCTGAACATTTCTCTTGTTAGCAGCAAGATTAATGCAGAAAGAAATCAGCTCCAAGTCAATTCGTTCATCTGAACATTCAAAGAGCATCTTCATTAACTAGTAAGAAACACAGGCCTTATTTTATTCAAAGACCAAAACAAAGCCCAGAAACAGAATGCATTAGGAATTCTCTTAAATTATGTTCTGGAAATAAGATAATCTACTTTATAACAGACGCGAAGGCCTTAGCTGTAAAAGAAGCAAAATGAGCAATGGGTAGTGAACAGCTAAATGGCACGTATTAAATACAAATTTCCAAAGAGAGTGGAGAATGCCAGAAAATATCAACACCTCGCTATGTTTAAATATTAAAAATATTTCCTGGAAGCTGAGCAGCCCAAGTAAAGAAAACAGCTCATGCAAACGTGAGAGAGCAGCAAATGATACAGTTGTTCCAAAGAACTGAAGGAAGCCAGGCATGGCTGGAAAGGAAAGGCTGAGAAAGTAAAGCCAGATCCTATAGGGCCTGTAATGCCTAAGGATGCTGGGCTTCATCCTAAGGATACACAGAAGTTACTATAAGTCTCTGAGGAGGAAAGGTGACAGAAAAAAAAAAGGTATACATTAGGACAAACCATCTTTTGTGACGTACAGAGATTAGAGTCACATTTTATTTAAAATTACAGAAAGATTATACAAAAATACATTAAGTAGAAAACCATGCACACAGAGGAAAAGGCCAACAGAAACAATAGCTGCCTGGGCTAGCTATGTTGTACAATTGGGAGAGAAATAAAAGGAGTGAGTAGATCTATTTATGGGAGAGAATCAAGGTAGGACTTAATAACTGAACTGAAGATGACTCCTGGGACCCTGCACTGAGAATGACAGGGATGATGCTGCCAAAGATGGGAAGTTAGAAGGGAAAATAGTTTGGTTTACTACGTTGGGTTTAAGCTGCCAGTGAGAGTCTAGTAAGTACAGATAATCAGTAGGAAACTCTAGTAGAGGCCTAAGCCTATGTCTTTATTGGAGGTATAATGTTAGAAACTGTTATTTATGAATGATTTCTAAAACTGCAGACTAGATACTGAAACTTGTGCAGATATAAAATGAGAAAAGAAAATCAAATAAAGAGAGAGCTTGAATAGTAACAAAGAGAAGTCAAGAAAGAAAAGGTAAGGTATATATGCCGATGGAGATTGATTGATTGATTATGTGTATATGCATGTGCTTCTGTGGGTGTGTGGGTGCGTGAGGCGGCGAGGTGACGAGCTTGAGGATCAGGTGCTGTACACCCTGCTGTTTGAGAGACAGTCTCTGGCTGGAGCCTGGAGTCCCACGTGGGTGGTCGAGGAGCAGCTCAGCCTCCCCACTCATGCACCATCGCGATCACCTTTTCTTTTTTAAAATATGGGTTCAGGAAACAAAGTTGGGACGTCGTGATTGAATGGCAGACATTTTTCCTGACTGAGCTATCTCCCCAGCTCTAAGCCAGTAGCCATAATTCAGACTTGTCATGTCTCAGAGACATTGTCCATAAAATGGAAAAAGTGAGCAAATTTGCACGATTCAGAAAACATTCTTCTATTATGGGGGAATCAACAAGGTAAATTAGTGAATATTAAGAAAAATTATTTTTAGAAAGTCAAAGTTACTTATAACAATACAGATAAGATAAAATATATAAGATATATACAATAAAGTTATAACATATAAAATACTCAGACATACAACCTAAACATTTTCATGTTATATGTTAGGATATCTTTTAGAACCTTACACTTTCATTAATCAGATTTATCATTTTTAAAATTTTTTTATTTTTTGAGGTTATAATAGCATTATTTCTTTTCTTCCCTCTGATATCTTTCATGTATTTTTCCCCCACTCTTTCAAATTCAGCTTCTTTTTATTTAATTATTGTTTTGTATATATCAAATTAAGTTTTTATTTTAGAACCCATTTTGCAAACTACAGTTTTCATTACTGTCTGTGTTAGCTTCAGATATCTCTAACAAGGTCAAAATCAATAATTTTTATTGTTAGCAAAAAATAGTACAAAAACAGAATTAAGAACACTATTTCAATTCCTCTTATCATGCACAATTCTAATAACATGGCAGTAATCTATGTGCAGAAACTGTAACAGTTAACCATTGACTTGTATCTTGTCCTCCCCAGAGGACAGGTCACAAATCACAAATGTGTCAATAATGAATCTCTGAATCATTAACACTCAGTTATGTTATACTACAAAAAGACTCTACACCAAAAATAAAATGATCTTAATTACTTGTTATATACTTAACAGATTTGCTGTTTTCTAATTAAAAAACAAATTAGCAAAATATGTGGGTGATTATCCATTGATTAATATAACAATGTTTCATACTATAATTCAAAATGTGTTATTATTATTTTCAAAACTTCTACTAACATGAAACCTTTTATAATGAAAATATATCCCACTGAAGCAATGCTTTAAGAAGGCATACTACATATTGTACCAAATATTTACTTCAAATTAGCCTTTGAGGTATTAAAATTTACCTCTGAAAAATGAGGTTACATGTGACATGTTTAGAAGCTATGGATTAAAAAAATAATTTCCTTGTTAAATCTCTTTTAGAAACAATCAGGTTTTTAAAAGAATGTATAGGTTTGAAAACTCTATTACCTCATTCCTAAAACTGAGAGAAGATTTAAGAATGAGTGAAATATATTCTAATAGAAAATCACTGTTTCATCATAATAAAAGAACCTCCATTTTAAAACACTCAAATTTAAAACCAGTTTAATTCAAACTCCAAGAGCCATGGTGCAGTTGTCTTTAATTTGATTGCTACCCATGGTACTTCAAACACAAAGGTAATTACTGACAAGCAGGAAATATTAAAACTAGATTTGTTCTGTTCTAACTGTCTGTTCTCATCTTTTACTGATCTAACAGGAAAGCACTGAAAGGTCTTCAGCCTCTGCAATGAAGAAGCAATAGTGTTCAATCAGACAAGTCCCACATTGAGTATCAGATACCAAAGACCCAGGACTGAAATCACCGTGTCTAGACTCTCTGGCACCTGCCTTCACTTAGTTACCAGTGACCAGAGGCCAACCCCCACAGCTCTCTGCATTCTCGTACACCTCTGCCACCCCGCCCCCTACCCAGACATCTTTGAATGATTATGCCAGAGCTGTGCATGCCACAGGAATCTCTTCTGACTGGCTACTCCCTCGCTCTCCTGTTTGAAGTGATGCTCTGGTTTCTGAACTCAGCAGATAATGGCAGCAGGAGCACAGAGGGCTGTCAGAAAGGACGTTTGCCAGCATTCAGCTGAAAAGAAGCATGTAGATCAAAGTAGGGCCAAGCCGGACAACTGCGGTGGAAAACATGTGGATCACTCCGAGGACTCTGGCATGCTGTTCTAGGGCAAAATATTAAATAACACCATGACATCACTACCTAACCATGTGCTTTGATTGGCCATTCTATTACCAATAAATACTTTTATAAGCATCTGGATGGAATTTGCACCTATTTAAACAAAACATGCAGCTCAGAGGTCTAAATAACAATGAACTGTTAATGTGTACTTTTAACTATTATTAGACTACAACCATTAACTCCTGGTTATCCAAATGTGCTTACCTGAAACAATCCACCCACCGAGCCCATTAAGATCATAAAAAACCGATGATCTGAACTCAGATTGCGAGGAATAATGACAAATAGGGGAAGAAAATGGGAACACACTGAATAATTCCAGGCAATAAAGTACAAAGAAAGCAAAGCGAAGCAATATTGGGTGGGACTATGAGAATGCTGCATTCAGGATCGCCTGCTCTGGACAGTTAATATGTTCAGAAAGTGAACCTAATCTTACAGGGTTATCCTTAAAACACTACACTGCACTGTGAGTGAGCAGAATAAGAAAGACCTCTTACTACAAGTTATACTTCTATTTATTTATGGTATAGACAGCGCGTGTGTGTGTGTGCGTGCGTGTGTGTGTGTGTGTGTGTGTGTGTGATCTTACGTAATTGAGAACATAATCACACTAAACATTCTCTCTGACCACTAAATATGAAACAATGCTGAGCACTGCATTTCTACATTAAAAGTTACTTAGTCTCTGAAAAAGTCAGATGTAATACTTGAAGATCTTTATTTTTAATCTTTAAATAAAATTAATGTCAATAATTCAGAAAAAACTAAACTCACATGACCTGCAGACACTGCCACCATAGTAGGGCTTTCTTTAATACATAGGTCAATGGGTGTGCGGTCACAAGAAAGCTTCCAGCCCCACTGGAATCATAAATGCTGCCCTGACAGGAGTACGTTTTCAATTTCTGAAGGAAATTCTAATTTTGTTTTATTTTATATTTGCTTTGCATTATCCTTTTACTTGGACAGTGGGTGGCAACAAAAGCATGCTAGCTTTTCCCTAAGTAGGTCAAAATTGGACATTGTGAAATAAGGGATACACGCTAAATGGTAATGAGGAATAAATATGTTCTAGACTATCACTTGGTTTTATTAAAATATTACCTCATTCTAAACACTTTCAAGATATTTACAATATAATTTGCCATCACAATTCCCCCCAAAATTAAAACTTCAGAAAGATAAAAGAACTAAGAGAACAAATAAAATAAATACCATAAAACCCATAAATTGTCAAAACCTAAATGGGTTTTGGAAGATTTGGCTCATGAAATATATATGATTAATATTTTTAAAATCCCATCATTACATGTGTGATATCAGAACACGCTGTCACGTAAACGCAGAGGAAGTGTAATTTTCAAAAGGATGGAGACTTTGTATATACTAAATTTTAAGCTGCAATCACAACCATGTCTAAAAATCAATCTAAACAGGCTCTTCTTTTTTAATCATTTACAGTTTCTTATTTTTATATTTGAGAGCATACATTCTATAAGAGTAGGATAGTTCCAAATTCAATATCAATGTAATAAGTTTCTACTTCTTCCTGACTTGTTTATTTCTCTTTTAATGTTATTGTTTTTAAACATCTAAATCTGGATTAAAAAGTCATTCTTTGAGAGAATACATTTTAGGGCTGCTTTCTTACTAATACCCTGCAGTCAGTGAACTCAGCCTCTGCAGTGAATCACCTGCAGCCTCGTTTGGACGTGGTTACTGTAAAGGTGCTGGACAGCTTGATCACACTGTCATAGGCTATCAGCGGAGACAGGTTACTACTTTGAAGACATTCCCTACTTATAAGACGTAGTATGGCTTCTTTGAAGGACACCAATTTGCTACAAACACTCAATGAGTTTGCTCTCTAACACTAGGCTCAGAAACAGTTCTTTAAAATAGCGTCAATTTTAAATGCATGTTAGAAAAACGTTAAATTCTGGAAAAGCAAATTTAATCCTGACTCATTAATCCAGAAAGAACAGAAGGTCATCGATTAGAGATAGTGAAAAAGAAACCCGAGTGGCCTTTCTAAGGAACGGAATCACTTGTGGTATTTATGGTAGGAATCACTTGCAGAAGAGTGATCCCACCTTGTTCTCAGTGTTTTCACAGCCTCATGTTTACTTTATGTGTGCATATCCTTTAAATTTTCTTTTGCTATTTTAGAAAACTCTTCCATAAAAATAATATAATAAAATACCAACCAGCGTTCCAAGCATCGTGGTTTCATGTTATTAGGGTTTTATTTACTGGAGACTAACGGATAAAGAGAGTCCACGAACGCAAAGTCCCTGAGAGTATAGTCACCAAGTCTCTAGCCTTATAAGTCTGTAGTCTCATAAGATAGATTAAAGAATCGGTAAACTTCCTCAAGACCTACAGACCTAACATATGAAACATACCATAGAGCGGAATCATAGAAAGTTATTCTTTCGAGCAGCACCATAAAAACAAAGAGTCTGGATGAGGCATTTTGCTATCAGAGAATGCACAGTACTTGAAACTGTTAACTACAAACAAAATCAAAACCCATGGGACAAACAAGGGAAATACATGGCAGTTAAAACAGTACAAAATCAACCTTATTTATCAATAGTATTAATAAGCCACTATAAAAGTTGAATTAAAATTTTATAATAGAATACAGATACTAAACAGATGAAAAATGTTGACCTTCACACTATTCTGGAAATTCAAATACATCAAAATTTTGAAGCACTACATTTTATAGAAATAATGGTAACCGTTATTGCTAAGGATGAAACGGTGGCTAGAAATAGAAACATCCTTTTCAGAAGGTAACTGGGTCAATATGCAAAGACCTGGGTTCTTCGCTTTGATCTAGGTATCCTGCTGCTATGAAGGAAGCTGAAGCAAACCCAGAAGTGGATGAGCGCTCGAGATTGCAAGGATGTGGACAAGCATTCATGACTATTTCATGTTACTACCATGTGCTTACATGTTAATGCTTATGTGATAGCCTGAAAACTCTAAGCATATAACCTAAGAGTTTAACTGTGGTTAAGCACAACAGTACACAACGATTAGAGACAGTTTGTGGAGAATAGTCAACTACATGAGCACACATATGATCCATTCAGTAAATCAAGCCATATTTGAAGATGTTCTATGTGATGTAACCTAATACACTGTTACTTTCATGATGTCTAAGGAGGGTGAGTGAAGTGATAGCTCGGCAGTTAAGCAGACAGGCTGCTCGCCCAGAGGTCCTGTATTTGATTCCCAGCACCTCATTGATGGCTCACAACTGTCTGTAACTCTTGTTCCAAGGAATTAGACACCTTCTTTTGGCCCCCCTGAGTTCTGTATACATGTGGTGCATAGACAGTCAGGGGAAACCTCATACACTTAAAAAAAAAACCTCAAACAATGCAAGAGGGCACCAAGGTGTTAACTATTATGGGATACGGCTGGTCACTCTGGATTTGTTGTTGTGACAGGCATGCACATCTAGCCACTTTGCTGTATGTCCAGCCCTAGTCCTGTACTTCCAATTTTTTTTTATAAAAATTGTATTATTAGTATTAAGAAGTAGCTTAAGGAATAGGAGATCAAAGAGATTAGAATTTAAATCTTTTAAAAGAGATGTAGTATTTTATTTTTTAAACTACTTTGAGGATTCTGCACAACATGCTTTGATCACATTCACCCACTTCCTCCAACTCTTGCCAGACCACACTCCCTTCCCTCCCTCTTTGCTTTCACCAGTCAAACTGCGGTGCTAATGCATTCTTCAGTGTGTGGACCACCAGGGGCAACGCCATTAAAGAAAACCAACTCTCTCCTAGCAGCTCTCTACTGCTGAGAGCTCCCTGGCCAGGGCAGGACTTCGTCTCTAACTTCCTTGCCATAGTGATGCTTGGTCTGGCTTCACACTGCACAGGGCGTGCATACGCTCATAACTATGAGTTCATAGGTACAGTTGCCATGCTGTGTCTGGAGGACTCTGTATCCCTCTACCCACTCACTGCTTATGACTACTACAGTCTTCTTACATCTGGTCCTCTCTTGCACAGTGATCCCTGAGCCTTGAGGAGAGAGGCAACAGAGATGTCTAGTTTAGAGAAGAGCATTTTCTCCAATGCCATCCTCACTCGGCCTCTTACCTGTGGTATGCAGTCAGTATATGCAAACATTGACTTGAAGCGGTCATCCATGCTTATGTGGTAAAGCACACACATCGCTATTTGTTTGTAGTTTTCATTGCCTGGGAAGAAAATGAACAAATCAGAGACAATGACAGATGCCATCTGTGATATACTCTGTGCTCGTTTGTGACGTCATATACTAAAGACTTTTAAACTGCTAAATCAAATATTCATACAGCCTTAATCAGGAAAACATGTTGAGAACATTATTTTAAGCCTAAATTTTGAATCACACTTATTAACTATTAAGCATCAAGGCAGATGTCTACTTGAAATATTTTTGGGAGAATAATTTAATTCCTAAAAATTTAGTGTCCTCAGTAACATAGAACGAAGCAGATTGGATCATTAACCTCCCCTCTCTTAGAACTGTATCAAAATATAAATTAGTAAGGATGATTTGCAGTTGTTAAGTATATAGAATATGGCAAACACGTATATTTGCGTAATAAGCAATGAGGCCTGGAACATCACTGAATTGCTGAAATACAGAGAATTCCATCAGAAACATAAACAATAAAATGTCACCAGAAACTACTAAAAGCCCCAAATTCTCTGTAGTCTTGGGACTGTCCCTGGCGTTGTGAGGTAATACTGCTCTAGGCTAGAGACTTCACTCAGTACAGAGGACTTGCCCAGCATGTGTAAGGGCTTCAGTCTGATCTGGGATTAGTATGGACAACAAGGGAATTAACAATGGTGACTAGCAGGACCCACATACTGAGCATCTACCATGCAAAGGAGCCATACATCAGACCGAGCACAGCACTGCACCTTCAGAACCATCTTCAAGTAGATCTTACCATCCTTCAGATGAGGAATCTGAAGAGCGAGCAGGGACTTGTCATATAGCTTTGGAAAAGTTGGGCAGAGACTTAAACACAGGCCTGTCTGCTCTCAAAAATCTCTTCCCACTTACAGCGGTCTTAAACATTCTGTCATAGTGAGAAACATTTTGCTGCATATGATATTATTATCAGGTCTCAAGAACTTTAAACATTATTAGATGATAAAATAAAGTACATTTTTCAAGCAAAATTACTTTAAATTGCGGCAACACACTTTTTAAAATTGGTTGATTTTGGCAATTTTGACAAGGTCATGTATAATCCTAGCTATTCCAGGGTGTGGCAGGAAGATCTCAGTACTTGGCCTATACCATGAGTTCAAGGCCAGCCTGGCAGTTTAGTAAGAGCCTGGCCCAGTGTAACAAACTAACTGAGAACCAGGACTGGAAGTTTAGCTCTCTGCTCAAGTACTTGCTTAGCATGTGTACAAACCCAGGCTCAAGTACTTGCTTAGCATGTGTACAAACCCCAGGCCAATTCCCAGCTCTGCCTGGGCAAACTGTTTATATTAGCCATGAAAATCTCTCCTCTGGATAAAACAAAACAGAATCATACATACTATATGTTTCACATATGAAAAGGTGAGTAAATATTTTTCCTGTAAATAAAGTTATGGACTAATAATTCAATTACTTAGAATGGAATATATGTGTGAAAAGTATTTATATATGAAATAATATTTATTTTTTTCTTTATAATGTAACAAGTTAAAGTCTGACTTCAGGAGACAGTACAGTTTGTATTTTGTTGTCGTGGCTGTTATTTGGAGATGGAGGCTCTCTGTGTAGTCCTGGATGACCTGGAACTCACTCTGTAGAGCAGCTGGCCTCCAGCTCACAGAGATCCATGTGCCTGTGCCTCCCTGTGCTGCGTTAAAGGCACGCCGGCACAGCAGGTCAGTCTGACTTATTTTAAGGTAAATTTCAGGTCTCTTACTTGAAAATGAGAAAAGCTGAAGGAGACCTTGAGAGAGAAGTGGTATAAATGCAGACCATCACCTTAAATGTAAAGATGGTGATGATGATGATGATGATGATGATGATGATGATGATGATGGAGTAAGTACTCTTAAGATAGAGGCCAGTGATCCAACTGTGTTTATCTACTATTTGAGGACAAGAATTTTATTTGGAGCAATGTATGGTGTAAAATATGTGATACTCTAAAAATAAAAGTAGGTGTTTTGTCAACAATTTGAGATCAAAGCAATCTACGATTCATAGATTTTAATAATCATATTTTATATTTTGACATTTAATTATGTTTACCTGTCACAAAAACCATGTTTACATAGGTTTTATGGTATATGTATGGAAAGGAAAAATGTTCTCAATTTTGTTTTTATAAGAAAACAGGTATTCCTTTATATTTGGTTAGCCTATACTTGTCCAATTTTAGCTCCCTTCTACTAAGATACTAAGGGACTAAGATACTACACCACCTTCTACAACTGGATCTTGGGGATTCTTATACTCTAAAGGCAGCCATCTTCTTCCAGTCATTTCTACAGGAATCCTGGGCTGGATGGTATGATTTTCTCATCAGGATTCATGAGCCGTAAATTCCAGCTAACCCACTACAGCCCTCTATATTCTGTGCACAGCAGGCTTCCAAATGAGCACTCCTTTAAGAGTTATTTATAGCAACTTTCCCTAATGGCATCCCAAGCAAAAACAGGCTGCCAGCCATTGGTATGTTGGCACTGGTAAGGGCTCTGTGCATTCTGAGCAGAGCAGTGGACAGATGGACTATTTTGAGAAGTATGTCTTAGTAACTGATGTGAATCAGTCAAATCTGTTCAAGCAATAGGGCAGGGTTGGAAAAACCCAGCCCATTCATTATGATTCCTTCGGTATTTACGGCAGTAAACATGAATCATGATGAACTCACTGGCTATTAAATGCAGAGGAATAAGCACTTTGATAGCATTTCCACAGGAATTCACCGTTAACTAGCTGGGTCATTATTTGAATGTGTTACTGAATTATCTTAGCATTTGTGTAGCCATTCTCTCCAAAATTGGTCATTCCCAGCTGAAGGCAGTTAATACCTTAACAAACTGGTCATTAACTCCAACAACTGATTTTGTGGGGATTGTTGCACTTATAAAATACATTCAAGAGTTTATATGAAGTACTGCTCCCCCAGCCCCCTTCTTTTTAAAGAAATTTACAGCTGTAGTTCAGCCGGAACAGCTAAAGCAGGAAGAAAATCAGTTTTCTGGGTTGCTCTTATACTCGGTTTTCTGCCAAGCAAGAGGCAAAACACATGCTGATCAGTTCTGAGTTTTAAGATGTCCTCAGTTCTTTCATCTCTGAATGATTAGGAGAAACATCACTCAGCCACTAATTTTGTAAGACACTTGGGATTTTCCATTCACAGATCACTCCAACAGAAATGTGAATTCTGAATATTGGAATATAAAATCAAATTTCTGTTCTTGTTACATACCCAGTTCAACACCACAGCACAGTGAAAACCCACACAGTGAGCTTTGCTGTTGGCCAAACTCCTTCCCTTCCATGCCCTGTGTCCTCTTAGTTAAGGCGGAACACTCAAGCAGAGGAACAGAGACAGAAGCACACCTCTGCCACTGAGGTGATACCTCACCCTGAGAACACTCTGTGAATACAGCGCCCTCAGCTATCATGCCCAGGTCTATTAGAGCATCAGAGCTCTTAGTGCTTATTAATAGCATAGTATAGAGACTATGCCACAGGCTAACCGACCTTTCAAAGTCATCTGCAGCGGTTACTGAATGCAAATGTCTTCTATATCAAATGTGCTAAAATGAATTTAAGGTTACTATTAAAAACTATTTTCTGGGGTTAGGGATTGAAACTAGAGCCTCGGGCATGACTGATAAGCACCTCACCTATGAGCCACATCCTCAGTCCTAGAACATCCTTACTAGATACCTCCATAGAATTTTATGCTGAGTTCATTACAGCAAAATGTACCAATTACTACTAAGTAGTTTACAGTGGAATTTTTAAGACCACAATTCTACTGGGCGGTCTCTGTTTTATAATAGACTTATGACAGCAGCTAGACGAGGAACTGAACAGATCAGCGCAGCAATTCTAAAGCAAAGGTAAGTGGGAAAGCTGAAAGCATCCACAGGTTACGATGGTCAGCGCAACCCAGGGTTAACATGTCAAAACGAGAAATAAAATTGGTAAATCTACCATTATGCTAAACATTAATTTAAACTAATTTTACACTAATTATTCAAGGACTCTAATCTTTAAAAAGTATTCTAATATTCAAAACAGATAAATTCTCATTCTTTTAAATATGTTCAACTAGTTACTTTCAACTTACCTGTCTTCAATTAGTTTATTACCTTGTCTGTAATTTTTTATTATGTCCAGAGAATACTGCAGCAACTTGTTCATATAATAAGCCTTACTATCTGGCCAACTTCAGATACAAATGATAAAGACCAAAATAAATCCCTTAACAAGAACCTCTTTCTAGCTCAGAGTCGAAACTATCCACTTAATGTGGCAAACTTCACCATGTAGCATGGAGACACCCCAGGCAATATTCACACACACAGTATTGGAACCAGCTGGTGATAGAAGAAGCTTAGGAAAAAAAGGTTCCTTGGTTTAATTGGGAAAACAGGAGGAAGCATAAATTTTACTGCCATTAATAACTTCAAGCATCTTGATATGGTTGTACCTCAGCCTGACGGAGACATGTGCTTTCTGTTAAAGTGTTTGCCACATCTGACCCCATTGTTTGCTCACTTGATCAGGTAAGAAAATGTAGGTTTATTTACAGGATAGATGAGGCCTACTCAAATTGAACAATGCAGTAGTCTATGAGAAGCTGCCTTTGGAAACAGATGTGTGAAATTCCTAACAGTTGGTAAGAACCAGGCAAAACAACTTACTCTATTTTAAAGAATGAACTTATTTTTTCTTTTAAAAGAAAACTATCATAGAGTGAACTAATTTCAAATAACTGGATTGGAAAACATTAATCTGACCTTTTCAAGTTTTTAATAAGCAAATCTAAAAAACCTACTTCCAAAGCACTTTTGCTCTTCTACAAGATACATTTTATTCATTTATTACACACACACACACACACACACACACACACACACACACACACACACACACACCTGGTGGGAGAACTTCAAAGATGGTTGGAATATAACTTTTCAGCTTTTTTAAGGTGGTATGACAGAATGGTCATAAGAAATAACCTTTTACATATATATATGGTTTATAGTCCAACAATACCTTCTGGTGATCTCCAACAATAAGTAAAATCAGATTTGTCTAAACCAGGAAAAATCAACGTTATCACTTAGCTCTTGAACTGGATTAACTCTCTACCTGCTGATGAAATCTTTCTACAGCCTAGTAAAATGCCCTGAAACGCAGACTGTCTAAATGCAATATAGGCAAAGATAAACCAGGGACTGCTGCCACCCTCGAAGCCGTATCTGGGTCTGCTCCTAGTGTGAGAGCCACCATGTCGATTAGGAAACCCTGGAAGTACAGCGCTCTCACTGAGATCGTGCAAGCTTTGAAACCTAGCGAGCCCAGCGAGGCTAGTCCATGCACAGCCAGCCAAAGAAATGACCTGATCACACACTTTAAACTCAAAACTAAGGCTTGTGCAGATAGAATTTGATTTAAGGCTTAAATTATGGGGAGAAAAAGAGAGAGGCAAAATAGTCACCTTTTCTGGGTGCAAGGCATATCCTGTGATCTAACACTTAGAGGTCTGAGGCTAGGCGAGCCTATGCAGAAAGCAAGACCACATCTTTAAAAAGAAGAGAAAAGGCAAGAAAAAGAAAAAACATGCATGTATGTAAGCTATCTATACGGAAAAGCTTGAGGCAAATAGTATTGAGAGCCTGAATCAGAGAGAGCGGCTCTGAAGGTACAGGAGAAAATGTATGAGTTAATTTTTAAGTTAATTTACATATAGGTTCAAAAATTGTATATTAAAATGCATAACACATGCTAATCTCAAATTATGTAAAATATAAATCCAATTCTTCAATTTTAAGAGAAACATTCTAGTTTTGCTTATAGATGAATTAAGTAGTTATGCTAGGGCACTGATTAATCATTGTAACTTCTAAGTGCTTACTTCCTATATTTTTAACTATGAGTATCTGTGTCTATGGGGTTGTGCGCACGAGAGTGAGTGCGGGTGTCTAGGGACAGGCATCGGATCTCCTGGAGCTGGTGCTACAGGCCAGCCACCTGGGTATTAGGAAAGGAATTTGGGTTCTTTGTAAGAGCAGTCAGTGCTCTTAACCACTGAGCCACCTCTCCAGCCTCACTTTTGAATACTTTTATTTTGCTAAGTCTGTAGTAGCCCTCTATTTTATGTATTTGAGTAGTTCTCTTAAACTACCTATGGGCGGGGAGGACTGCTTTGATTTCCTTCCCAATGTGCTAAGCACCAATAATTCAGTAAAGTATAATAAAAATAAAAAATTTAAAAGAATACACAAAATAAATGTAAAATAGTTAATATATTCAAGATACCATATTTCTTTGGAGAAACAAACTTCTGTATATGTATTTTCAATTTCTGAGCTTATTCATGAAATACTGATAATAGATTTAACCAAGCATTGTTGAGCGGGCCACACTTGGAATATGACTCCTGTCCTTAGACAATACATTAACGAAGGTGAATTTAGTGAAATATATGAGTGAAAGTAAGGTGCTGTTGTGACGCTGAGGAGGGTAGAAATAGATGGCGCAGGTGGGTTTGGTCCTACCACATGCCATCATGCTACCATTCCCCCTTCTCCTCATCATAATGAACATTTGTAGGGCTTTCTAATTAAGGAATCAATATATATTACTTCTCGCATCAGACAGTCTGAATAATCTCTTGGGATAGGTCCTAGTTTATTTCCTTACTTTCTAAACAGGATGACAGGCTGAGTGAAGGTCAACTGACTTACCTAATGCCACACAGCCGACAGAGGGCCAGGGCACGTGGGGCAGACTTCTCCACCTGCTTCCTCTCCACCCACCCACCTAAGCACACAAGCCTACAAAGTGCCTGACAATGTTCTAGGCCCTGGGACACAGAGGTGAGGAACGGTGATAAAACTATTTTCGTGAAGCTTACAATCCTTGAGAACTGATGAGTGGTGGCAGCAGTCACAGTTTGGTAGTGGAGCAAGAGAAAAGCTATATATAAAAATACATGACAATTACAAGGTAGAGGGAAAAGCAAAGCCAGAGTAAAGTGACATCAAGATCCAACGTTTAAAACTGCTATTAAAATTAAGTAGACACTGAAGCAGGAAGGAGACAAGAGACTAGGCCACACAAAATAGAAGGAATTGACATTTCAGGCAAAGGAAGGAATGATTCCTGTTGAGTTCAGCCCAGGAAGCCAGTGTGGCCTCCCCAGAGGGGAGGGAGAGAACAGTCTGGGGAAAGCGAGGCTGAGAGGCAGTATAGCACATGCACCTCTGAAGGGCACCGAAAGGGCGCGGACTGGGCGATGTGGAAAGTTACCAGAGGGTTTTGATCAAAATTTGTGTTTAATTTCCTTGTTTTTTGTTGTTTTTGTTTATTATTTTATTTGGCTGTTTTCATGTGTGTGTACCATGTGTGTCTGGTGATTGTGGAGGTCAAACAATGTGCTGGACCCCCTGGAACTGGAGTTATAAACACTTGTAAGCCACTATGAGGGTGCAGAGAACTGAACCGCAATCCTTTCTGAGAGCAACACACGGTCTTACCAGCTTAACCGGCTCTCCAGCCCCATCGGTGGCTTGTAGAGAACTGAACTTAGTTAACAGGAGCGGTTTGCATCTGTGCTAACAGACTGTAGGAGAAGAGTGGAAACAAAGACCAGTTAAAATGCTACTAAATTGAATCAGAAGAGAGGGTTCTGGCTGGGAGTAGGGTAGTAGTGGTTATATTTTAAAAACAGAGAGGCAGTTTGGATGTAGAGTGGGGAAGAATAGAAGAGTCAAGGCCCAAACCCCTAGTTTGGGCATGTTTAACTAAAAAGATGAGGTTATCATTTATTGAAGAGAGAGAAGTCTAGGAATAGGTCAGGTAGGACTAAGCCATAGGTCAGGAAGGACTGGGCGCTTCACTGTGAACACAGCACGTCTTCGATATGAACAAAGCTGATGAATTATGATGCTGGAGTAGGGCATGGGCGAGGAGGCTGGGATCGTGTTTTATTTCATTGTTTGGGTCTTCCTTCAGAAAGTATCTAGACGGAACGGACAGGTCACCAGAGGAGCTGTGTGGCCGGAAGACAGAGCTGAAGACAAACACAGCGCTGCATCCTAATGTGTGAAGCCTGGGAGAGGAGGTGGAAGCAGGAGACGGAAAACGACTGGAACAGAGGTGGGAAGAGAGGAGGAGAGACGGGCGGGGGAGCAGGCAGAAATGAGGTAAGAATGTCCCAATCTCCATTCTTAGCTCATTTCCTCTGTGTTACTGAAAAGGTAGAGGCAGTTAAAAACAAAGGCAGCTTCCACAGCCCCGTCCGACCTGCACCTCTGCAGCTGCCTCTCTGTCCAGCCGTGTGGATGAACCAGCCCTCCTCTCCAGCCAGTGCTTCCTGCCCTGGGGTCCTTGCTGTCCCTTCTACGCTAGGCTCTTGCTCAGGGTGGGATATTGAAGACAAAGTAGAGGAACAGAATTCTCATCTAGGAGTGTGTTAATCACCAGAATTCATCATATGATGCTGACCCTTCTGTACTCAGGACCTCTGGACTCCTCCATCACGATGCCTCTCTCAATCCCATACAGCACAAGTGATTTGGAAAATCACAGACAGAGAACAAGGCAGGTCCTCTAACAAATGTCTGAAAGTGAAATGTCTGGGACAAGTGAGAGGGTGTGGCATTAGCTATGCAAATATAGAATTATTAGTAAGAACATGGATGGGGTATTAAAGAATAAATAAATAAATGTAATAAAAAAATCAAAACCTAAGAAGAAATCACATACACAAACCCAAACCAAAGCCAAAATGTCTTCTTAGTGAGATTCAAACTGCTGATTTGAAGCTAGTGCATTACTATACACTCCCTGAAACCAGAGGTGACAACCTTCAAGCAGTGTTCCAAAGCACCAGTTTCCAAAGTATGGACCTAATACTCAGTAAGAAGGCCTCAAAATCATAGCATTTTAATAAAACCTCTATGCAGCACGTTCCTATTTTATTAAAAAGTACTTTTCCAGTTTTTAAATTCTCATTTTCTTATAGGTTTAAAGCTGGTTTATATATGATTCCAGAGAAGATTTTCAAGGGAGATATTTGAGCCAGCCTCTGTCTAGTGAGGATGACTGAATCTAAAAAGAAAAATATGTAAAATGCAAAACAGGGCCATTCTTCTTACTATCTGGGGGAGGGGTGTGAAAATTATCCTAAAATGTGGCAGGTTTATTTATTTTAACAAATGCAAAGATTCCTTTATTTAAGATGAGACATATATTTGTTTAAGTTTTTTTTACTTGAATTTAACTTCCTTTAAAATTAAGGTTAATATTTCAAAAGCTAATGTTAAAACTCAGAACATTGCTCAATTTAAACAGTAGACCATAGCATGTCAGTAAAGTTCTAACTTTACAGAACAGCATTCCATGATTCCTTCAAAGTGTGGTTACTGCCGTTATGAAATGTAACTTCTCATAACACAGCTGATGCTGGATCAGCTGTCAGCCTTCTTGCAGGAACCAGCGTCACAATTGACCAGCCTCTTCAGATGGTCACGTTCCAGTCGGGTATCTGGGCTTGTTCCTGTGCTGGTGTTCGTCTCAGACACACCAGTCTTTACCTAGTAAAATATCTAGGCAAAGCCAAGGAGAATCTCCACAAGCATTTGCCTGGTCCATGAGGAAAACTCTGAACCATGTTCTAAAGTTAGTTTTCAGTAAGAGCATCGCATGTTCCCCAGGGGGCTGATGAATAAAGACACGGTAACAGTAACGAGGGATTTCCCGTCACCTCCCTCCCCGTCACCTCCCAAACCTGACTGTTCTGACATAAGGAAGTACTCTTGAGACACATCAGTGCCACATGTCTTAAGGAGTTTTGACAGGAGAGTATTTTTTTTTGATAGTCTGATTCTTACATGAGCCAGAAAACCAAACCAAACCAAACCAAACCAAAACAAAACAAAAAAGCAAGCCCAAAACCTTTAAACACTTTGAGGAAGTCAGCACCACCGACAGCCTGAACCTGCCCTGAGTAGAGCCAAGCTCTCCAACTCTAACTTGATTTGCATATGTCTCGCTCACTGACTGAAGCACATGATACACCTCCCAGATGGTCAAATAACCAGACACACAAGCTCTGGGTCAAAGTGCAGACACCACAGCAAAGGACCCTTAGAAAATACCAGGAAAGTAACAGGAAAAAAAGAAAAAAAAAAAAAGAACTCAGTAAGTCTGACAACAGTCAAGCAAATAAAGACATAGGAATATTTATATGCAAGATTTTTCATATAACCAAATAAAATTTTGTAATCATTTTAAGAAATAAGCCTTCTTTTTTCCTTGATTAGGAACAGAATAAAACTATTCAAACAAACCAATTTCAGTAAACACACACATATAATGATTTTTAACATTTCTTATTATCAATTCCTTTATGTGTCTTTGGCATTAAAAGAAAAAGAAAGAAAGAGAAAAAGCGAACTTCAAAATTCGTAAATGAAATACTTTATATGATAAAATAATATTAAAATATTTTTGTCATATTTAATCTTTGGGTCCCCCGGAGCCACCCATGCTAAAAGAACGAAGTCTTGTCCTTTGCTGTACTAATTATTCAGACTATACAACATTCTTAAGTGTTCGTGTTACGTGAGCTCATTTCTCAACCACACTGAAATGTGCGTGGCCTTTAAGGTCATTCTCACAGGAGCAGGGGTGGCACTGCAGCAGTCGCATGCCCAGGAAACAAAGAAGGGCGCAGAGCTCAGGATCCACAGCTCACTGTGCTTTAGTCAAGTCACCTCTTACCAATAGTAAGAATTTTATACTATGGAGCCATCAAATCAAGATAACACAATTAAAATTGCTAACACTTTCACTGGGACAGCATCAAAATCACTTCTGAAAACTTGCACTACAAGCATGGCATGGCCCTACAAAAGTATTCAAAAACAAGGTTTTCCCATTTGTCTTTCAATTTCTATTTCATGGAAATCACTCTTGGAACAGGCCAAAACATAACCTAAAGTAACTCATTGTATGAAATGTTCAACACATTAAAATCATTTAAAAATAAAAAGAAACTTAGAAAAAGATCAGAAACAATGATATTTCTGAAGGGCTAGAGGAAAAGAAGTCTAACTATTTCTGTTAAACATGTTTTAGTGCTGAATAGTAAATCAATCAGAAGACATAAAATTAATGAATACAAAAAATTATGTTAAAAAATGAGAAAAACATACATTACATATAGAAAAGATAAATACTGTGTTGTAAACATGTTAAATTACATATGCTAAATGAAATATGTATCATATATATATATATATACATGCAGATATATACAATTGCCCCCTGCCCACATATATATCATATTCATGGCAACATTGTGTTGCAACAATATTAAATACCTATTATTCTGAGTCAAAGTCCTAACCTTTTCAAACCATAGCTTTGGTAACAGTCTCTTACTATACTTTTACATAAGCTTGATAGCCAAACATCAAACATGTTAAATAGATCACTGAAAAACTCCACTGAGAAGCTCAGCCTCTTATGTTAGGAACTGAAGATTCAATTTTCTATATACATAACAATACGCTAACAATGTCATATCAGAAAATCAGGTATACACAAAATGCAATTTCTTTGAGCAAAGCGAAGCAGGACAGTCAAGGAAAGCAGGTTTGCTCATTCAACCAAATTACAAGCCCCATGCAGAAAGCTGAAGGCATTATTACCAGGATGAAAACCTTGGGGAATTTATTTGGAATTCAATTTTTAAAAATATACAATTCATATAAGTTCAGTTGTCAGTTTCCAAAGTCTCAGGAGATTAGAGCTAACACATCGTTATGGGGGGAGGGGGATTGCTGCTCCCACATGCTGCTGGTGCAAAAGAAACAAGACATGATGGCTTAGAGGAGGGGAAAGAAAACTGCATTAAAGACAAATACACCATCTTGAAGCCATTCAGAAAGTACATTCTTGAGCAGACTAATAATATTTATAGCCTTAAACTAACTATAAATTATCTTCAGATTTATAAACCTGAATGAAAGACAGTGATAAGTATGCACACACAGCAGAGGCAGCAGAAGAAACCACTTTTGCTAAAATATACTAACTCATAACTCAGCCCACGGGTAACTAAAAACTAGATAAAACGCCCAGAATTTAGGTACTGTCCTAAAACGTGGGATTAAAATCCCAGTTACCTGGGATTGTAGGAACAAGATTATCAATCAGTAAGCACCTTTATGATAGGTGCTTAAGAACCTTCTAAACACCCCTGAATAGCCGGGAGCCAACAGACTACCATCCAAATGAAGACCATTCTCTATGATAGTGAGAAATCCCACCCTCACCACTGGAGCAGAAGAAACCTTCCTGTGGGAACTTTTCTGTATGACTGCAGAGGAGCAGAAATGAGACAATGATCAACAAGGCCACACCTTGTCCAATCTGCTTATGTACGTATGTATGTATGTGTGTATGTATGTGTGTATGTATGTATGTCTCTTCCCTTCCCTAATTTCCTCTCTTTCCAAATACGTACCTAGGGCCACTGAACGCTTTTATGTATGTCCTTTGCAGTATGCTACACTGATTACATCTCCTGTGTGGCTTTTCACCCCTTACCTCTCTTTAATTGGTATAGCAGGTAGCCAAAGATAAGTCAGCTACATCTTGAAGTGTTGGGGCTCTTCAGTAACAGACTTAAGTACAGTCGCCTTAATTTATGCTTTAATCATATCACTACTACTTTAAGAGTACATAAAATAGTTTAAAGAATACATCTGTAACTGATTTTAAGAGACTTCTTGCAAACCGAAAGGCTATATTTCCTCAAAAGTCAGACATTGAAAACTACTCTTCAGTGTGAAGATGTGTCAGCCTGGGGCTTTTGGGAGGTGAATATATCATTAGGAGAGAGCGCTATGTCTGTTATGAAAGATAACAAGACTGTAGGGCAAAATGTGGGTAGACGCCAGTGGCAGGCTTCCCACTCACACAGTGGTCAGGCACATCCTCATGAGAGAACCCGCTTCCCAGAGCGAAGGAAACCAGGTAAGTTATCAGAGCACTTGGTTTCAGGGTAACGATTACAAAGATGCACTGAAGAAAGCAGAAGGAAAGCTTTTGCCTGTGTCTCAGTTTCCCTACACACAAGCAACACAGCAGCCAAGGAAACATCTCCCATTTGGGCAAGAAAGGGAACTCCTTCCATAAAGCAAGAGCTGACACGGTGTGAACCCACAGTGAAACAGTCCTGAATCCAGCTCCATGGCAGGTGTCACCAGGTCGGTGGCCTTGGCCCTCTGGACTATGTTTGCCTTGACAGTCAAGTGCCCTGCCTACTGTTCTTTCCTCAGTTTTGTGCAATAGAACACAGGGAAGGACTCTGCTCTCTGGATGGCGGAAGAGTTTAAATTAAGCCCAAATCAGTGCTAAGTGAGTGAAATTCAGCATCAGTGGATGCAAATAGTTCCTGCCTAGTGTCTATAGACAGAACCTCCAGCCCTGCCTGTTGGTATACTGATACCCCAGACAGAACTGTATCCTTGCTAACGTCACCTGCAGCTGGCTGCATGAGTCTCAGGTGGGACTCGGTCACACCACTGACTCAACTGGACCTGGGCTCTAGGTGCAAGTGGCAGTAGGTGCTCAGGACACTGCCAGCCCATACACTCTCCAAACCCAGGCAGCTAAGATGAGAGAAGAAAGAGCAGGTACCAAACTGTTACTTCAGAGTTTTATCAGGGATCCTCCCATGGTGAGATAAGTACCAAATAAAATACAGGAAATGAATAAAAATGAACATTGTGTCTCTTGGCTCCAATAAAGGCTTGAAGTAGCAAAGTATCCTTTTTAGGCATTCATAAACTCCATCTTAAACAATATATCAAGTTCACATTTGGCCAAGTTGGATTAGGGCTTCTATAGCAGAAGCAGTGCAGGTAAGTAAACCAGGTGGGGACACACTGCAAATTCATACTTAGGGCACCATCTAGTGGTGATACAGCAATAGTGACCACAGGCTCAGAGAAAACTAGAATCCTCATCTAGAAGTCCTGGAAGAAAGGGACAAATGACAAGAGAATGGCTTTTATCCAACTGTTAAAAGCATAGGTATCCATGTGATTCCAACAAGCATAAGGAAAATTTACAGACCTATGATCTCACCACAAGCACAAAACAGGGCCAGAAACTGAGCAATGTTTATGAACTCATGGAAAACGTAAAATTGTCACTCACTGAGAACTCAAATTCAGGTGAACACACAGGAAAAAGTCCACAAGCACTTACTCCTAGGGCAAAGAGGAGCAGCAGGAAGAAAGGAACAAAACTAAACAAATCCTTGAACTGGAAAGCATACAAAACGAAAGGGAAAACGTGACAGAAGGCGCCAACAGCAAAACCCAGGGTTCAAGGTTCAAACCAGGCTCTGCAAACAGAGCCACAGGAGCCAACAAAGGGTTGAGGAGAGGGATCTGTTGTGCCACTGTTGGAGTCATCAGACCAAACAGACTTGAGAAGCCAAAGCAGTAGAAAGTTTATTCAAAGATGGTAACAGAAAACCCCTACACATAGAAAGAAATTCAGGTAGCTATATACACAAAGGCCAAACATGTCAAGTTCATGATTCACAAAGTTATAACATAAAACACGTATGTCAGCTTCAAAAAGCTAAAGGCAGGATTCTTAAGGAGCAGGAAAAAAAAAAGAAAATAATATTCAAAGGTGTCCCAGTCATCTGACAGAGGACTTACGGCAAGGCCCACAGGGACAAAGCAGGGACGGGCAGCATGATGGGTTTACGGTAGTGCAGGAAAGAAAGCCTGACAAAACAACAACTATGTTAGCATGTTAGGAGCTACGAAATGTTCAAAAGAGGTCCTATGGGATATCAAAAAATTCAAAATGCAGGGAGGGTTGGAATGTACGCACACTGTTTTATTTGAAGGCAAGAAAGGAACTACAAAGGAAAAGAACAAAGTCAATTTAAAAAGTTATAAAATGGCTCTAGGATATCCCGACATGAATAATGACATTAACTTCAAACCAGGCAAACTCGCCAGGTAAAGGACAGAATAGCAGGGGAATTTATTATTTTATGTAGGAGTGCTTTACCTGCATGTGTGCATATCCATCCACACGTGTAGGGGGTCAGACAGGCCATTAGAGCCCCTGAGGCTGGAGTTACAGATGGTCCTGGGCCACTTGCCTAGCCAGCTGTCTCATCAGAACAGTGAATTATTTGAGAGCCCCAATGAAGGCTCACACCATTGTTCAGTGGGTAAACACATACACTTGTCACTAAGCTTGACAGCCTGAGTTCAACTGCTGGGTCCTACATGGTGGCAGGAGAGAACTAACACCTGTAAATGTCTTCTGTTCACCATGTCCACCTGCGTGGGACGTACCTGCATCTCCTACCATACATGCATGTGTATGCACACATTACACATGCTGAAGTACATGTAACAAAAATGAAAAGGTTCAATCATGGGATGAATACCTCTAAGAATACATGTATACTACAAGCTACTGGGAAGAAATGGGTATTTCACACACACAGATTCTAAAAAGGAGTTATCATCTACATTTACATTGGAAGAGGTAGTGTTTTAATTCACTTTAGATCCTGACTGCAGTCCCTCCTCTGCACCCCTCCCCCACCGTCCCGTTCCTAGCCCCTCTTCCCCAGAAGAAGTAATTTTAATCAAAAGCAACAAAAAGAAACATGGAAAGTCATTCTATAATGATAAGGGGATCCATCACCTTATCAGAAACTGAAAGAACTCAACACATAAGGCGATCGAATCCACAAAGGTGACAGACTTAAATAAGAAAAAGAGCCCTTATCATACACACAGATGAAACCACAATAGCAATCCTGTCTGACAATCAATGGGCCGAGAAGACACATTTAGAACAACTCATCCGAGAGCTGCAGAATACATACACTTTCCCCTGACACCTGGAGTGCCTCACAGCAGATTATATGGTGGGCCACAAAACAAACCTTGGCAAATGAAAATTATTGCATTTTACCTAATCACAATGTAATAAAACTAGAAATCAATAAGAAATAATACAATTACAAAGAAATTTAACATATACATCCAATTAACTGATGAGTCAAGGAAGAAGGTAAGAGGGAAATTTACAATGATTCCCCAGCCAAATGTAAGTGAAAACAGCGCAGTGTGGAGCACGGAAGAGCCCGAGTGTGTGAGGAAGTCCTGGGTGGATGTGTGCTGTCCACATGAGTCAGCCATGTCTAGAACCAAAGCCTCAGACCCGTGAGAAGGTGGCCAGCCCTTTTCTGGTGAGTAAGGCTCAGGTGGATGACCAAATCTCCATGTGGTCTGAGTGCGAATGCTGACAGTGTATTCAGAAAATGTCTACTGTGGCGCCAGTGCCCTCACCCTGCCCAGATATTGCACACCAGGCCTGACTCCATCTTTTCTCTCTTTATGAATGTGTCTTTCCCATCCCCTCTCTGCCCCAGTCAGGTCAATCCCTGATTCAAAACCATGTAACATAACAAAACCCCAGGGATATGATAAAAGCAGTTTTAAGAGGGAATTGTATAGCAATCAACATCTCTATCAAAAATATCAGTACATTTCAAACAACCTATCATTGCGTCTAAGAAATAAAAAGCAAGAACAAATCAAATCAATATTGAGAGATCATCTCTGCAGTAATAAACGAAATAATAGATTAAAAATATAAGGGCTCAACACAATTATGAATTGGCTTTGTGAGAAGAAAAACAAAATTTACACACTTTAGCTAGACCAGGAAAAAGAGAGAGAAGGTTTAAGCAGAATTAAAGATAGAGAAAAACTACTGCAACTACAACACAGAAATAGAAGGAATTGTTATATCTGTATGAACTGTATGTCAACAAATTTGGTAACTGAATAGAAATGGATAAATTCCTGGACAGGAATGTCTTATCCGTATTAAATCATGAAGACACTGTAGATCCGAACAGACTAATAATTAGAATCAATGAGGAATAAGACTTTCTCCTATCACCAAAGCCCAGGACCCCATGGCGTCACTGCTGAACATGACCAAACACTTAGAACTCAAACCAATTCCTCCTGAGCTATTAAAACACACAAAACAACAATACTAACAGAGGCGGAAATCCAGTGTTGCCCAGAGTTGAGAACTTGATAGATACACAATATTAAAACAACAACAAACTACTGGTTAATAATCCTAGTGAACACAGATAAAAATAATTCACATGGAAGACACTCCTCACCATCACGTGATATTCGTGTCAGAAATGAAAGGGTGGCTCAATGCACACAAATCAATAGAGATGACATGACACATAGACAGAATGAAAAAATCCATCATCTCATTAGACAAGCCACAACCCAAACCAAACCTTTAGTAGGATAAACTGTCCCTGCACAGAAGAAAACTGAGCCAGTTATGTGTTGAGGCACTGTCCATAAAGATAACAAAAGCCACACTCAAGCCCAGATAATATAAGCAATGGACAATAGCTAGATCTCCTTCTAAACTGTCATCATTTACAAAGTATATGATTGCATATGTAGAAAGCTTTTAACATTCTACCCTATTTAAATTAATTTTAAAAATACAGCAAAATTTCAATATACAAAATGAACAATGAACTTCTATATACAAAGAGTGAATTATAAAAAAATTATAGACATGAATGAGCCAATCTTATTTTTAAAAGGTAAAATGATGCCTGGTAATGAAGTTTAACCAAAGTAAACTTCATGGCAGGCAGAGTAGCAGGCTCAGGATAGCTGGTCATGCGCTGGCAGCCGGGAAGCACAGAGAGAGTGGGAAGTGGAGCTGGGCTATAAACCCTCAAGGCCTGGCCCAGTGACAACTGCCTCCAGCACGACTCCACCTCCGAAGGGTTCTACAACTGCCCTTAGGTTGTAGAGCCCTCCACACCCCCCAAGTGGTGCCAGGGCACTAAATATTCAAACACATGAGTCTAGGAGGGGCATTTTATATTCAAACCATACAAAGGAATAATGAAGTCAACGGGTTTAAAGGTCCTATTCCAGTTCATTCTACAACTAGGAAATCCTGGGGATAGGTCATATATTATTAATATGATTATTTTTTTACTCTTTAATTTTTAGAAGACCTTAAAAGGGGTGATTTTTTTGCATAGACATCTTTTCTACACTGGGTTGAACTTTTCAATAATGTGGCAAATGTCAAGAAACAGCACCATCAACGTTAAAGCATACCCAAGAGTGCAGTGAGCTTCGGGAGGAGTCCAACTTGTACCATCTTGTTCCTCAGGCCTGTGTCAAACGAGAGGTTTAAGAGGAGCCGGAGGGTGATGTTCAGAAGATCTTCATGCTCACAGGGGATCATTTTTACCAGTTTTTCAACAATATCCATCTCTACCTACAGTAAAAAATAACCGCATTAGATTACAAAATGAGATATAAAAGGTTACAACATAGCCTGTTTCTATTTGAATGTATAACTATTTCATAAGTATGCATTAGCTTATATTCTCAGTTCAATTTTTATATTAAAATCCAACTTTTAGAGAGGAAAGTCTTCACACTCCTATATCATCTACTCTCTTCCTTCACTTTGCTGTCGTCCTCTGGAAAGCAAAAACCATTTGATCTTTGAAAATCCTGCATTAACTCAACACACCCATTACATTCCAGGTCTCCTAAAACCACAGACACGGTTTCATTTGCCTTTCAAGACTTCCTCTGTCTAAGGAGCGGACAAGTAAGAGGAGCAATAAAAACACAATGTAATAAACAATAACAGAGAAACTGATGCCCAGTAGTGCTCTGGACGCAGCTTGGAAGTAGTCATTAACACATCAAGAAGACAAGACTTCAAATTCTGAGCAAAATCTTAGTGATTATGAATTCTTTTTCTAGTTAAGAAAAGCTCTGCAAGTACAGGATGACAGAAGCCAGTGGGAAGGCATCATTCAGGAGATTATAACTGCTTTGTATGAGCACAGGATAAAGTACATAGATATTAGCGGAAACTCAAATACAAATCTAAGCAGACTGTGGAAGCGTTAATGTTCAGCTACATAGCAGACTTCTCTTTGCAATTTTAATATAAGGGGCGATAGGTCAGAGTAATTCTTTGGCATGGAACTCCTCTGAAATCCAAGTTTCCAGATGCCAGCCAAAGGCCAGCATTGTAAGGTCTTAAGATGAAAGGCCTCAGGCCCTTTATCTATGTGGCTAATAAGGTAGCTAGCTGCTATGCCATTAACGAAGATCAGTAACTGCAATATGAGTTGAAATGCTAAAGGTTAAAAGGTTAAACCATATGCCAGTCTATATCAGAATACTGTTTTAAGTCTGTATCAGAATACTGTTTTTTTTAAAAGTGCCTTTTTCTTCTCATGGTAAAAACAAAAATACCTTTAGGCATATTTAGCTGGTTTCAAAGCTATCTGTTAGACATTCAATCTGCAAACAAAAATTCTGTCATTTTAAAAGTGAACACAGCATGAAGCAGACATCAAGATTAAAGTGCTTTGGAAACATAGCTTAGTCATTTCAAACGTCTTTTAACCATATTGTAACCTGTACTCTATGATAATGACTGAGTTAAACTGAACTGACTAGATACTCCTCAGCTGGTCTTTTGATTAGGTTCTGGCCAACTCGGGGTAACCATTTCTTCATTATTCTGCTCATGCTCTCCTATAAGGCCAGGGACGGCTTAGTGAACACTACTGTGTCTGTTTGTTTTCATTGTTTTCATACTCAAAGCTCAAAAGAACAAATCTTAATGTCTTTATTAGTAGAACAGAAGGTGGCATCAGGAAACAGAAACAAAGACATATAGATAATTGCCTTTCAATACAGTACCAAGGCAATTTTAATAAAACCAAAAGACAATTTAATGATAAAAACCCATCTTTTAACAGCAGACGAGAAACAAAACCAAAGGTGACATCAATGTTCAGCAGCAAACCGATTTGTAAAGACTCTATGTACATGTGAGTGCCTGCCTGCTAGTCTCTATAAGCATGAAATGCATGAAGACGCCCAAAGAGGATGTCGGATTCCCTGGAACTGGAGCTTCCATCAGTAAGAATGCTGGGAATAGAATGATGGTCCTCTGCAAAGACAGCATGAATTCTTAACCCCCAAAGTACATCTTGAGCTGTACTTCATAACATTCTAACTTAACTCAAAAGGACCAGACTAAAACAACAGCAAAACCTTACAAAACCTCTTGAAGCTTTTTTGAGTTAACTGAAGAATGCTTCAATACAACACACCACAGTCTGCTGACGGCATTTTTATATGCTGGACTTCACCAAAATTATAACCTTCGCTCTTCATGGGAGAATGAGAAAGGTAAGCTACACAGAAGAGTAGAGGACATGAAACCCTATAACCGATGAAAGCTTGGCACCTAAAATATATACTAAAATCAAGTCATTGGTAAAAACAATAAGCAAGCCCAAACAATGTCCCTCGTTTTTACAGTTGTTCTTAAAACCACATGCTAATACGACGCACTCTTATAGTGCACAAATGAGGTGCCAGGTTAGTATATTATTATATCTCTACTCTATAATAACTGTTAAATAATTTAAAGCATGAATTAAAGTTAAACTTAATTTTTACCTTAAAATATGATGAATAAGTTCACCTTAAAATACACATGGAAAAGGTGCGATTACAGTTACATCCCATTCCCAGCTGAGAGTCTACTGGCACTTGATGGCCGCTGGGGAGCAAGATTCAGTTTCTTAGGGGATGTAGCCCTGAGAGCTCACCCACACTCCAGTAAATTGCCCTATACCGTTGTGGTAAAATTAAAATAAATGCTTTCTTTTATCCCACACTAGATCCGGCACCACGTGGCACATGACATCTGTTAGATATCTTCATCTCAGTCAGCAAAGCATCTCACCCACTCAGCTCCATCCCATATCACACTGCTGATGTCTACTCCCTGAGCCTGACAACAATCTCTCTACCCGTCTAGTTCCCAAGGCAGGCTGCCACCATGCCAGACATACACATCCCAATTCCATGGCGGCCCAGTGTGTCCAGCCACCATACACTCTCTTGAACTCAAATCGTCACATGAAAGAACACACAACACAGTAACCTCTGATCCAACTGATAAGATATAATTGCTCATCTAGACATACAAAATCCTGTACACATCCACCCCTTAAGAATATTCATAACAAACTGTAAATGTGCAGAGAGGAATCTTAACATCTGCCTCCATGTTCTCTCAGCTTCCCCTTCTCGATCCAGTCTCCTCCTCCTCCTCTAAAACTTCTCCTGCCCATCCTTCCGTCTGATCCAATGACAGACCTCGTACTATCCTGTACCTGCCTTCACCTGCATAATGACATCATCCTACACTATACCGTGAACATACAGGCAGCACTAAAGAGACCTAGTGGGTTATGTAAAATAAAAAAATTAAGGAGTTCATGATTTTGGGAAGGAAAGTGGAATATGGTGGAGAGTAGGGAGGAGTTGGGACGCAGGAGTAATGTGGGTTAGAGCTGATCATAACATTATACAAAGATACGAGATTATCAATAAAATCATTACAAACATTGCTGTTAGTCTTGTTTGAAAACAATGAGAAGAGAATGGAGTCAAAGGGTTTGCACCTGTGACCCCCAGCACTTGGGAGGTGGAGGCAAAGGATAAGCAGCTCAAGACCAACCTTGTACCTAAGATGGAAGACAGCCTGCGCTAAACGGCACCTCGTCTCAAAAGACCCCCAACCAACTAAACACCAACGATAAAAATAGAGAGTAAGTTCTCCCTCTCAGGAGCAAAACCCCCAAACCTATATCTGTGATCCTTTGCTATCTAAGAGCAAAATCAGAGAGATTAAATGTGCCATGCATGTACAGTCTAGCTGAGTTCTGAAGTACTAATGTCACAAGATGCTGTCCCTTAGATGGGCGTTTCTCCCATGTAAACTTGAAGCACGTATGTTTAAAGTAAAAATCTGACTTCTCACAAAATTAAGCACTTCTTATAACTCTGGATGAGTAAATTAACTTTGCTGAGTCTCATTTCTTCTTCCCCAATAAAAATGGTATTTAATGAGATAAGCTGTTCTCTATCTTCCAATTCTATGACATCACTGGAAATTAAATGTAAACATAATATTCATGTCTAGAACTTTTTGATATATTAACCACTTCAGGATGATCATAGTTATAAGCATTTAGTAAATGCACAAAAATCAGGAATATAAGAGGTAAAATAGTTTAAGTAACACCAAATGAACCTGAAAGTATAAGCTATTTTCTCAAAGATACAATGTATATCTATTTATAGCATATTAGAAAATACTTTTACTCAGTGCTTCAATTTGCTAGAATAGTAAGGATATCAGCTATATATTTCCTAATGAAGCTGTTTCTGTTATAAAATATTCATAATTACCTCAGTAGAGGTAGAAAATGTTTATGTTTTATCACAGAATCTTAACTTTAAGATGACTAATGAGGACTATTTGAAGTAGCTTTGACATTACCATGTCATTTTTATTCTCCATAAAAATACTGAGTTTCTTTAAGAATGACACGACTAGAATGAGCAGCTCAAAATTGTCCCGATCAAGAGCCTTCACCAACATGTGAACGATATTCTTGTTCCTCATCTTCAGTTCCGTACGCGTGTCCTCCGCAAGATTCAGAAGCAAATAGAGAGCAACTAGGAAATGAAAATACACCACAGCTGAAGGAATGGCATATGGAATCAATAATTATAAATCAGTTCTGCTTACCAAGGTCATAAACACAGTTCTACAAGGTTCTACAGCGTTTAAATTTTTAACATAATTAAAACGTCCAAGCTTTATCAAATGAGACACAGACATAGACATAGACTCAGACTCCTCTGCCTAGTCCATTACTCTCTAGTTAGCACACAATACACTAAACGTCACTGTGCGTTTTCAAATGTCCTTTGTCTTTGTTGTTCCTCCTCCCCCTACTCCATGCCCAAACCCTCTGTGCCTTTCCTCCCCCAGGAGCCTCATTTCTGCTTCCATGTTACGTGTGTTCTACAAGCATTATATAATTATGAGGCTGAGACAAATACAAATACATATAATGGCTCACATTCTCCATGAGCTTGGAGCACAATAGTAATTACATGGCAATTAATGATATATAAGTCAGCAAACATAAATGGGAAATAATTTTATACATACAAAATTTCTGTCTCCAGTGACTGCTGTGAGACACGCTATCACTGGTGGTACTTTAAGACATATGCGGACACAAAAGCATCTACTTCTTATATTCAAATCCATTGTCTGTTAGTCGCTGCAAGAGTTGAGAAGTACAACTTGCTGAGGGCCTGCCACCGCACCAGTTTTTTGAGGAAGGTAGCCGGGGATATGGAGTCAGTGGTGAGGCTAAACTTTGTTTATCTTTAGCAATTCTGTCTATAACTCTTTGCTACTCTAAGGAAAAAAGCCATTGGATTTAGTAATAAAATCTTTCTGTTAGCATCAGGGAATTCAAAAAAAAGAAAGAAAGCTTAATGGTTAGGGTTCCCTTCTTTCTAGCTCAAAGACCATGCGAGAGGCTCCTTAACTCTTTTTGAACCAGAGACAGAATGAACCAGAGAGAGAAAAAAGGACAGGACAGGACAGGACAGGACAGGACAGGACAGGACAAGGGAAGGGAAAGGAAGGGAAGGGAAGGGAAGGGAAGGGAAGGGAGGGGAAGGGGAGGGGAGGGAAGGGAAGGAGGAGGGGGAGGGAGGGAGGGGGGGGAGGGAAGGAAGGGAAGGAGGGGAGGGGAGGGAGGGAGGGAGGGGAAGGGAAAGGAAGGAAGGAAGGAAGGAAGGGAAGGAAGGAAGGAAGGGAAGGAAGGATCACTCATAGAAAACACACACACGGATGAAGAGGAAAATGGTGACATCACCTTTCTTTTACTGTTTTCAGCTTCCTATAGCTTTTAGACAAAAAGTTCTCTATGTAAGAAAGAATTATGTCATAGATAAAATGTCACAAATAAAGAAAAAGAATTAAAATCTTTTACACAGACAAATACACACACACACACACACACACACACACACACACACACACACACACACACAAAATCTGGGCAAGCCCCACACACTTATCTCAAATCAACTCCACAAGTGTTCATTCATGCTTACATACATGTACATATATGTACACATGTACACATAGACATGCACAAATATACATTATTTGTGTACAATATATTATATCTACATACACACACACTTGGATGGCTGGATGGGTTAGAACCCCCCCAAGCCGACAACTTTCTTTTCTCTGGCCTTTTTATACCTTCTAGACAAAAGTTCTTTAGAAAATTACCCCAGAGATAAAATGTTATATAAAATGGGAATTACAGAAGGATGTCGATATTAATTCTATATGCTTATAGTAAGTTCACAGCAGTAGTTTCACATTGCCTTGCCTTACCGTGGTGCACGCCTGTGGCTTCATCCTTGGGCGTGAACGCTTTTATTTGAATACAGATTTGTCCCAAGTTATCTCTCTTTTTAGTGTAATTGTGAAAGCTCCCTGAATTCCTTATTATGCAGTCTTTGCTTACTATCATGAGGAGTGAGGATGTTTACTCTTGATTTTAGCTTTATTACATCTTTCTAGGTAACAACTAAAACCATCTTTTAAAACTTTCTTCCTAAGATTATTTGAATCAAATCAGGGACTTCATAAAATCATTAACTTATCTAAACAGCACTAGTTCATGACAGTTCATCTTTCTGCTGATCTGCAGGAAGTCTACTCAGTAGGGCGGGCTAACGCTCAGTGATTCTCAGGCTCTGTGAGAGTGACAGGAAAGGCACAGCGGCTACAAGAAGCCATCCTGAGATGAAGCACGGTAGGTGACAGCTTACATTCTGTCTGGACAGGAAGTTTCACGGTGTGGCTTGAAAATAATTTTTTGTCAAAATTATGTAGGTTATTGATGAATATAATCGTCTTTGTCTTCTTTAATGGCTTTACATTACTATTTCTGGCATTTCGTTTAATGGTTTCTGTCTCTTTAGACAGAGCTGACCATTAGCCCAGGCTGACTGTGAACATGGGCTCTTGCCATCTAAGCTTCCCCAGTGCTAGAGTCACGGCATTCATCACTTCCCCAGCGTTCTCTTAACACATTCTTCTTATCCACGTTGACCTCGTAATGCAAAGAAGATGGCAATATATGCAAATATATGTCTGTATATTTATATTAGTACAAGTTGGTAAATATTTAGCAAAATTGGTTCTAGAAAGGTAAATATCTTTATAAATGCATGTATGGCAGCTATAATGGTTCTCAACAAAAATAAATAATGCTAAGATATTTATAAGCAATGTAGCACAGACACCTTACACACAGGAAGTTAAGTACCTAACCTAAGTAACTGTCCTATCTACACAGGTAGGAGGCAGCAGAACTGAATGAAACACGAACCCAGCAGCTAGTTATGTGGCTGCATCATGCTGAGGGTTCCGTGCACATCATAACGCAGGAGACCGTAAGGCCTTCTGTGTCTGGCCAAAGCAGATGCAGCGAGTTGAACAGTGCCTACCTAAAATTTAACAGGACCTTAGCATTGGGCTTTATTTGGAAATATAGTCTTTGCATGTGTAGTAGATAAGATGATGCAATAATCAGTTAGGGGAGAGTCTTAAGCTAGTAACGGAAGCCCTGGGTGAAATGGTAGCAGAGTTGGGACTGATTTGCAACAAGCAAGCCAAGAAGTATTAGACAGCTGAGAGAGATCAAAATGACAAAGAAGTAATTATTCTCTAGAGCCAGCAGAAGAAACTCTGTGAGAATAATTCAAAGAGACCCACTTCAAACAACTTCATTACAGTAGAGATGTGTTTTACAAAAACAAACAACAAAAAATTAAAACACACAAACTAAGGTTTTCACAATGCTAGACATCAAACAACGAGTTATAGTGATCTCTGAGAGGTAAGAAACAAAGGACATAGCCATGTGACGGCCTAGAAGGCTGTCTAGGCAAAGTTTCCGCCTTACCAGACAAGGAAGAACCCAGGCAGAAGCTGACAAGTCTCCAAGCAACAGAGATGGACTGAAGGGTCTGCTAGAAACCATAATACAGAGAAGAACACTGGAGAAGGGAGAAGTATACAGAGAAAGAGAACTCTGGAGTTCTATAAACTCCACTGTGTACGGAGTAGGCTACAGTTGGGCACAAGTATATTTAGGATCCAAATGAGCCCAGGGACAGAACAGCAACAAAAAGGATTATTAGAAAAAGCACATGGTGCTGTACAAGAAACTAGAAACAGCATACACTGGAAATCTTGTAATTTATAGGTAATTGAGGAATTCTCAAAGTGTCTTGTCTTGGTAGTAGAGAAATTTAGACTAAATGCTGCTCATACTTATGACTCAAGATCAAGACCTAAAAGGTTCAAAATCTTTCCAGGTAACTAAACTATTTCCTAAAACAAAACTCAAGTATATTTATTAATTTGTTAATTAACTGAGCACTCAATTAATTTGTTTTATGCTCAATTAATATGCTTATGTGTGTCTGCTTGTCTGTATGCTCACACATGTATGCAGTGCTCATGGAGGCCACTGGGTCGCTCAAAACTGGACTTAAGAAGTAGATGTGACCTACCTAATGTGTGTGTTGTCCTCTGTAAGAGCAACAAACACTCAAAATTGTTGAGCCTTCTCTCCAGCATCACATAATAAAAGGCCATTTTTATGAATAAAATATAATGCACATTTCATGCCATCTGGCAGACAAATCAAAGAGTATCAAGCCATTTAAGGCACCGGAAATACAACCCAAAAGCAGGAGAAGTTAGGGAGACATGTGGGAGGCAGAAAATAAAAATAAAAACGTCTAAAAGTGCTTAGCAATGCAATGGAATATAAAGGCAGTGCTGGGACTTAGAGAAGAAAAGATTAGTGAATGTGAAGACAGAATCATAAATCATCTGAAATCAAACACACAAGAGGAAATATCAATGACATTAAGATCTCTGGAAAATCCCCACTTATCTGGAACAAAATGACTGCTGTGTAAATAACCTATGAGTTAAAAAAGGAGAAATGGAAATTAAACTTAATTAAATAAAATTATAAATAACAAAACCCATGAAAATATTTGGGTTGCAGTCAGAGGGAACATTTGTGATCTAAAACAAATTCTTAGACAAATGACCTCAGCTTCCTCTTAAAACAACAAAACAGAGCAAATTAAACTCTAATAAAAATTAAAAAACTGATCAGCTTGTATTGCAGCCTTTAAATCCCTGCACTGAAAGCAACTACACCGATGCTAGTGTAGTTGATGCACGATGCATCTGACTAAAAGCATGTCTGTCTGTGTATCCAAAGTTGATATGTTATGCAAAATTAATAGAGTTAAAGAGTTAAAGAGCACGTAAAGTTCATACATGCAATGTAGCCGAGAGCTCTTGCTCGGCAAAATGTGTTTGCAGCAGCCAGCTGTGGTAAAGGGGAGACCGTAACCCTGGCTTTAGCCAGCCAGAAGCCACCTTGAGCTAGCAGCACAGCAGGCCAGAGCATGCCCTGCCTCCCGCTGGCCATGGGCCAGGATGACTAGCCTGAGCTAATTCTGGAGCCACAAGATAGGCCATGTATGAGGAAGTGAGCTAACTTATACTATGAAAGCCTTTCAAAGACTGAGAAGCGCTAGGCATTTCTAAGCCTGAACTCAGTTACTTATTTTTCCAAATAGTTCTATTTTTACTGCTGTTTTTATAAAGCCTTCTAGCTAACTGTTGTGTATTACTTGGTAGTTGTGTTTTCGTAAAGCCTTATAGAGTAAACTGTTAACAGTCTACACAAGACAGCTTCTGACAAAGAAACCTGAACATTCTGAGATGCTAGAGTATTTCCCACAAGACAGACAGAATGGACCCTGTGTAAACCCAACCTAAGAGCATCTCTTCTCTACCTACTGGTTAAATTTGGCCTGAAGGGCTTAGTGGCATTAACTCCATCTGTCACTTCCCTTCTTCCCCCAGTGTGGGTCCAGCCTAGACCAACCAGGATGAATCTTTCCCTATCATTGTGGGACAATGGAGAACAAACCATCAGATGGTTAATCAACAATGTCTTCAGAGAGTATTGAGAGACAAGAGGGTAGGGTGGGAGGGAGACTGTCAGAGCTGAAATAGTTATGGTGGGCACACAACCCTACCACTAGGAAAGCTGAACCAAGAAGATAATAATTCTAAGGGCAGCCTAGACTTTACGATAAGATGTTTCTTAAACCAACAAGACAAAACTGCTTGTGCCAGCCTTCCAAAAGTAACCAAACACCACGGGGCTGTGAAAAATGGTTCTCTTGCAACAGGAGCCTGGCACTAACAAACTGCGCTAACCTTGGTCATAATTTATATTTTGTATATTATATTTGTTTCAGACATGGAAATGGTCCACATCAAGCTTGAGGTACTAAAACATGCAGTGGGGAAATGTCAGAAGTCAGGTAGAAACGATGGCCTTCTGAAGAGATACAGACAGATGTCTGAATCAATGCGCCCTGAAGACATGGAGTTTCTGTAGGAATCTCAGGGGAGAGGGGAATGTGTCTCCCTGAAGAGATTCATACAATTCTAACAACTTGTCAGACTACTCACAGGACAATTCTGAAGCCCAGACAAGGATGGGTCTACAGTGGGCAGGACCACATCTTGACCCTCTATTTGAACTTTGATTTCACTTTAGAATTCCAAAGACATGCTTGAGTTTCTCTGTATCTCCTTGATCCTCTTCCCCATGTGACCTCATTGAGTAAGTCTCTTTTTTTCTGCTTTACACTTAAAACAAAATTATATAAAACCTTTTCCATAATCAGAATGCTATATACCAGCAAACCTACACAAAAGTGGTGAGTGGACGAAGACAGAGTGCCGAACAGACATGCACAAACACAGAGGAGTGACTTTTTGGCAAAGACAGAATCTTCTTGAATTAGATTGAAAGAAATAGTGGATGAATAGCGATATATTCATATGAAAAAATAAAACTACCTCAATTCAAATGTATTCAAAATGTATCACTGATTTTACTACAAACCCTGGAATGACCGAACTTCTAGAATGAAACACAGCAAAAACTCATTCCCTAACTGCAGTTAGGGAAGATATTATAGTACAGTGCCAAAACAATGATGCATAAAAGGCCAAATTATAATTCATAAAAACTAAAAATTCTGACCCTCAAAAGACATTATTAGTGAGTAAAAAGATAACCAGACCGGAAGTCTTTGTGAACAAATCATATATTTTATAAAGGTTATATAAAACATATCATACACATACACACACACACACACACACACACACACACACACACACACAGAGAGAGAAAGAGAGAGAGAGAGAATACATATACATACAGACGTATGCATACAAAATAATCCTACTAAGAAATAAGATACATGAAAGGAGATTTCAACAAAAGAAATGCAGATTGAGATATGAAGAGTCTCTCAACCTAAGTAGTAGGCTGGGAAGTTCAAATCAAAACTACAAATATATTAAATTGTAAGCTAATAAAATTAATAATATTGATCATGTCAGTCTTTTCTCTTTTACTTTTTTAAAGACAGGACTTCTCTGTGTAGTCCTGGCTATGCTGGAACTCACTCTGGATTTTTATACACTAACGGTGGGAGCATCGGATAGAGGGCACTTCTATGTAGGGTAGTCTTCTAAGTGCTAAACATTGCTCACTGTGCCATCTCTGAGGATACACAGCAAAGCAACTGCCCAAAACTAGAAAGAATCCAAAAGGGTACAGAAAATTATCAGATACGAATAATTAAAAGAAAAAAATGGATAACTCTAACAACATGGATGTATCCTTATTCTGACCAAACAAGAATTATTCTTCTAAATTACTAGAGAAGGAGGGAGAAAAAAATGATGGAACGATAACAGATATATAAGGCAGCTATGGAATGGTCTATATCTACCTTGAATGTATCACAGTCCAGGAATTATTTGCATAAATTAAAATATACCAAATTATGTTTACTACCTATCAATCATCTCTCAATAAAACTGGATAAACAGAACATAAAATATTTGCATAAATAAATATTTTGGTTAGGAATAGAGCTTACTATTCTACATGCTAAAAAAACCAACTTAGTGTTTTAAAATTCTAACAAAACAATTATTTTTAAATTATTTTTAAAGATCTAATCTATTTTGGTTTATATGCTGATCCAGGTAAAAGTTACTATATTCTAGTCTTTTAAAACACGGAACATTGAAAAGGTGGCTGGCTTCTTTTCTAGTAGGCTAAACTTAATTTAGATCTTTAAAACAGGCTGGCACAGGGTTCAGCAGTGGGATGCCTGCCTAGCAGTGCAGTCCTTGGTTTTTGATTCTTAGTAATGCAAACCAAACAGAACAACAGCAAACCTTGAACAATTCAGTGTAGTTAGAAAAGCTAAGAACTATCGGGGAATAAGACATTTCCATGTACAAACATTTCCATATACAAAGGTCATCAAATAAGCAATGAAGTAACCCAAATCATAGTTGACCATAAGCAGGACTCTGGCACTCACTGAGAGGATCCATGCCATTCTAACTAAATCTTCAGTCTCTGTACCTTACGTGATGGCAAAGCTACATGATATTAAAGTCTCTTACTATTCAGTCATCTTAGAAACAGGATTTATTCTTTATTAACTGAAAATATTTTGAAAGCTAAAATAACTTTATATTAGTTTCTGAGTGCCAGGTTACAGGAAGTGATCAGGAGCTCGTACCTCTCAAGAGCTGCTCTTGTTTTACCACAAGTCCCTGGTATTTTTTAAAGGTTTTGTCATAATCCTTTCTCAAGGTTTGATTTTCAAGGTCTTCATCAAGTAAGATCAAGTCAAGGATCATAAGCATGAAGGTAAGTGAAGAAATCCTACAGAAGACTATTTGAGAACAGTGCTACTATGTTTATATTGTATTATTACTATTAAGTCAAGGTTTCACTCTGGAACTCTGGCTGACCTGGACCTACTATGTAGACTTGGCTGGGCCCGGACCCAGGGACCCACTTACCTTTGCCACTGGAGTACTGGGGTTAACAGTGTGCGCTGCCAAGCCTGGCTGCAACTTGAGCTACTCCCCACCCAACTAAAATCTTAGCTGCAGGACTGTGCAAAACAGGATTTGTTAGCCAAGTCCCATAATACTTGTAGTCCTAGTATGAGGAAATGTTCGAACTCCACCAAATGCTTGGATTCTCAGTAATTACATGCAAATATCTTATGAAAGTTGCCAAGTCTATGACAGACTATAACTGGGTCCATTAAAAAGTTACTTTTTTACAGAAACTCATGTAGTTGCTAAGAATAATAAACTCTCCTTCAGGCAGACAGCCAAAATACTTGAATATGCAGATTAATTCTAAGGCTTTTTAGCACCTTGCTCAGGTTGGGGACTGCAAGAGAACATCTTGATTAATAAGAACCATGAGTTACACAATGAAGATTTAAGAAATGCACCACCCCTGGTCAAAGAGGACTCAATGGTACTAGTCTCAGGTCATGAAGACCTGAGTCAGGCTCCCAGGCATAAAGAATGTCTCAGTCCCAGCTGGACTTCAGCTCCACTGGCAGAAACTATTTGCCCAGCTACGGAAAACAACCTATCCTACTCCCATCCAAAGCAGAAAAATTACAAAAAAGTTTTTAAAAAGCTGTAACTTCCTGATAGCTACCTATGTGTGCACATGCCCTCAGCCTTCATCCTGTAGAAAAGATGGGCTCTCTCATTGACTCAATAATGCAGTCTCAGTCCATTATGATTGTCTGTTGGCCTCTCTGCCTCATTTTTTCTCATTTTTCTTAAAGAGGAACGATGCTTTCATTTCTAATAGATACAAATACACACTGTATTCAATAATGCTATTGCTTCCAATGGCTTGCTGACTTATAAAGCATCTCATGATGTATGAATAGTCAGTCCAGGGCCTCTGAGCTAGAATTAAATTGTAAAGACCATATGATAAATAGCTTCCGATGAGATTACTGTAATGCTGAAGAGAGTATCATTATACTGAATTCAGTATGGAAGACTAAACTCAAGAGACAGAAGTTATCTGAATGCAGACCATAGCTCAAAAAGCAAGGGAAACTAAAGTGACAGAAGTTCCACCCCAAACGCTTCATGCCAAGGGGCAATAACGCTGTCACAGTGTTTGAAAGCATTTGTTAAAAAACCCCAAAAACAATTCTTAGACCATAAGATACAATAAAATAGAGAATTTCTAATGTTCATCTCATGGGTTGTACTATTCTATATATCTCTCAACTAGAAAGACTTAACTAGGAAAGCTGAAATTCATAGAAAAGTAAGACACTAAGTTAGTTTCCCTGAAAAATTAGGTTCATGGAAAATGTAATCCACTCCCATCAAAGTTCCTTGGAAGTCCACAGGCAGCGGTGAGCCGTGCGTCACCAAACACGGTGGAGTGGACACGTGAGCTTCTGAGACTCCTCCTTTACTCAACCCCCCACACCGCAGCTTCATTGTTCACACTCATTAACCGGTCACACAGGAAGAGACAACGTCTACGTCGAACTGCATTTACTCTGAAAATCCTACCTCTATCTTTACCTCTGACACACTCTTGCATGATTTCCAAATAAAATGACAGAAATTAAAAAACAAAGAACAAGCCCACCCTACCACCCAAAGCAGCGAGGCATAGGCACAGGTCAAATGGCACCTAAAGGATATCAGCTTTCTTCTTCTTAGAAAGTTCTTCTTGCCAAAGCTCGTGTCTTTTTAACTCATGATCAATGATATTCATACACAGTGCTCCAATTTTATAGTGAGTGATGAGTCCATGAAAATGAGAAAAGCTTCAAAGAAGAAATTTTAATATACATTAAAAAGAGGACATTTTGTTCATATCAGAAAACTTGTGGTTTGGCCTAAACTGACATAAACCATACAAAACATAAGTCTGACATACATTTCCATGGATACATAAAACCACAGTACAATAATTTTTAAAATAAATTTAAATACATTAAAAATTAAATTTAAATAAAAATTTGAAATTACAAGATTATCTTAAATATGTGTAAACATGCTACCCTTACCTTAAAAAACATTATAAGCATGTTCTTATGATTAGTCACCACATTAAGTACTAAAATAGTTTCATAACACACTTTAGAATATTGTCTAACAAAACTAATACTATAGCAGTACTAAGTACTCATTTTATTTATTGGATATATGTTTGCTAGATAATTTATTCAAGCATTTATTTAATAAAATTTCTTTGCTAATACTAGTTTAGCAATCTAATTGGCAAGAAAATTTTCATAAAATCTCAATAATATCCTTGTTAAAGAACATATACATATAAATAAAGTATATTTAACCACTAAGAGAATAAAACTTCATAATTTATTAGAAACATGAGTGGAACTAGAGGGCATTATGTTAAGTGAAATAATTCAAATAAAGAAAAGCAAATGTCGTATGTCCTTGTTCAGGTGTGGAAGGAAAGAGTTGACTTATATAGAGAGAGTAGAATAAGAGAGTGAGTACCAAAATCAGCACTCAGCAGACAGGAGAATAAGTTCTGTTTTATAGCACAGTATGGTAACTACAGTGCCCAATACTAAGAGATGTTAGCTAGTTTTCACAGAGTTGGAAATGCCAATCACTCTGATTTAATCATTTATATATTATTATATTTACTCAAACTATTACACTGTATCCACAAAGTATATACTAAATTGTTAAAAACTAAAATTCAGAAGTATGTCTACTGAAGAAAACATGGCTATTACAATGAATATTTTATATAGGAAGGAACTGAGGCCCAGAGAGATTAAGTAAAACAACCGAGAGTACACAGCATGTAAACAGCAGACATTGCGTTCAAACTGAGATCATCTTCCACCAGAGCCATAACCATATGCCAACCGTCATGCCAAAAGGAGTGTATGAGTGTGTGTGTGCGCGCGCGCGTGTGTGGATGCCTGTGTGCATGCGGGGCATAGGGAAGTGTAGACTGAAGGAAAGAACAAAGTAAAAAGCCAGTAATAGGACGCAGAGCATGAACAAACAAACAAAGACCAAGAGAATCACACTGACACAGGCAGACAGCAACAGAGGTCGATCAGCCCTCAGAACCCATACTTACCTAGAAAAGCAAAAGAAGATATAAATGATATTTGTAGCTAACTCGACACTTTGTTTCCAGTCTTCTCTCAGGACTCTTGCTAGCGCACCCAGGGCAGTTTCTAACGAAAAGGAAACATACGGATATGATCATTTACCTCTCCTTTGATATAAACGGAGGTTGGTTTTAAATGTCTACTTATGAATAAGTAACAAAGCCAAGATGGAACTGGAACAAAAAAGTAGGATGTTTCTTTCCAATACGGAAAGCTAATTTAGAAGAATAACTTTAATTCAAAACACCTGACATACATGTGTATGCAGTAAGAAATCAGCTGTGAATCAGACAAATGCGACAGAGAGATCATCCAAGGCTGTCCCTTTCCTGACTTGTTTCTGCTTGGAATCTTACTACTGTATTCCTTTGCTGTCTTCTTTTTAACCTCTGAGTTACTCTATTAGGACAAAGACTAGAATATGCCCAGAATATAAATGAGCAGTTTAGTCAACTTAGCTTCATAAAGATAAGTAAATTAAATTTATGTAAAGAAAAGTAATATTTCCATATGACATACCAAAAGACATAAAATTAGAAATTTCAGAAAATAAGTTCTTGGAAGTATATATTTGTTTGAAGGAGGTAATATTTAGAGATATTAAGTAAATGTGGGGTTAGTTTTTAACGAGTTGTGGTAAGATTTTTTATTTTTTTGCACGATGATGTGTTTGTGGCTCCTGTGTGTTTGCACATGGGTCTGCACACATACACAGAGGCCAGAAGCTGATTCTAGGAGTCTTTCTCAATTGTTTGCCACTTTATTCATTGCCACAGGGTCTCTCAACTGAATCCAGAGCTCCCTAAATGTCGCCTCTAGCTAGCTAGCTTGCTGTGAGAATTACATGTCTGTACTGGGATAAAAAGTGGGACACCACACTCCCTCAGGTATTCATGTAGGTGCTGGCCTTGGATTTAATTCTATACAGAACCACCACCAACACTATTACACTGGTACAGGCATTATCCAGTAGGGTAATGAAAGAGAGGGGACCAGCACACCACACTGTGCAGAAGTGTACCTGGAAAGGAGACAGTCTCCTGAAGAAGGAACAGCATCCGTCCATGAAGGATCAGCAGGCCCACGGGAACAGTAACAAGAGGAATCTGGATACCCAGGTAAGGTCATGTTCTGATCACTAACTCGATACCTGGGTAAGGTCATGTTCTGATCACTAATTGGATACCTGGGTTCTGATCACTAACTAAAAGGGAAGGAAGGACTGAACGACATGGAGAAACCTCAATTTACATCTCTATACTCACTTCTGTCTTAGGGTTTTACTGCTGTGAACAGGCACCATGACTACAGCAACTCTTATAAGGACAACATTTAATTGGGGCTGACTTACATGATAAGAGGTTTAGTCCATTATCACCAAGGCAGGGGCATGGCAGCATGCAGGCAGGCATGGTGCAGGAGGAGGAGGAGCTAAGAAGGACAGAGTCTAAAGCTTCTCTTAGATTCCACACCACAAGTTGCTTATTAAAAGCTGGGTGCACGGGGTGCAGAGAATGTCAGTCATCATTACTTGACCTGGACTTTGCTGTGTGCAAACAGCCTTCTTCTCAGGGTATTTGGAGAAAAGCACTGTGGTAGTGTCATAATGAGTTTGTTAGTAGGATTAACAAAAAGGCTATTAATTTTTTAAAGCAAACTAAAAATCAGGTACTTTCAGGAGCTTTAAGGAGGTCAAACATATTCTTAAGTCTATAAAGCCACACAAAGGTACACAGTTGTATGCCTACTATAGAAAGACCTAGAAAGCCATTAGTCAATCGATTCTGGCTGAATTTGAAACACTGTATCAGGGAGGAAGCAGAGTCTGAAGTGTGAAATCTGTCAACACCTAACATACACAGAGGTCTTCAGCAAGGGCAGGGAGACATTTTCATCAGGCATTTAATAAAATCTTTGCCCAGTCACTGCTGACTAAAATAAGCTAACAGAACACAGATGTCCATGACTCTCTAAGGCAAGGGATACCAACTTTGCAGAATCAATCCACAGAACTCAGCAAACAAACAAACACATCAATAACAAGCCTTGGGGTAGCAGGAATCTGACTTCCCAAGTTGCCACATATAGTTTCAACAACACAACTCATCATAGGAAGAAACCCAACTGTATGACCCACGCTCAGGTCATACAGTCATCAATAGAGACTGTCCATGTAAAGGCACAGACACTGAGCTCATGAGACCAGGACTTGACTCAGTTATTATCATAATGAGAAAACTGAAGGAAGGGCCGGAGAGGTGGGTGGCACTGAGGAGCACTTATTGTGCAATCATGACAGCCACACTTCAGGTTCCAGCCCCCAAACACGCCACCATGCATCTCACACCTCATTATCCAGATCAAAGGGGTGAAACAGGTACGTCCTTGAGATGTGCAGGGATCCAGCCGGGTTGGGAAAACCTGTCCCAGACTGAGGCAGAGACCTTGCCTCAAAGAAGAGGCAGAAAATGATAAAAGTAAGACACCTGATGCCCTCTTATGGTCTCCAACCTCACAAATGTGCAAACATTTAAATACACATATACACAGATGCATGAATATAAAAATCAAAGTGAACCACTTCTTCTGATGTAAAGGTGGGTATGTGAGGGAATGAGAATGACGGTTTATCAAGGAGACAGCAATTATTAAAAAAGACACAACCAGGGTTGGGGATTTGGCTTAGTGGTAGAGCTTGCCTAGCAAGCGCAAGGCCCTGGGTTGGTCCCCAGCTCTGAAAAAAAAGAAAAAAAAAAAAAAAAAAAAAAAAAAAAAAAAAAGACACAACCAGAAAACCTGTAATGAAGGGTACAAAAGCTAAAATACAAATTCACTGGGAATCTCAGACACAGACAAAGGTAATGTAAACATTCTAGATTAATCTGAAGGAAAGAGAGAAGGCAGTCAGATGAGCAGACCCTCAGAGATCTATGGAGGAGACAAACACAGCAGCATATGCGTGATGAAGCCCCAGAAACACGTAAAGGGGCAAGTATGTAATGAATTAACAGCTGAAGCTGTCATGACTGCTTAAGACCAAAGGTATACACACTCCAAGTATACGCACCGATGACATCAACCCAGAAACACACTGTGGTCATGGTCAGACTTGTGACTACAAAGGACAAGAGAGGCAAAGCCTGAAGAGAAATGCAGCTTTGTGTCTGCACAGCATCATACATGATGATAAGCAGATTGACTTCAGAAAGCATGTAGACAGGAAGATGGAAGAACGACACATGGAAACTGCAGAGAATTCCTGTCATCTGTTGGGGACACAAAAGTCCTTGGGCCCCCAGAGCACTAGGGAACCAGTATGTTAAACACAGGGCTCTCTCCTCAAAGGAATTTCCACCCCCAAAGCTGGGAGTGGATATTGTTAATGACCTGGTGACGTTTTGGCTATCTGCAGTGACAGACCTCACCCTGAATGCTTACCCCGGACTCTTCCCTTCCTAGACCATTCTCTCTAGCTCCCAGCTAATGGAACCCATTTCTGGGAGGGATGTTGTAAGTACAGCTGACCTCTATGCTATTTCACCCAGAGACCACACTAGATTCTAGATCTTTTAGCAATAGACCCCGCCCCTTTTGCTCACATGGACTTTGTGAAGGAGTTTCTATGAAGTCACACCTAAGCTTTTCTGTGGACCTGGAATGGGAATGGGTGTTGCCTGGAAACGTTTCCCCTATTGTGTTGTGTTTTAAATATGCTGACAACGAGCTGCCTAGTGTCAGCTCCCCAGGTCCACGAAACCAATCTGAACTGAGCTTTCACCCCTGCAAGGTGTCCCTCAGTGACCTGCCTGTAACTCCAGAGCTCAGAAGCGGACGAGCTGCACTAGTCTCTTCAGCTCTGGGTTCAACTGAGAGACAAACAAGGTAGACAGTGACCACGCAAGACTTTTGATATCAGCCCTGGCCTCTACACACACATGAGAATGCATACTTTTATGAACATGTGTGCTCATGCACTTGTGAACATGCATATGGATATGCACATACTTTACACATATGCAAGAAATGTCATTGGTATTATTATAGTACAAAGGAGTGAGGAGGGAAAAGAGTCAAAGGGTGTATAGGAACAAATTTCTGTATGCTGTTAAAATTAGGTTGGTAGTAATTTGAATATGACTATTTGAAACTGTCAAGATAATCCCAAGGCATCACTAAGATAATAACTCAGGAAACCATAAGTATAGAAAATTAGCTTCGAATGGTGAACTAGGAGAGATGGCTCAATCGTTAAGAGCACTGACTGCTCTTCCAGAGGTCCTGAGTTCAATTCCCAGCAACCATATGGTGGCTCACAACATCTGTAATGGGATCTGATGCTCTCTTCTGGTGTGTCTGAAGACAGCTACAGTGTATTCATATAAATAAAATAAATAAATCTTAAAAAAAAGAAAAAGAGAAACAGAGAATAGAAAAATAATAATAGAAGAAAATATAGAGTAAAAAAGGTTAAGAATCATGATAAAACTTTCTATTTAAAATATATATAAACATGTTAAAGGTTTGGTCATTCATAGCAAATACAAAAATGACAAAGACTGCCTTATAAGCATTACACCAATGTTAAACAGACTAAACATACCAAGATACAGAAATGGATTAAAGAACCTATGGTGATCCGCTCATAAGCTGGTTCTAACAGAAATTCTTGAGATTTAAACACACAAGCAGCGTCAAAAGAAAAGAATGGAAAATAGACCTACCATGTACAGAGAGAAGGAGAGGAAGATAATAGATTGAAAACATTCATACTACAGAGAAGAAAAAATTAAAATTCAAAATTAAATATATAAGACATGAAAAACATGCATATGTGCATCTGCAAACACAAAATATTTAAGATCTCAGTTCAGACTTCAAGAGTAGGTTTGTTTTACATGATTTTTCTACTTTTAATATTTAGAAAGAGAAATCACCATTTAATAATAGCTCTTCCAAGTTATCAGGATTTCGAGCAAGCTGCAGGATCAAGGCCGAGCCCCGAACCTTGTCTGGAATGTCTTCATACAAGAGCTCAATGTACTCATCCATGTCGTTAATGTTGGCCACCTCGTCGATCTGAAACACAGGGGGAGCACTCAGCAGCTCTCACGGACAGAGTCAGATGGGTGATACTTTGTGATCAATATATTACTTATCATAGCAACAAGCAAAGAACAGATGATAGCCATTTTTTTTATAGATAGAAATTTTAGGGAGACATCAATCTCTCTATAAAATTTTCAACCCCAAATTTGTCCCGCCTATAAGATGTGGGCGGATTAAGATGGAGCAGACTGAGGGAACAGCCAACCAATGGCTGCTCCAACTTGAGAGCCATCCCATGGGAGAGCCAGCCCCTGACAGTATTAATGACACTCTGCTGCTCGTGCAGACAGGAACCTAGCATATCTATCTCCTGAGAGGCCTCGCCCAGCAGACGGAGGCAGATGCAGAGACCCAGAGTCAAACATCAGGTGGAGCTCTTGTGAAGAGTGGGAGATAGAAGTGAACAAGTCAGAGGGGTCAGGGACAGCATGAAAAGGCCCAGAGTCAACTAACCTGGGACCATGGGGACTCCCAAGTCACAGATCCTGGGCCACCTACCAGGGAGCATGCAGGAGCTGGACCTGGATGCCTTACACCATCTGGAGCAAATATGCAGCTTGGGCTTTATGTGTGTCCCCTCACAAGCAGAAAGGAGGCTGGATGCTCTCTTGGTCTCTGTTTCCCGTCATAGTATCCCCTTCTCCTTACCTGGACCTCAGAGGGAGAGGATGTGCCTAGGCTTGCAGGGACTAGATGCCCCAGGGTTGGGTGGTACCCATATGGGGCTTGCCTTCTCTGAGAAGAAGAGTAGGGGGCAATGGTGGAAAGAATTTGTAAGGATGGGACTGGGAAGAGAAAAGGGATGGGGCTGTGATGGAAATGTAAAGTAATTAAAAAATAAAAATAAAGAAATTTTATGCCTTGGTGTATTAGAATGCTGATATAAAACTATAAGCAAAATAAAATGGAACATATATAAACTTTACAATTTATGTATTTTAATGCAATTTGTACTTAATATAAAAGATTAAATATTTTGAAACTTATTTCAAAATGTTTAGAATATTTTGCCACTTATTTTAATAAAATTAAAATTATGTGTTGTAAGGCACAACCAAAAATTTTTGTTTTTCATCAAGCAAGCATTGATTTTTTTTTCACGTGTCTCTAAACTGAACAACATGGTTAATATGCACTACTGGCAGTAAAAGCTGAAGGTAGTTCACTCAGTAGAACAGAGTTCACAGGTCTTACCTCCATCCCTTCAAAAGGAGGTGGGTCTTTAGGCTTGCTAGACTTTTCTTTCTTTTCTGTAAAAAGATTTTTAAAAACCCTGAGAATTAGGTTTTAAGGGTTTCTAGTGACTATTTAAGTAGTTGAGTTTAATGCTGCCTAAGCTGGGGTATAAAACTAAATATTTGATAAAATTTCTCTCAATGCATAAAATAAAATATTTCCATATAAAAATCAGCTATTTGCAATCTAGTCAATCAGCAAGATAAAGAAAATGGTATGACTAATACAAAAACAAATAATATAAAAACTAAAGTTAACAGAGAGTGAAATGAATAAGAGTGAATGATTTTTGTCTGAAAAGTGAAATAAAGAATATAAATTAAAAGATAATATTTGATATTTATACCAACTTAATCCTTATTTAGTCCCAAGCAGGCATTCAAAGGTACTATATACATTTATTATACTATTCAGCTAAACGCATATTTTCATATTCTAAACAAAAATGCATACACTAAAATAAACTAGAAAAGTCTCAAAAGATGTATAATTAACAAATAAACATACATATAAGAGATTTGACCCTTACTGGAGACTGCTTGGTAAGAAAAAGGGGATGGACCAGGGCTTCTGATAGGATGTTCGAGATAAATGAGTGCTACAGTCAAACTGTCATAATAAAACCATGGCTCTATACAATTAATACATGCTAATAAAAGGAAATGAGCAATGCAGTATGAGCAATGGGAAATGAGAAACATGCTCTTGACATGAAAATATCAGGAAAGCATGCTCTCCCAAGGAGACATACACAAACAATGAATTAAAACAGGATTAGCCCTTCTGCTTTCAGAGGCGGAATTCACGATAGATAAGGGCGGGTGCGTCAGCAATACTAAGTTCTGTCCCAGACAGATAATTTACTGTAGGACTGGTTTTGATGAGCAAAGGAAGGGGTCATTTAAGCTCATGAACCATGCTGTTAAAATGTACTACAGTCCTCTTTCCTTGTCTTTAGAGTGAGGCTTCTGGCTCTAAATTATCAAAGTACAAAAGTTACAAAAAAACTAAATAATTTAGAAATAGTTTTACTATACAGTAAAGCATGTATCTCTAACTATTAATGTGCAGAAAGAGAATAATACTGACTTGTTATTTTATCCACATATAATGGATACATTTTTATATTTCCTTTTTCATAAAGTACATTCTAATCACTAAACATTCAATAATTCATTCGTACATGTTTCCATTTTTATTTGAAACTATCTTTTATATCTTCTGAGTTATAAAACATTAATGTACCAGTTCTTGTGGGAACTGAGGACAGGAAAATGACAAGAATGAAGATAATGATGTGGAATGTCACACTTTCCTAAGGACAAGGTGAGAGCAATATCCTAGAAAGCTGTGATATTTATCATGTGCACAGTAATGCTTAAAATACAGAACTCAACTCAAATTACAGGTTATGCATACTTAGCAGATAGAGAAAATATAAGGCTAATTAGAACAGAGAGGATACTTTCCGCCCTATATATGCCTTTTATTATTCTACAGTCTTTATGACAGATTTACCCCTATTCCAGTGTACATGCACACACCCTCATCCAGTGAAGCAGAGTCTGACCACTGTGTGTAGAAGCATAAAACCTCCAATGTGGGGAAGGAAATACATCTGTCTGTCTATCCTAACACCGGTAAGAACTCAGCACCGAAATGAATACAGCTTTCATAACTGTATTTTTATACTATACTGTACTGTACTATACTGTATTACACATATATTTACAAAGTACATATAAGATTTTGAAGATGACTAACACTCGCCTTTGGTATTAAATCTAAAATGCCAGACTCCGTCTGCTTACCTTTTCCTGACAATGAGTCACGGCGGTTCTGTAAATAGTACAAAAGCTGTTCCACCTCATTGAGCTTTGAGGGATGGATGAGTTTACATTCTTCAACCACTTTCCGGGCCAGAGAGGTTATGTCTGTGTTAGCATTGAGACTCTTCAGGCGGATGCTGCAAGAACATGCCAATTCCCAGTTCAGACATTGTACAAGTCCATGACAGACAGTAATACTGTTCTATTATACATAGACTCTATACCTACCTGGCCAGAGAATCTTACTAAAATAAAGATTTAGATATAGTTAGGAGTATATAAGTTGAAAGCAACATACATTCTTTGAGACTTTCTGGATACATTATTCAGAAGTCCTGCTTGAGACAGTGCTTCTGATATAAAACAGTTTTTATTACCAAGTATGAAATTCATACTGCCACAAATGATGTAATTTATGCTTAAATGTAATGACATTTCCAAGTTTTTCTTTACTTGCAGTGCTGGGACTGGAACCCAGGACTTGGCACCTGTGAGGTAAGTGCTATACATACCCCGAGGTGCTCTGGACTTGCTTCCTCTTAAATTGAGCCCAGGATAGTTACTATGAGTCTAAGGAAAAAGAAATGGTGCTGAGGAACACAATGGCCTGTTTAATGGGATTCATGGCCTGAGAGAGAACTATGAAAATATAAAGTCAGGATTGTCTAGTAAATTCTCCTATGTCAGGCTTACATTCAGAAGGAGAAAACAACCAAAAGCCCACTGTATAGCATTACTTTTTGTGAAGATAGTATTTTTGTTATTTTGTAGGAAGACAGTAAGCTACTACAGGATGAGAATCTACTCAAACACTCTGAACTCGGCATCTGGAAGCCAGCATCAGACACAGATGACTTCCGCTCTAGTTGCGTGACTTACATATTCTTCCCGGTTTAGACTAGCTCGAATGACACTCCTTTTCTGACTTAAGTCTACTTGTTTTTGCTGTTGATAACTTTGAAGTGTTTAAAATAACTGACTTTAGTTTGGGCACTTCTAGGTGAACATTGTTAAGGCAGATATAGCAAGGATGGCCCAAAGGGACAGCTCTAAAGTTAATTTTAAGAAGGAACCCAGAAACGCATGCATCTCAGTGACTGATTGAGAAGAGGCCCAGGAGAACTACATCGGTAGCTCGGCGTGAGAAGAAAACTTGACTCTAGAACCTGGAAGGACACTGAAGCAGAACCACGAGCCCAAGGTCAGCATAGGCTGTACGATGAGACCATTCCAAACACGGCAAAAATGAAACTCACTGAACAGAGCTTTACACTTCTGTTAGGCTTTTGGGATAGATCCATTTTCTAGAAAAGGTCTTCACAGAGTACGGATTCCACGCTCACCCTTTCCCCAGTTTCCACTGTGTACTCTTATGATTGCCATCTTGTATCTGTGTGGCATGGCTATTACCTTTATCAAAACTCACAGAACAGAAAGTGAGCCCTGATTAAGCCTGAACTAATGCTGATGCATCTAATTATTACCTGAGGGCCGTAGACATTCTGTGTTCACTCTGTGTTCTGTGAGTGTTTATAAATGTCTTACAGTTTTATACATAAAATGTCCTCTCCCTGACCACGGCAATCTCTAACTCCTCCATTATACTTGTAGAGGAGTCTCGCCTCCTCTACAAGGTCAGACATTCGGAATGTAGAGAATGTAGATTTCCCAGACTGACTTCTTTTGGTTACCAATATGGATGGAGGGTCCCTCAATTCTTTTTTGTACTTGATAATTCATTTTTTTTATTTTTGAATAATGCTTTATGATAGGGAGGTATTACAGCTGATCCACTCACTATGAAATAATAGCTTGGCTGCTTTCAGTTGTTGGCTATTTGGATAAAGTTTTTATAAATATGTGTGTAGTCGTTTATGTACACATAAGTTTTTAATACATTCAAGTAAGTATCTAAAAGCACAATTACTGGATATTATGTGAGCCTATGTTTAGATAATATAAATGTATACCATCTTATGGTGTGACACACACTTCATACTATTACAAGCCAGGACTGAGAATTTCTATCACTACATTCTTGCCAGTATCTGCTGTTGCCAGTGTTATGGGTCTTAGCCATTATAATGGATGCGGTGATCCCCCCTCTCTATATCTATACCTGTATCTGTATCTATATCTATATCTATACCTATACCTATATCTATATCTATATATGATTATATATGATTTTCAATCTCTTCTATGTCTACTTTCTATCACCCTATATATTAGCAACCCAGTTTAGTCTCTATAAACTCAAACAATTTTGGTTTGTGTGTATAGTCTCCTCAGTTTTGCATCTATTGAAAGGAAACTGGAGAAAAACAAGTTTTATTTTGAAATGACACTTGGCTACTCAACTGCTTTTGGTCGGCATGTATACTTTTCGTTAGGCATCCATTAAATCTAACAAAATATCACCTGTATGATTTCCATACCATAACAATCAGCTTCTCGAAATGAAATCTTCAGAAAGATGAACTCTCTGAGAATAGTTTATACCATTCCTCTGAGCAATGCAATAGGCTGAAAGGCCACATTTGTGGTTCTAGGACACCACTGACTTCTCCAATGTAATGACAGTTTATGCTATACCTATCTCGATTTATATAGATTTCCGCTTCTTCACTAGTAACAAAACCTCTTGAGCTAATAAAACACATTTTCCTTTCAGTAGTGTCTTTTGGTACATACCTTTTGCTACTGAGTGTGACACATTTTGCTAGTGAATATGACACTTTTTTCAAATGAGTGCGAGATACTTTTTGAGTGTGAAACAGCTTTTGTTAGTAAGTGTGACACACCTTTGGCTAGGGAGTATATCCCTCAGGACTAAAAAATTAAATTCCTCTCAAATGTAGGTCATGAGACTCTACAGTTAAAGACGGATTTTCTCTAGAAAATCTAAAATAAAATCTCCAGAGGTGTTCATTAACACTCAGGTCATATAATTTCAGGTAATCAATGACAAACAAGAAAAAACATAGAAAAGAAAAAAGTGTGAGCTAGCTGGACCGCAGTGTGAGCATGTACCTATTTTTCTAGACTTGAATAGTCTAGAGAACTCATTTATCTTTAATACAAGTCATTAATGTAAGTCTCCTTCTGATGCCAACAGAACACCAGTGAGGACAATGAACCGAGACACCAAACAGCTTCTCTTCACAGGGTGCAGCCAGCCAGAGCTTCTCAACTACAGCATCACTGGAATTTAGGCTTAGTATCCCACCTTAGATGCCAACGTGACCATCTTATAATGACAACCTACCATATCTCTAGGGAAAACAATGTGGCTTGTGGGGAAAAAACTATCCCCAGACTATTTAAGTGCCAGAGTCAATGCTCTATATTTAAAGCAGCACTTTCACATGTTCTCCTAGCAGCCCTTGATCCAACACAACACGGCGTAAGTAGAAATTCTTTCTAAGTAGTTACCAAGGCAGTGTTGTACAGCTGGAAATGGGTTGAGAGAGAACACCAAGTGATATCAAATCTTCTCTACTAGCATAGGGCTATAGAAGGAAAGAAGGATAATTACCAGCAAAACTTCAAAATAATGAAAAAAGAATAGTTCCAAAGTACTCCCTTAAAGTACTTTAAACCATAAAGGAAAGTGAGTGGGACTCTGGATCTAAGAGCAGTCTGAAAAAGAGCCTGTCATATACCAGCATTATTCTGAGGGCTAGGTGCCTTTCAGGGGCTAATTCAAGATCTGTGCCCCATTTGGGAACATCTGCACGTCACACCACTCCCAGCAATTCTATGGGAGAAAGAATACAGGATCTTCTAAGACTCCAAATGTCTAAACTAAGCAAAAATCCCAAATAAACACATCTTTTGTGATTAATTTTACTTAACATTATAAAAGTTTTACTTTCTCTAGAATATAGTCCATATTTATATAGTTGAATGCAATCTTTCCTTAACTAAAATGAAGTAATCCAGAAGGATGTTATTACCATTTATTGTCTATGAAGATTAAAATAATACCATTTCTATAAAGGTTATATAAAATCTCCTATTTCCATAATGTATACAAAATGAAGGAAACTTACATTTTTTGGCATTCCTTTCGTTCTCCCAACATGGGATCCCCCATTTCTCCAAGAATGGTAGCTTCCACTTCATACTGAACGATAAGAGCTTTTTCTGATGGATGTACATCAATATTCCCCCCTTTAACTTTCCTACAAAAATTAAAAAAGATTAAATCTCACAGGACATCCATAACTTTCACCAGGTTTCCACATCTAAACTAAAAAAAGAGAAAGTCATCCTATGTTCAAGGACTAAATAATCTATTCTTCAGAGAGCAGTATGTCTCAGCAAACCCCATCAAAGCCCTGACAGCCTGGAGGAGAAAAAAACATGAAATTTTACAGGGAAACAAAGACCCCAAATAACGATGTTGATAAATATCAGGAATGTTGTAGGACTCACACCTCTCAATGTGAGCAGTAAGTTACTAGCTCAAGGAGATACACACATTGATAGATCAGTTGGTTAGGACTCAGTGCAGGAAAAGACCTATGTTTACCGTCAGTTTATTTTCAACAAGGATGCTCTGGGTATCCATGGGGAGACAGAACAACCTCTGACAGATGATGCTAAGAAGATTAGATGTTCTTAGCCACCACATACAATAATTAACTCCAGTGGAGAAAAGACCAGCGTTTAAGAGCTGAAGCCATAAAACATAAGGGGAAGCTTCATGGCTTTGAACTTAGCAGTGGTTTCTTAAATATGTTTCCAAAAGCCACAGTGACTACTAACAAATTAGACCTCAACTAATCAAAATGGTTGACAGTACTGACATATTCAACACAGTAAAAAGACGACCGAAGGCTGGGGCCAATGTTTGTAAACTGCATATTTAATAATGCCATATATATTTATATGCTGTATTCTATTTCAATAACAACGTTCTCCTAAAAAGGAAAGACAAATGACCAAGGAGGATGAAGGCAGCTCAGTTTTCTTGGTCATTAGGAGATGCAAATTAAGGCAGAATAAGGCACCTCTTTACAGCCCCTAGAACTGCTACAATTACAGAGCAAACATGGGAAACACGGAGAAAATAACAGGCATGGGCAAAGTGTGGGAAAAACTGGAGTCCTCACACTTAAGGGTGCACATGAGGTACAGGCACTGAGGTACAGGCACTGAGGAAAGCAAGCTCCTGGCTGGCTCTTCAATGAGTCCAACATGGGATTACTCCATGTTTCTGCAGGCCCCAGCTTGTGTGTACACTAAATGACTGAAGAGAAGCGTCATGATGACAGTAACGTTATTCCTAATAGGTGACAGGCACAAACCCCCTGAATATCTATCAACACTTGGTCATGAGGCTATAATATATATCCGTGCAATGAATATATATTATACAGTTACAAAAAAGGAATAAAGCGTTAACATAGTACAGTACAGCATAGTTTAACAGAAATGGAACATAAGTATTCACTGTGAAAAAACTGAACAAAGCAGCATACATACCATTATCCATCAAGATCCTGTGTGTCATATATATATATCCATCTAAGTGTGTATGTATGTACATAATGTGAGGGCAAGGCAAACTTTTGTCTTTCCATCGTTCTGACTAAAGCATCACAGTGACTAGATCAGCTGCACTGTTTTCTAGATGACGTGGTTTTCAAAGAGGGTGCACACTAGTACAATGATCCTAAGGAAAACCATGTCAGACACAGCCATATTATATGGAAACCATCAAACGCTATCACAGCAGCACTTTCTTTAAAATAACCTTAGGTTTAAAGTTGAAATTAGAAAATTCGTTGTTGACAAAAAAAAAAGTGTGTATGGGAAATTGTACGTGTGTACATGTTAACAAATGTGTGGGGAAATGTATGTGTGTGTATATGTTGTTAACAAAATGATGCTGGGAATGAGGACTGACTATATATTTGTTTTGATTCCTTTTACAAATCTCTGTTGAAAGTCTTCTCATTTGCCTTTTCCATTAAAGATATAAAATGAAAAAGACAAAGCACTATGTTCCCTTTGTCTTATAAAAGCAGTACAGTTGATTTATCTTACAATTGCTTGACTATGTTAAGAGTCCACTAACACTTGTAAGGTATTTCTGTGATGGCTAGAACCCTATCAATAAGGGAAAATATACTCAACAAATTTTATTAGGACTTAACCACCTAACAGGCATGTTTTCTCTTTCAAAAGTATTTTCATATTTTCTCCTTATGTCCCTCAGAAAATAATGTCTCTCATTCTCAAATGAAGTAATTATGTCCAAAAAAAAAAAAAAATCTGTGTGCTTTTTGCAGTGGATTAGCAACAGAGCTTTAACTAAAAATAGAGACTCCAAATTAGCATTTTCTTTAATTTATTCACTGCTTGCTCACACTTGGTCCAGTGGGAGGTATATTTTTTTTAACCATGGGTGGTCTTATTTTGGACAGAAGTTAAGGAATCTCACAAAATTTCCTTAATTTCCTTTTTCTTTGGTGTGGCTGATATCATACATATTTTTAAAAAAAAGTAGGCTTTTTCATGCCAAGGTCTTAATAATAATAATGAACTTCCTACAGAAATTATACAGTGAATGTCACCGTCAAGTGGGTGAAATGGACCAAGACCAGAAGACTCAACATCTCAATCCAGTCTTGCATAAAGCAAAAACCACAACCTCTGCCTTTATTCCACACCCCCCGCCATGATTTACGAATCTCAAACTGAACACAAATCGGTGATGTGACACAATTCATTTCCAAGTTCCCATGGGATTTATCTATTGAGAAATCCAGGAGAGTGGGATAGGAAAAAACAAACAAACAAACAAACAAAACCCCCACGAAATATGGGGTTTACTTCGCCCAACCTGCCTCTCACTGCGGTTATAGATTAATATACCAAGGACACCATCATAGATGCTGTCAGGATGCCTCCAAGCCAAAGTGAATTAAGGACCTCGCGCCCCGCGCAGGGTCCATCCTTTATTCCATCCCATCATTTTCTCCTTTCTTCCCTGGTTTCCACCCCTTCACAAATCTAGCTTTGCCCCTGGACATCCCACGGTCAGAGGGTTAACACCTAAGGATCTGCTCAGGGCGGAGCCCCGGTCGTCACCTTTTGAGGTATCTGGCGTCCTCGCTTTGCATGGCGGCGGCAGCAGCGGCGTGGGGAGAATGGGAGGGTCTGAGGATCTGGGAGGGCTACTTCCGGGGACCCGGCCAAGGTACCCTCAAAGCAGAGGCCGTGACAGTCCCGAGGCCTGCAAGGCGGGGCGGCGGCGGCGCAGCGGTTACCACGGTGAGGCCGCCGGCTCCTCCCACAGCTCCTGGGCCCCAAAACACTGGAGCAGCCCAGACCCGCCCAGAGCCGTCAGGGCCCGACTCTCCGCAAAGCGCATGCGCTCACGCTACAGCTACAATCTGCGCAGGCCCAGTTTGAGGCCCTGGCTCCTGCGACAAATCTGACGTTCCCAGGAACTGCGGGGAAGGGTTTGGTGCTGCTCTGGGAGCGTGTGGTTAGGAGGCGTATTCCCGGGCACTGCCCCCTGGAGGATGGGAAAGGAAGAAGCATTGCAATCTGCAAAACTGGAGTTTAAAGTCCTTAGCGTGAAATAAGACAGTGTAACCAGTGAACCTTTTAGCTAACTAATGATGGTCATCAGGGTAGCCTTTGACAACAACCTCTACGGTGGAGCTTCTATTCTGGAACATATAAGAGGTTCTGCACTGATTGCACTGAATTCTAGCTGGTGGAAATAGTTGGTGATGTGGAGTATATAGGACTAGAGTCAACTTTGAAAATGGCAATTAAGGGTTGGGGATTTAGCTCAGCGGTAGAGCTCTTGCCTAGCAAGCAAAAGGCCCTGGGTTCAGTCCCCAGCTCCGAAAAAAAAAAAAAAAAAAAGAAAATGGCAATTAAAATCATGAAGTAGAAAACACTCCCCTCCATTACAACAAGCCAACGTCTGAACTTCCAAATGGTTCATTGATCCCTGAGCAATAGTTCTTCCAAGGCAAGCAATTGTCGACAATTTATAGAGAAAAAAGAGCTGCTTTTTAGCAGTGGCAAGCTGTCTGCTCTGCTTCGAGATGGGGAATCCTTTAACCTGTCCTTCACTGTCTTCTAGTACATTGTTAGCCACTCCTTCAAATGAGTTAATAGTGATTGATCTTTATGCGTAAAATGTCACGCAGAGAGACATTAAAAAGATGTTCTATGCCCCTCCCCATTCACGCCAATTAAATTTATTTCGGTTAAAGTTGTAACTATTCTTTCAATCTATCAAGAAAGGAATTCGAAGCAAACTTTTAGTTCTCTTTGTTTATCAAAGTCTTCTTAATGAACTGTCACAAAATTCTGTCTTTAAGGTAGTCATGATATTCAGCCTTTCTTCTCCGTTCACACTCTGATGATTAGTCTAAGCAGGCCACATATGGAGTTCTTCCCAACTTGACTTTCTATTTCAAATATTGATTCTTCAAACCAAGGCAAAAATGTACAAACTATCGCTCACAACATCTTTAACGATTATAAAAGCAGGGCACACTACTTTAAAGCAGTGGTTCTCAACTGTGGGTCCTACCTCTCTGTGGTTCGAAGGACCCTTTCACAGGGATCTCCTAAAACCGTCAGAAAACACAGATATTTACATCAAGATTCACAACAGTAACAAAATTACAGCAGTTATGAAGTAGCAATGAAAATAATTTTATGGTTGGGGGTCACCATACCATCAGGAACGTATTAAAGAGTCACACAGAGTGTTAGGAAGGTTGATAAGCACTGCTTCAAAGCCTTTGTAAAGGCTGACAGGATGGCTCATTGGGTAACAAAGCCTGCCTCCTAGTCTGATAATGTGAGTTCTATCTCAGGGACCCACATCGTGGGAGGAGAGGAGCCTACATCTGCAAGTTGTCCTTTGACTTATACATGTGTCCAGAACACACACACACACACACACACACACACACACACACACGCTAATTAAAAATATCTTTTAATGTAAAGCCTTTATATACCTAAAATTAAAAGATCAAAATGCAGAGACAGGCTTCATAAAAACCACATGCTTACATATTCAATCTGACAGCAGTGCGTGTGTGCATGTGTGTGATGTGTGTGTGGGGGGTGGGGGGTGGGGAGGGAGGGAGAGAGAGAGAGAGAGAGAGAGAGAGAGAGAGAGAGAGAGAGTGTCAGGTAGCTGAATGTGTGCTTTGAAGCAAGCCAATAAGCCGTATTCCTTCACAGTCTTTTCGGTTCTAGTTCCACGTTCCTGCCTTGAGTTGACTGATAAGTCAAATAAACCCCTTTCTCTTCTCCCAGGTTGCTTTTGGTTAGTGTTTCATCACAGTCACAAAGCACTGCTGTCAGATTGAATATGTAAGTATGTGGCTTTCTTATGAAGCCTGTCTCTGCATTTTTGTTGTTCTTTTCATTAACTGATAGCAGGCAGTGCTGTAGCTTTACCTTAAAGAAATTCTCAGTGCAAATTCAGTGCAGGAAACTAAATATAGAGTGGCGATTCAGCTAAAAATAAACATTAATTGCCATGAACATTAAAAAAAATTAATTTCTGCTTAGCAACAAAGACACCAAAGAAAGCAAAAGGATGAGTCAAAAATGCCATAAGCCATTTGCAGCAAATACAAACGAAGACTGGGTTACTATTTAGGCTCTGTTATGATCCTCTGCTATAAATTGCAGAAAATATAACCTACTTGGAAAATGGGCAAAGGAGGAAATAGGAATACAAAGTAAAGAAAGAAGAAAGGAAGGAAAGGAGGGGGAGGGAGGGACAGCGGGAGGGAGGGAGGAAGAGGGAGAGAGAGGAAGGAAGGAAGGAAGGAAGGAAGGAAGGAAGGAAGGAAGGAAAAAGGATGAGGTAAAGGTGTTCTACTTTACCAGTAGCCAAAGAGCAAAACGAACTGTATCTGGTGAGGATGAGAAGCCCTAGAGATTGTTTGGTCCACATTTGCAGCGGATTGTACAGTCGAAAAATTATGTGAGACTAACATGTCTGATTATTTGTAAGGCTGAATACTTTAAATATCAACCATTCTGCTCTTAGTTCTGTGTCTCAGAGAAAATCCTAGTATCTTTGTACAATGAAGACTATTCAAGAATGATCAGGTGTATTGAGAACTGTGAAAAAGCAACTTAAAAACTGGATCTGAAGTACTTTAGACAACGTAAACAATTAGCCAGAGTGTCTATATAAGAAAGATGTGAAGACAAAAAGACTACTGAAAATTACATACAAGACTTTTTAATTCAGATAATTTACTTGCAATAATATAAACTCTTCTTGGTGTATGGTTCTGTGAGATTTTTAAAGTTCATAAGTTACATAATTTCCAGAGTTATAAAAATAGAGTACTATCATTCTTCTAGAATTCCACGCATTCCTTTTGGTGGCATCCTATATTAACAGTTCAGGGAAATATGGATCTGTGTTCTGTTCTCAGAATTTTATCATTTCCAAAGTGCCATCTAACCAGATGTGTTCTGGGTCTATTTTGGGGTGTGGATAACATTCCAGATTCTTTTCCTTTGATACCCTTGAGGGCAGTGTGCCCCATTATTGCTCCCTAAATGGTCTCCAGTATAGCATTTCAAAAGGTCTTATTACTACCGAATGAACTAACTGCAAAAGAAAAATATAAATTTGACTCTTTTTTTGAAAACTACATTAAAAATGAAACGGTAAGACTATGACAGAAAGGATTTATCATAAATAAATAAGATCAATTACCTGCATTAAAATTTTAGAAGAACTCAGTTATAAAACTTAAAATAAGCAAAAATATGTTTTACAAATAAAAAAGTACTATTAACACATGATAATTTAATGTTCTCAGTCATGGAAGTGTAGTCCATGATAAAATGTTATGCACTGAGGGGCTGGGGATTTAGCTCAGTGGTAGAGCGCTTACCTAGGAAGCGCAAGGCCCTGGGTTCGGTCCCCAGCTCCGAAAAAAAGAACCAAAAAAAAAAAAATGTTATGCACTGATACTAGTTTATACCCATATTGTTTAGGAATAAAGCATTCTGAACTTTGTAGTTTGAAACACACATTTATTAGCTTATTAGCTGTGGGTCATAAGTATCAAATAAGTCCCACTGGGCTAAAGCCAGGATGTGATGAAAAGATTTATCCCTTTCTGAATACTCTTCATGTCTGCCCACATCTTCCCCTTTCCCACATTCAAGAGCCCATTTATATTCCTCTGTCGTGGCCTCTCCTGTCTCCACAGCTGGCAATTTTACCTCAGACCTTTCTCATCTTTCTCTCTTGCTGATCCATGTTTCACTGTATTTGTCTCCCCATAGCCAAGAAATACTTTATACATTTAAAAACCTATATGGGCTCTCTGGAAACTTTAGAACAACCTCTCCATGTCAAGATGGGTCTTTAATTTTAATCAAATATGTTATTGTCTCATAAGGTAACACATTTACAAGCTTCTGAAGGTGTGATGTAAACATTTTGGCTTGCTGTAACACTATAATACATTTTCTAACAGGATCCTCCAGAGCTTCCAGGGAGTAAACTACCAATCAAAGAGTACATATGGAGGGATCCATGGCTCCAGCTACATATGTAGCAGAGCATTGCCTTATCTGTCATCAATGGCAGGGGAGGCCCTTGGTCCTGTAGAGGCTTGATGCCCCAGCACAGGGGAATGCTAAAGCGGTGAGGCAGGAGTGGGTGGGTGGGGAGAGGAACACCCTCATAGAGGCAAAGGGGGGGATTTGCAGAGGAGAGAGCAGGAAGGAGGACATTTGAAATGTAAATAAATAAAATTACCAATAAAAAAGAAAATATAGGAACAACATACAAGGACCTCTAAGCACTTTATGTGACTCTTAGAATAAAATAATGAACAGAATAGGGACAAGCAAACATGTCCTGAGTTAACCCAAGACAGAAATCCCAGGCAAATTAAAGAAAGAGATGTCCATCAGAGGCCTGCCACACCAGGACAATCCAGGTTAAGCACCCTCCTCACTACAACAAGAACATCCAGATGACCAAAGTCATCCAGATGGAAAAAAAACAAAAACAAAAACAACCCAAACCTCAAAAGAACACAATCAACAAAAGCCACGGCAATGTGACCCCTTCAGAGCACAGCAACCCTAATACAGCAAACCCTGGATATCCTAGCATAACCAAAGCACAAAAAAAATGACCTTAAATCAGATCTTATAAAATGATAGAGGCCTTCAAAGAGGATGTGAATAAATCCCTTAAAGAAATATAGGTCAATAAAATTAAATATATGAAGAAAATAAGTATAACTGTTCAAGACCTGAAAATAGAAAGAGAAACAAAAATGACAAACAAACAAACAAACAAACAAAAAAACAAAAACACTAACAGGGAATTGTGAAGATGGAAAACCTAGGGAAGAGAACAGGAACAATGGCAAGCATCGCCAACAGAATACAAGAGATAGGAGAGAAACTCTCAGACATAGAAGAATGATAGAAGAAATTGATGCACGAGTCAAAGAAAGTGTTAAGTCTAAAGAATTCCTGACACAAAACATCCAGGAAGTCTGGGATACCATGAAAAGACCTAACCTAAGAATAATAGCAATAGAAGAAGATCGAGAGTTCCATCTCCAAAGACCAGAAAATATTTTCAACAAAATCACAGAAGAAAACTTTCCCAACCTAAAGAAAGAGATGCCTATAAACATATTAGAAGCTTATAGAACATTAATTAGGTCAGACCAAAGAGAAAATTCTACCATCATATAATAATCAAACCACAGAATTTACAGAATAAAGAAAGAATAATGAAAGCAGCAAGGGAAAAGGCCATGTAACTAACATATAAAGGCAGGCCTATTAAAATTACACTCAACTTCTCAGCAGAGACTCTAAATCCTAGAAAAGCCTGAACGAATTTCTTGCAACTTGTATAAAACCACAGATGTCAGCCTAGACTACTACATCCAGCAGAACTCTCAGTCACCATAGATGGATAAAACAAAATATTTAAAGACAAATCCAAATTTAAACACTATCTATCCACAAATCCAGCCCTACAGAAAACACTAGAAGGAAAACTCCAACCTAAGGAGGATAACTACACCCAAGAAAACAGGAAACAAGTAATTCTGCACCAGCAAAAACAAGGGAAGTACACACATACCACCACCACCACCATCACCAACAGCATCAAAATAATAGGAATTAACAATTACTGGTCATAATATATCTTGACATCAATTTCCTAATAAGAAGAGACAGGCTAACAGAATGGATGTGAAAGCAGCATTCATCATTCTGCAGGATACAAAAACAAACCTCAGCAACAATGATAAACATTATCTTAGAGTAAAGGGCTGGAAAAAATTTCCAAGCAAATGAACACAAGAAGCAAGCTGGAATAGCCATATCCAATATTTAATAAATTATATCCAATATCTGATGAAATAGATTTTCAACCAAAATTAATCAAAAGAGACAGGGAAGGATACTTCATAGTCATCAAAGGAAAAAAATCTACCAAGATGATATCTCTCAATTCTGAACAGTTATGCCTCAAACACAAGGTCACCCACATTAGAACTTCAACTCAATTGTACACTGAATCCTATTCATTAATAGTGGGAAACTTCAACGCCCAACCCTCACCAATTGACAGGTCATCTAGACAAAAACTAAACAGAGAAATTGTGAAACTAACAGACATGAATCAAATGGACTTAACAGACATCTATAGAAAATTTCACCCAAACAGAAAAGAGTATACCTTCTCAGCACCTCATGGAACCTTCCTGAAAATTGTCCATACAGTTGATCTGAAAGCAAGCCTCAATAGATATACAAAACTTGAAATGATGCATTGTATCTTTTCAGACCACCATGGATTAAAGCTGGACAGCCATAGCAACAGAAATACCAGAAAGGCTATACACACATGGAAATTTAACAGCTCTCTAATCAATGATCACTGGATTAAGAGAAAAATTAAAGACTTTCTAGAATTCAGTGAAAATAAATTCCCTAAATTCATGGGATACAATGAAAGCAGTGTTAAGAGAAAATTTTTTTCATAGCACTAAGTGCTTCCATAAATAAATTAGAAAGTTCCCATATCAGCAACTGAAAGCTCTAGCGGTAAAAAGAAGAAGAAGCAAGCACACTGAAATGGAGTAGAAGGCAGGGATTTATCAAAGTCATGATTGAAATCAGATAGAAATAAAGAAAATGATACAAAGAATCTACAAAACCAAGAGCTGGTTCTTTGAGAAAATCAACAAGATAAATAAACCCTTACTCAAACTTATGAAAAGATGGAGAGACAGTATCCAAATAAACAAAATCAGAATTGAAAAGGGAGACATAACAACAGATACTGAGGAGATTCGAAGAATCATTAGGTCTTACTTCAAAAATCTGTATTACACAAAATTGGAAAATCTTAAAATAAATGGATGTTTTTTCAAACAGATACCACTTACCAAAGTTAAATTGAGATCCAGTAAACTATTTAAGCTACCCTATAACCCCCAAGGAAATAGAAGCAGTCATTAAATGTCTCCCAACGAAAAAAAGCCCAAGGCCAGATTGTTTTAGTAGAAAATTCTACCAGACTTTCAAAGAAAAGCAAATACCAATTCTGCCCAAATATATTCCACAAAATAGACACAGAAGGAACAATGTCTAACTCATTCAGTGAAGCCACAGTCACCTTAATACCTAAACCACACAGACTCAACCAAGAAAGAGAATTTTAGACCAATTTCCCTTACGAACATTGATGCAAAAATACTCAAGATATTTGCAAACTGAATTCAGGAATACATCAAAGACATCATTCATCAAGATCAAGTAGGCTTCATCCCAGGGATTCAGGGATGGTTCAATATATGAAAATCCATCAATGTAATCCACCATATAAAGATGAAAGAAAAAAAATCACATGATCCTCTCATTAGATGTCCTTAGATGCTGAAAAAGCCTTTGACAAAATTCAACACCCCTTCATGATAAAAGTCTTGGAGAGATCAGGGACACAAGGCACATACCTAGACATAATAAAAGAAATATACAACAAGCCAATAGTTAATATAAAACTAAATGGAGAGAACTTAAAGAAATTCCATTAAAATTAGGAATAAAACAAGGCTTCCTACTCTCTCCCTACCTATTTAATATAGTACTTGAAGTTCCAGCCTGAGGAATAAGACAACTAGAGGAGATAAAGAAATACAAATTGAGAGAAGTCGAAGTATCACTATATTCAGAAGATATGTTAGTATACATAATCAACATACAAAATTCTACCAGAGAACTCCTACAGTTGATAACCACCTCCAGCAAAGTGGCTGGACACAAAGTTAGCTAAGAATACATCAGTAGCTCTCCTTTGTACAGTTGATAAATGTGACAAGAAAGAAATTAGGGAAACCACACCTTTTACAATAACCATGAATAATATAAAATATCCTGGTATAACTAACCGAGCAATTGACAGACATGAAGAAAGAAACTGAGGAACATATCAGAAGATGGAAAGATTTCCCATGTTCATGGAACAGTAGGATTAACATAGTAAAAATGGCCATCTTACCAAAAGCAGTTTACAGATTCAATGCAATTCCCATCAAAATTCCAACACAATTATTTACAGACTTTACAGAGCTGTCCTCAATTTCATATGGAAAAGCGGAAAAAAAAAACCAAAAACCAAAAAAAAAAAAAAAACAAAAAAACCCAAAAAACAGAAAACCCCTAAAAAAAAACAGTTTGATCAATGGAATTGAATCAAAGACCCTGAAATAAACCCACACCCCCACAGAAACTTGAATTCTGACAAAACCATACAATGGAAAAAAGAAAATATCTCCAACAAATGGTGCTGGTCTAACTGGATGTCTGAATGTAGAAGAATCCAAGTATATCCTTATCTATCATCCTGCACAAAACTCAAGTCTAAATGGATCAAAGACCTCAAAATAAATCCAGATACACTAAGTTTTAATACAATAGCAATGGGGGAAGAGCCTTGAGGTCATTGACAAGGTACAGGAGACAAGTTCCTGAACAGACCACCAATAGCTCAGGCTCTAAGATCAACAGTTGATAAATAGGACCTAATGAAACTGAAAGGCTTCTGTAAGGCAAAGGACACTGTCAATATGACAAAATGGTAGCCTACAGATTGGGGAGGGATCTTCACCTACCCTACAACTGACAGAGGGCTAATATCTAAAATTTATAGAGAACTCAAGAAGTTAGACACCAATAAACGAAATAACCCAATTAAAAATGGGTACAGAGCCAAACAGAGAATTCTCAACAGAGGAATCTCAAATGGCCGAGAAGCACTTAAAGAAATAGTTAGTCCTTAGTTGTCAGGGACATACAAATCAGAATAACTCTGATGTTCCATTTTACATAGATCAGGAATGGCTATGATAAAAATCTCAAGTGGTAGCACATGGTGGCAAGGATGTGGCGCATGGGAAACTATCGTCCACTGCTGATGGGAGTGCAAACTTGTACAACCATGTTGGAAATCAATTTGGCAGTTTTTAGATAACAGGGAATAGTCCTACCTCAAGGCCCAGCTACACCACTCCTCGGCATATACCTGAAAGATGTGTCACCATCCCACAAAGACACTTGCTCCACTATGTTCATAGCAGTTTTATTCATAATAGCCAGAACTGGAAACAACCTAGATGTTTCTCAGCTGAAGAATGAATAAAGAAATGTGGTTCATCTACACAATGGAATATTATTCAGCTATTAAAAAAAGACATGAATTTTGCAGCCACTTGGATGGGACCCAAAAGACATGTATGGCCTGTACTCACAAATGGATATTAGCCATAAAATGCAGGCTACACATGCTACACTCCACAGACCCAAAGAAGCTAAATGAGAAGGAAGGCCCAAGTTAGGGGGCTTGATTCTCAGAAGGGGGAATAAAATAGTTGAAGGGGGCAGGTGGAGGGAGGGAACTGGGTAGGAGAGAGGATGGGGAGGGGAGGGAGGGTAGGATCAGGAAAAGATGTGGGGAGGTGGCAGTGGAAATCTGCAACTGGTGGGAGTGAAAAAGTGGGGGGATGTCTAGAGGATGTGCCAGAGACCTGGGATAGGGGAGGCACCCAAGAATCACTGAGAGTGACCTTAGCTGTGACCCACAGCACTGGGTATCTGGAACCTGAAGAGACCACCTCCCGTAGCCAGGCAGGAACCTCACAGAGCAATAGGGACTCCAACCACCCACAAAACTTTTGACCCAAAATTTAGCCTGAATACAAGAAATGTAGAGTCCCCTCTGACATATTAATGATTCTGCTACGCCTTCAGACAGGAGTCTGTATGGCTGTCCTTTGAGAGTCTCCACCCAGCAGCTGACTCAGACAGATGTAGAGACCCACAGCAACAGTGGATGGAGCTTGGAGACTTTTATGGAAAAGTTTGGGAAAGGATTGAGGGCCCTAAAGGGGATAGGAACTCCACAGAAAGACCAACAGAGTCAACTACTGAGACTGAACCACCAACCAAAGAGCACACACGGGCTGGACCTAGCCCTCCTCTACATTAGTAGCAGAGACGCAGCTTGATCCCTACAAAGGTCCCAACAACTGGAGTGAGGGCTATTCCGAAAGCTGTTGCCTGTCTGTGGGATATGTTCTTCTAGTTGGGCTGCCTTGTCTGGCCTCAGTGGAAGAGGATGTGTCTAGCCCTGCAGAGACTTGATATACCAGGGTGGGAGTATACCCATGGGAGCCCCACCTGCTCAGAGGAAAAGGGGATGGGGAATGAGGGGAAGGATCAAGATGTAAAGTGAATAAATAAAATAAAATAAAACAAAATAAAAATAGTTCAAATAAACTATTTAAAAATTTCCATCCTGATTTGCTGTGTATAGTTCTTACCTTGTGACTGCCTTTGGGACATCATCAAATGGCCACTGTGGTCCAAAGAGTCCACAACCACCGGATATTAGTGCAGTCATCTTCTCACTTTTCAAATTAATTTGAGCTCGTGATACACATCTTAATACAAAGGAGTTTCAGTTAAAAGGAGTCTTTACAATGCATCTTATTCTTGATGGTGGCAACCCCTATTGACAACCAGTATGACATAGCGAACAATTATGACATCACTGGGTGACTCCAAGTGTCAGAATAGGGAGAGAAGTGGCCCATGAGGATAATGAATCTTGAATCTATTTTTCTCTTATAGTATGAACAACAAATAATGCTTTAATAGCTATGTGTTATACCAACCTTATGATACTTGATACACAGTCAAATAATGTATTGTCCTATATACACAAGAGATATGCGTTTAGTCACAGACACTTTTCTTTGCAACTTAATATATGTAGATTTATATGTTCAAGTAGAAGTTATAAGAGAGTATAGATACTGTTACTCATATATGAACCCTTTTGGAGAAATGTACTTGGAAAAATGAAGGGAGAGAGGATCTGAACTTTGGTTACCAGCTTATTTATTATTTTTTTCCAAAATGTATAAGCAGGTATTTCCTTAGGCTTGTATAGGCAAGTAAGTCTACCTATGGATAGGCATGCCTGTGGGTAGGCATAGTTTCTGACTTGAGAGAGTACATGCAGCATAAGTACAAAAAAAGAGAAATGGATAAAATCCATAACAATATACTTTACATGGAACTAAAATGTAGTTCAAATCCTAAGGAGGATCTGAGTGGAGAATCATTGTTTAGGTCTTGAGAGGTTGTTGAGGGCACAGGACGCTCTCCAAAGAACTGAAGCTGTGAGAACCAGCTAGAGACCTCAACAACTAGGGGGCAAGCAATCAGTATTTCTGCTATGCAAGCCATCATTTCCATACATCTACATCTCACTTTCATGTGTTGTCTTTCCCTTGACCGTTCTACTGAATTTTTAAAACCTATTAGTCATGAAATCCTCACGAAAGATGGCACACCATCTCTCACTCTCACTCTGTGGCTTCCGATTCTACCACCTCACACAAATACCATTTGAGTTAGATGTTCACTGACTCCAAATTTACTACATATTTGTTAGAGCCTATTTCATATTTCAGGCACACTTCAGAGTTAACGTAATAGGGAAAGTAGTAGTCCAGGATCATGTGACCACTTGGGGGAAATTTAAGCTATGGCCCTATTAGCATCCAGGTGTTTCCTCTGAAGCTTTAGTGGCAGGATTAGAGAGAATTTAATGCAGAAAGTACATGAGAACTGCCAGACACCTCCCCTGGAATGACTTGAAAAGTACACGGTGACCAAGGAGGTTGGTTCCCTCATCACCTCTCTTAGAAAAGTTACTGCTGTGACATGAATGTTTGCGACATAACCTCTGCGTCATTACGTACAGAACAAGAATTGCCCACTCATTCCAGTTAGTTCGTATTAACTGCCAGTTGGAAATAACACTGGAGTTAGGTGAAAAATGAATCTTTATTTCCTGGATTGACATAAATTATTTTCCATTGAGTAACATAATCACAGCTTAACCAAGGAGCCAAAACCTTGTCATCTGTGATTTGACTTTAAGACTTTAACTTTGTTTTCTTTCCCTTCCTTTCTTTACCCCGCTCATTTCCACTTTCTCTCCCTTCCTCCTTTGCTCTCCCCCACCTCCTCTTTAATTACTCCCCTTTCCTGTGATAGGCAGGACTCATTACAGAAATGACTGCAGATCGGAAAGATCGTTCCCAATGTGTAAACTTTGTCTTTGCTAATTATCATTTTCCTTTAAATTCTTTTTACCTTGTTCCTCCATTTACATGGATTCTTCCTTTGATTTTTTCTTTTATTTAGTCATACTTGTGGACTAGAATAGATTATTTTTAAATTTCATTTTTATGACATTTGTACTTTTGTAGTTTTCAGTTTTGTAACTCAATACACATATACAACCCATAATGATTAAATCCTCAGATATCCTCATTTCCGTGTACTGGGAACTTGCAAATACTTCCTCTCTAGCGAATTTGAAACATATAATTGATAGTTTTAGACAACAGTCAGCCATGATGCTGTGGACAGTTAGAACTTATTCCATGTAGTTCTGTCTAATATCCACTATCTACCCTCTTATTACTCTTCCCTCCCACATTCTCCCTACTCCAGTGAAGTTTAGTCTACTCTCAGTACCTATGAAGGTTTTCTTTTCTTTTTCTTTCTTTTCTTTTTTTCTTTTTTTTTTTTGGAGCTGGGGACCGAACCCAGGGCCTTGCGCTTGCTAGGCAAGCGCTCTGCCACTGAGCTAAATCCCCAACCCCCTATGAAGGTTTTCTAAACTTCCATGAATGAGTGAGCACACATTTGCTTCTCTGTTCTTTATTTCCCTTAACATAGTAACCTCCAATTCGATCCATTATGTCATAGGATTTTGTCCTATTATATAGACCAGTCACATTCTATTGTATTTTTATTTTATATATCCCACAGATTAATCTTCAATGTCCATATTTCTCAGTTTGAATCAGTTGATCGAGTATATAGTAAGCCAAGGTAAAGGAATAAATAGTAAGGGGTAGACTGTAGGAATAGCAGATAGCAAAACATCATTAAATCAATGCTCAAAATATTCAGCAGAAACACCTGGAGAAGCTTGATTGGGAAGACTAAGCAAAGCTAATATCAATAAATCAGGGGCTTACAAACGTCCAGTAGAAATTGACTGGGGAAGCTGAGGCAGCAAACAGGTGTTCTTGATAAATAAACTCCCAAGCAGAATGTCTTCCCCTATATGATACTTCCTTGGCTTTAATTTTTTTTTTAATATGAGCTTTTAAAAATTATCTTTTTTGGTATGTGATGTCTTTAGGCTTTTCTACACATAAGATCACATGGTCTGTAATCAAGAACACTTTGATGATAATATTTGACATCTTTTTGTGACTGGATAGTTTAATTATTTTTCTTACCTAATTGCTCTGCATACATCTTCTATTATTATCTTGAATTGAAATGATGAAAGTGGACATTCTTGGCTTTTCCCCAAGAAATACTTTTACAATTTCCTCACTTACCATGATATTGTCTGTGGGTTTATCACATAGTTATTTTTGTCTTTCTGTGTGTGTGTGTGTGTGTGTGTGTGTGTGTGTGTGTGCATGCGCACATGTGTGTGTGTACAGATTCCCAAGATCGCCTAGCTAGCACCTAAAGAGAAACATGACTGGCTGCCTCTAGCCATGCCTGACCCAGATACAGCAGTTATGCTATTTCCTTACTACCCCTCTCTTCGTTTTCTTCCTTTTCTTTTTCTCCTTCAGTTCTTCCTCTCCAGAGTTCACATACACACTACTATTCCTGGTTTCAAAGCCTCAACCAACCCATCAATATTGTATGCCACTCCATAATGCGAAGTTCCTGAAACTTTTAATTAAATGGACCATTTAATTAAATGAACCATTTAAGCAAAATCAATCTCACATTTCACTACAATGTACTGGAGTCCTGCTGTAAGAACACTCTTATCTAATTTTTAAGTACATATGGTTTTCAAACAAAAGCTACTCATGTCAAATTCTGGGACACCTTCCTCATCAAAATATTTCCTGTTAGAATTAAATCGATACCCCTAATTTAATGGAACCATAGAGACATTTTTTATAGTTCTTTAAGTATTTTCTTTTACACCTTTCAATACCTCTCAGAAAACCACATGGGGTAAAAAGTAAACAGAATGTGAGGGCTGGCAAGATGGCTCAGCAGGTAAAGGGGCTTGCTGCCAAGACTGTCACCCCGAGTTTGAACCCCAGACTCCACACGGTGGAAGCAGAGAACAAATTCCTGCAGGTTATCATCTGACCACCACCTTTGTGCCATGACACATGCACCCATTCATACACATTCACACACACCCAAAATAAACAAAATGGAAACACAAATTCGAAGAATTTTAAACCTGAAAATTTTTGTCCTAATTTACAAATTTATAATCTTCAGGATTTAAAGATATTTTAAGCTTGGTAAAAGGCAAATGAGCTGTTTTTGAAACATCTTTTACGATTAGGAGTTAGCTATTCCCTGAGACACAAGTCCCTAAAATCCTAAAATTCTTGGCCGCTGGATTTATTATTTTGAAAGTTTGCTTCAGCAAAGACTTCCAATGAATTTATAGTCTGTGCTCTGAGTGTAAAAATTATGATGGATGCTTCCACACTACCCTATAGCTGACCTACTAGTAATTCGATTTTGGGGAGCAGAGTCGTTATCGAGAGTCAGATTCACTGCCCAGCCTCAGAAATTCTGCTTCAAGCCAGTTCCTTTATAAAACCCTGTTGCAGACTTTTCTGGCCAGTGGTGATATGCCACCCAGAAAATCCCATTTCCTCGTTTTCCTCTTTCACTTCCTGCTCATACTGTGAAGACAGTCTATACCCCTCCAGTCTACTTACCATGGTTTGCATAAAAGTACCCTTTACTCATCCACACGTTGTAGATAATGGTTATTTGCCTATAAACCTAACAGGTACTGAGTCTTATTTTCCCTCCTGCTCTGTTGGACACTTTCAGAACAAACGGGCAGTTGTTTTTGAAACACTTGCCATTTTTATGGCATTTGGAACTCCTTTGCCTTGTTGCTTGTGTGCTTTTTTCTTTTTAATGTCCCCAAGTCTCCTTCTTTCACGGTGATTACTCTGGAGTTGGTGTGAACAGAGGCTCTTGCAAATGTAGAGTGTTAATATCCTGGCATGTGTCTTGCTGTGTGCAAGAGACGGCTTCTCTAGGCTGCTGGGAGCAGAGTGGAAGCAGGCCTGTCACATCAAATACAGACACACCTAGGCATGAACGATCGCATACCTATTGTACCCTCTTGTGCTCTCTGATTCCATGTGCACACAACCAGGCCTGGAAACATGGCCCCATATTTACTGGAGCACTGCTTTGCCTTCGTTTCTAGAATGCATGGCACCTCACATATGCTTCTAATTAGTGCTCATGTTTGATTGCTTTATGTAACTTTTTACCAAAGTTAAATAATCTTGTATAAAAAATTGTCAGTTTGTGTTAAAGAAGCACAATTAGGTCTCTTTGGGGAATTAGGAAAAAAAAGTGTGGGGGGGAATAAGTTGAAAAACTTCAGCCCCTTTACGTATATTGCCATAAATGGGAGTGACATTGAAGCAGTCACACATTTGAGGTTCAAGAGGTTTTAAATAGCTTTTGAACAAATCAAGCACAAAGTAGTATTACTTATATTAAGAAACTTATTTAAAACAGAGCCCATTAATGGAACGTGATTTAAAACCGTGTCTGTTTTAAATATACGTTCAAAATTAAGTTACAGGGCCAGAACCCGAAATCCAGAAAGCTGATACCTCAATATAATAACTCCAGCTTTGGAGGCAGATTTATTATTTCAACCCACGAGGAAAGCATGAATTGGTAAATTACCGTATCCAGTGTAATATAATTAGACCTAGAAAGCTTCATAAATTTCTGAAAGTGTAATACTTTGGGCTAAAGTTCACCCAACAGTGTAACAGCTATCCAAAAATGGCCTGGTGGTGCTGTGGCCTTTAACATAAGGTGGAAAAAGCAAGGGTTGGGGGTGTGTGGCAAAAACCTTAGTAACTTTATCTTTACTGTTTATATCACTGTAGATGTGTAAAGACGTATATAAGCTATTAGAAGACAAAGTTCATCTAATACATACATACATCCATACACACATACAACACATACATACATGCATACATACACACACACACACACACACATACAGATAGCGTGTGCTATAGCAATGATTCCCCTTTTCCTGTGTTTTGCTATCTTTGCTATCTTTAGGATCAGGAAGGACATTTGTCCCTACGATTAGCTGATCCTGGAAGCATCATTAATAACAAAACCAACTGCTCATAGCTCATATCCTGATCATTTCCCTTATCAAACTCTGCACACCTGCCCAATACTCCTACTGCCTGAAGTCACTATTTTGGAGTCAAGCACCAGATGACTAAGGACTCTGCTAGATGCCCAAGAAAGCATGGAAACTTTAAGCCAAAGCTTTCTCACTTCTTCCTGTGAAAGCCAAGATGGTGTTTGTTCTCCTCCTTTCCTCACTGGGGTGGGCACTATTATACCTAAGGGCTATGAATAAGTTATATTTTCGTTGGATTCTTTCCTCAATATTTGTCTTCGTCCTGACTCATCAAAATGAATCCAAAGAATATTCTAGTACACTTGTCATCCTTTGCCAATTGTTTACTCCTGACTTCTTCACAACCCCCTTGCCTTTTCATTCATTCATTCATTCATTCATTCATTCATTCATTTAATTTTTACACTCCAGATTTTATTCCCCTCCTGGTCCACCCTTCGACTGTTGCACATCCCTTACCTCCTCCCCACACCCCTGTCTCCAAGAGGATGTACCCCACCCCATCCATCCTACCCACCCCACCAGACCTCTAAACTCCCTGGGGCCTCCAGTCTCTTGAGGGTTAGATGCATCTTCTCTGACTGAACCCAGATCTAGCAATCTCTCCTGTATATGTGTTGGGGGCCTCATATCAGCTGGTGTATGCTGCCTGGTTGTTGGCACAGTGTCTGAGAGATCTCGGTGGTCCAGGTTAATTGAGACTGCTGGTGCTCCTACAGGTTTGTCCTCCTCCTTGGCTTCCTCCAGCTTTTCCCTAATTCACCTGCAGGGGTCAGCAACTTCTGTTCATTGGTTTGGTGCACATATCTGCATCTGACTCTTTGAGCTGCTTGTTGGGTCTTTTGGAGAGCAGTCATGATAGGTCTCTTTCTGTGAGCTCCCCATAGCCTCAGTAATGGTGTCAGGTATTGGGGCCTCCCCTTGAGCTGGATCCCCTTTTGGGCATGTTCCTGGACCTTCTTTTCCTCAGGCTCTTCTCCATTTCCATCCCTGCAGTTCTTTCAGACAGGAACAATTATGGGTCAGAGTTTTGACTGTGAGATAGCAACCCCACCCCTCACTTGATGCCCTGTCTTTCTGCTGGAAGTGGGCTCTGCAAGTTCCCTCTCCCCACTGTAGGGCATTTCATCTAGGGTTCCCCCTTTGAGTTCTGAGAGTCTCTCACCTTCCAGGTCTCTGGTACATTCTGGAGGGTCCTTCCAACTTCCTTCCTCTCTAGGTCACCTGTTTTCATTCATTCTGCTGGCCCTCAGGGCTTCAGTCTTTCCCCAACCCAATACCAGATTGTGTTCCCTTCTCCACCTACCCGCCTCCTTTCCCTCTAAGGTCCTTCTTTCCCTCCCAATCCTTGTGGTTGCTTTTGTCTCCCTCCCAAATAGGACTGAGGCGTCCTCACTTGGGCCCTCAGCTTGTTGATCTTATTGAGTTCTGTGGACTGTATCTTGACTATATTCTACTTTTATTTTGTGGGGGGTGGAGCTAATATCCACTTATTAGTGAGAACATACCATGCATATCCTTTTGGGTCTGAGTTACCTCACTCAGGATGACATTTTCTAGTTCCATCCATTGGCTGCAAAACTCAGGATGTCCTTGTTCTTAATAGCTGAGTAGTATTCCATTGTGTAAATGAACCACATTTTCTGTATCCATTCTTCTGTCATGGGACAGCTGGGTTGTTTCCAGCTTCTGGCTATCACAAATAAAGGCACTATGAACATGGTGGAACACATGCCCCTGTGGCATGGTGGGGCATCTTTTGGGTATATTCCCAAAGAGTGGTATTTCTAGGTCTTTAGTTGGTCTATTTCCAATTTTCTGAGGAACCTTCAAATCAATTTCCAGAGTGGTTGCACAAACTTGTGATTCCACCAACAATGGAGGACTGTTCCTCTTTCTCCACATCCTTGACAACATGTGTGGTCAACTGAGGTTTTGATTTTAGTCATTCTGATTGGTGTAAGGTGGAATGTCAGGGCCATTTTGATTTGCATTTCTCTGATCACTAAGGACTTTGAACATTTCTTTAGGTGCTTCTTAGTCATTTGAGATCCCTCTGTTGTGAATTCTCCATTTAATTCTATACCACATTTTTTGATGGGGTTGTTTGGTTTTTTGGTGGTTAACTTCTTGAGTTCTTTATATATTTTGGATATTAGGCCTCTATAAGATGTGGGGTTTGTGAAGATATTTTCCCAATCTGTAGAATGGCTATTTGTCTTATTGACTATGATGTCCTTTGCCTTACAGAAGCTTTCCAGTTTCATGAGGTCCCATTTATCAATTCTTGCTCTTAGAGCCTGAACCATTGGAGTTCTGTTTAGGAAATTTCCCTCTGTTCCAATGAGTTCAAGGCTCTTTCCCACTTTCTCTTCTATTAGATTGGGTGTATGTGGTTTTATGTTGAGGTCTTTGATCCACTTGGACTTGAGGTTTGTGTCTGGTGACAAATATGGGTCTATCTTCGTTTTTCTACATACAGACAGCCAGTTAGACCAGCACCATTTATTGAAGATGCTTTTGCTTTTCCATTGTATATTCTTGGCTTCTTTGTCAAAGATCAAGTGTGCAAAAGCATGTAATTTTATTTCTGGGTCTTCAATTTTATTCCATTGGTTAACCTGCCTGTCTCTGTACCAATACCATGCAGTTGTTATCACTATTGCTCTGTAGTAGAGCTTGAGATCAGGGATGGTGATTCCCTCAGCCATTCTTTTATTGTTAAGAGTAGTTTTCACTATTCTGTGTTTTTTGCCTTTCCAGATGAATTTGAGAATTGCTCTTTCCATGTCTTTGAAGAATCGTGTTGGAATTTTGATGGAAATTGCATTGAATCTGATCTCTATGAGCATGGGAGATCTCCCTATTTTCTGAGATCTTCTTCAATTTCTTTCTTGAGAAACTTGAAATTATTGTCATAAAGACGTTTCACTTGGTTGCTTAGAGTTACTCCAAGATATTTTATATTATCTGTGGCTCTTGTGAAGGGAGTTGTTTCCCTAATTTCTTTCTCAGACTGTTTATCATATGTATAAAGGAAGCCTACTGATTTATTAGAGTTAATTTTATTATCTGTTCACTTTGCAGATGTGTTTATCAGATGGAGAAGTTCTTTGGTAGAATTTTGGGGTCACTTATGTATACTATCATGTCATCTGCCAACAGTGATAACCTTATTTCTTCTTTGCCCTAGAACCCTTACTGACCCAACATTGGATACTCTCACTAAACATTCCCAGAACACTCTCTTTTTGTTGAGGTTTCCTCCCATAAAACTCTAGTTCCAGAGGACTCTGTCCTTTAGATTAAGGGTAGTTGGTTAGATCTTGTCATTCATGGTGAAGAAGCTCCATCCTGGTAGGACTAACCCAGTCTCCATAGCTGGCTCAGGACGAAGATGATCAATTCTAAAGTACTTCTCCTGAATGTGCCCCTGGTCCTGTTACTACGTCATTTTCACAAATAGTCACATGTAACTAATGATTCTTCAGATCCCAAGACCTCCATGAGGTCTTTCTGTCTTCTTGAAGACATTCTCTCAACTACCTCTATGAAGCCATCCTGTCATCATAAATTCAAAGCCAAACCTGCCCTTATGACATCTCCTCCAATCTCTGTTCCTGAATCTGATTATATTTAACTCAACATTTTGCAATGCGCTATTTCCTGTTTGTAATGAACCACATATTGGCAACTTATCATGTGCTATCTAAACTTGTTAAAAGTGTTCTCTGGTACTGTGAAGACCCTTGCTTGCTTGTCTCCTCCAGAGCTTCCTGTCCCTGGTGTCCACTGGCCCCATACTCTTAACAAAGAGAAAGGAACATTAACTAAGATGATGAATTATGTGTTGAGAACAGATGTAGGCAAACTATTTTCAACAGGGTTTCCTATATGTTCCATGATGAAAATTTCTCAAGGTGAATGGGAGGCAGGTCCCAGGCATGAGAAGCTCATCCCATGGAGAGGAAGCTCAACTGGGAGCTCCAGGTAACTTCTCCACTTTCTCTGATAGGTTCATACTAAATGCTGAGTGGCAGCCATGATGGTGTTACCTGTTGCTACTTGTTCTTTTATTCAGAAGTCATACCTTGGGGGACAGTCTGCTCTGCTTGGAAACTCCAGATGACTGGGCAATAGGGCCTCTTGAGTCAGTTTCTGCTGAACATTTGCAGACTTGATGATCTTACTGCCTCAATTAGGCTATGCAACTGTCTCTGCCGGATGCTGTGGACATCTCATTTGATAAACTTTCCACCTGCTACTTGGTATTTCTTTTTTTAACTTTCGTTTGCTACGTTCTTAGTAAATCACTGGTTCGAGGTGAAAGCAGAGCTAGCAGATCAATTTGAGGGCTGCACAGAACATTATTTTATGTGCATTTAAGAAGCCTGGATGGACACTAGTTTTTTATCACTGCTATACAAAGCTTAGCATTTAAGGGCAATGGGTGCAAGCACACATGCTAGCTTGTTTTGCTTGTACGTTATATTACCATATATGCAGATGTGACTATTTGTGTCTATTACTGTAGATAAATATCATGGTCTAGTCTGAGTGACTTAGATAGTGGAAACTAATTTTGCCGTGGTTTTAGAGGCTAAAAGTTCCAGCAGGATAGCTTACTGGTCAGAGTTCTCTTTATGCCTTAAAATTGCCTGCTTCTGATTGGATTCTCACACACCTTTCCCACAATATCAGTGTAGATTAAGAAAACGAGGGACAGAGATAGCTATGTAGATACCAAGCAGTAGGTCAGAACCCCAACCTTTCCAGCATCAGTGTAATTTGCTATGTCTAAATATACTCATAGGTCTTCATCCTATGCATTTAGCTCACACACTTCAAAAGCTTTTGGTAATGTTTACGTCTGAAACTGGAATTACATTAACCAGAATTAGTTTCTCAATCCTTCTAAAGGGCCTAAATGGTGTTAAGTACTCAAAATAAACAGTATACTGCATTCAGGGCTCTATGTATGTATTTTTGATATTGACATTTTACTATTGTCAGTACATGTTAGGTCTCCTGAGACTTTGGAGTTAATTTCATAGGCTTAAGAGTTGAAGAGGGTTTTTTGTGTGTGATAGTGGGAACCAAACTCAGGTCCTTGTTTGTGCTAGAAAAGCATAAGCACTACACCACCACTACTTAATAACATCATTTTATATAGACACAAAAATCACATATATACATGCATGTATGTGCTGGATGGTTCTCTCTCTTAAATACTACCCATCTATCCATCCATCCATCCAGTCAGCCAGCCAATTTTCATTGAAACTATTTTATGATCCAAGAACTAGGAATCTGAAGGTATATGAAAATGTCTCAGTCCTTACCCTCAAGATTTTACAGTTTGATATAAAGAAAAATTTCTTTGATTGGATAGTGCTGGTTACTCTGAGCCTATAATAATGGAAAAATGCCAGGGAACAGCTAAAAGAGATATCTTTTTTTTTTTATTCTTTTGAATCTAGTTTTTCAGGCGGTCTCCCTCCCTCAAATCTGATCAGAATGACTCTATGAGGTTTCCAGAGCCTAATCACACTTTTTAAAAACAGAAAGACAAAATCTTTCTCCCAAAATACTGTGTTCCTTAGTCTGTAACCAGAAAAGCTTGTATCTTGCACCCTCTCCCAGAGTAATAATATAACCATAAAACTCAAAGTCACACCCATCATGAAGACTAAACAATTTTAAAGAAGGTAGTAATCTAAATAATAGTGTATGAGCCTGTCAGACTTTTAAAATCTGTCTTATCAGGAAACTAACCCAAAATTCCCGTGGAGCCCATGTTAAGAGAATCTGAGCTTCCTGTTGTGGAAAATATCAAAAACAAAACAAAACAAAACAAAACAAAACAAAACAAAACAAAAAAAACCCCCAAAAAACAAACAAACAAAAAACCCCACAAACCCTTGCTAGCCAGCATCAATGAACCATATGGCCTTTAGCGGGGTAATTCATAAAACAAACTAAACACCTTCTACCATTTTTAGTACCAATAAGCAACTTATCAAACCAGGACGTTAGCTCAAAATATATCAATCTGTCAAGCTCTCTACCTGGAGCCTCAGATTTTTATTTAATCTTAATAACTTGTAAATATCACAATTCTCTACTTGGAGTCAGTGACTAGTTATCTCTAAGTTCCAAACTGTGGATGAAAATCCCCACGTGATTCAGGTAATCTCTGTACTCTCTTCTTAAAAACAAACTTAATCGCCTTCTAGTAATACCTGTCATTATGAAGTAGCTTGTCTAATTAGGATTCTAACCCAAAATTCCTGTGGAGCCCAAGTTAGAAGGAACAACCACTACCACAAACTCTCTTAAACTTAAATCGCCATGTGAAAGAACACACAACACAATAACCTCTGACCCAATTGATAAGACATAATTGTCCACCTAAACACACAAAACCATGTACACATCCATCCCTTAAGAATATTCATAACAACCTGTAAATGTGCAGACAGGAATCTTAACATCCACCTCCACGTTCTCTCCACTGCTTCTTCTTCACTCCAGTTTCTTCCTCTCTCTCTAAAGCTTTTCTTCCCCCATCCTTCCTTCTTGTCCAATGACAGGCCTCATTCTATCTTGTACCTGCCTTCACCTGCATAATGACATCATCCTACAGGTGTGGAACCAGAATGCAAGAGAAACAGTGTCTGCTAGTGAACTGTAGCCACTTCAACAGTTAGTATGATCACCACCTATGTGGCCCCTCGTTAGTCTTCTGGGTGCTGACAAACCCTTCATTTTACAACACAGACTTGATCATCATGCCTTTACTTTAAATACCTTGACGGACTTTCCTAGCCTATTGAATAATGTCCAAACTCAGCACATGAAACTGTATCCCCACAGTTCCTGTGTGGGACACTCCCAGGCAGCCCACATAGCTCACTAATTCCCAAATGTGTGCACTTTAAATTTCCTTCACTTTTCTACATTTGTTCCTGCAGTGAACTCATTTTAAATGTGACTTTAATGCTCTCACTGTGAAAGCTTTGCTGACGCGTTTAATTTTTCTGTCTTTGTTTTGGGACCTTGGCATAATGTATGATTTGTATGATTGTTTCCCTAGACAGACTACATAGTTCTCAAGCCCTCTGATAGTTCATTTTGTTTATGTAACTCGGACACTACTGCAAAACTTAGTGTCAATATTCAGCAGATTTATACTAAGTTATATAGAATTCGTTTTTCATAGATACTTTTTTTTCCTGAAATAAGTATACTTGAACCCTCTTTTTCTGATTTGTTCCCTTGCCTTTGGATGCCATTTATATATTAAATTTGAGCTTTGTCTTTAATCAAGGCTACCACCATGTTACATTGAAATATCCCAATACAACTACTTTGGAATACATTTAGAATACATAGGGCTTACAGCTGTAATAATCATTTCTTAAATATTTACTTTATAAGAAAATGGTCAGTTTTCAAAAATTAAATTGTAATGATACTGTTTTCTACGCAGAACTGAAGTACTGATATTATTTTATGTGTTTGGCTATTTTGCCTGCATGCCATATTATGTATGCCATATGCATGCCTGTTGTTATGGACACATCCAAACATACACACACAAAAGCACATACACATACACGCAAATACATACAGGTAAAATTTTTAAAAATATGCTGTTTTATAGTTTTATAAGTGGGCTTGCTGTGTTTTTGACTGCCTAGAATATCATTCCATTTGATTCTAAGAGCCAGGCTTTTTTGTCTTTTATTGAAAATAGAATTTATTTTCATACAATATATTCTTATGCTTTCCCCTATCTCATTCCTCACAGTTTCCTTCCCTATGCCCCCTCTGGATCCATTCCATTTCTGTCTCTTGTTAGAAAACAATTAAACTTCTAAGGGATAATGATGAAATATAATATAATAAGATAAAACAAAAAGAAACAAATGTAAGAATAGAACAGTAAAACAAACTGAAGTTAAAGAACCCAGGAGAAGCCACAAGAAACAGATATAGAGGCAGAGATTAATTTGTTCCCAGATTCATGAATTTCTGCCCCCTCCAAACTCCACCCCCAAAATCTGGAAGCTGTAATATATATGCAAAACATGTAGGTTAAAAAAAAGAGAAATAAAGCAAAATGAAAGTAAAAATAAAAAAACACACTGACATGACATTACGAGACAAAGACCCTCCTAAGGTGCACTTGAGTTGATTGCCTGCTCACCTTCCCTCACGTGCAGTTTGTTTCTCACAGGGACTGAAGCAGCATGCTCAGCCCCTCAGTATAGATATTATGGCTTCCACTTTAGTGTTTTTTGGGATTCCTGGGTGTGCCAACGAGTAAGTCTGCTTCTTGTGCCTTCTCTTGGGCTCTTTTCTTTCTGTTGGTTTACCTCACCCAGCTTCAGTGTGACAGTTGAAATGGAGTGTTAGCATGACTCGACAGTTGAGGTGAGGCCCACTGGGCATGGTGCTCCTGCTGCTGCTCTTTGACGCTGTGATCAGACAATTGGAGAACTGGATGATTCTACCCACTGTGAGTTCTCTGAAGCTTCCAAACAACAAAAAGCGAAGTAGAACACTATTGAACATTGATATACATCATAGATGTCTAACCCACCTCTGCACAGTAACTTCTAGAAGAAGTAGAACACTATTGAACATTGATATACATCATAGATTTCTAACCCACCTCTGCACAGTATCTTCTAGAAGAAGGTCATATTTTTACTCAAATTACCATGCCATCTAAGGCTCTTTGTTGACTTGGTTCTCAATTTTCATATAGTCAAGCCACATAAGTCATTCTTATAAAAAATAATTAATGTAGAGCTGGAGAGATGGAACAGTGGTTGGGAGAAATGGCTGCTCTTCTAGAGGACTTGTGTTTGATACCCATGATTGGCATGGCGGCTCACAATGGTCTGGAAGTCCAGTTCCAGGATATCTGATTCTTCTGGTCTTCATGGACACTGAGGATGCATGTGGTGCACAGACATACAAGTGGGCAATACATCCACACTCATGAAATAATTTAATTGAAAATTTAATCAATGTATTTTCATTGATAACTGTATATGTTCATGACATATAATTGGTGTTCTGATTGGCATCTACATTACAGATTCAACCAAAGTAGGTAAGACAACTTAGGTCATCATGCCAATCTATTGGCTGTAATTTAATTTTAGTTATTCTGTAACCTAGACTACAGAACTCTTCCCCCTCTCTTTTGCTTATCTAAATTTAAAATTATTGTAGACAACACTCATCAAACTCAGTGATTATACACACAAAAATAGAAAAGCAGGGGGGGACTTCCTGGGGAAAAGAAGTGTTTTAGCAGAAAAGTGGGGATGAGAGAGGATGAAGGGGTGTAAATGAGTAAAATTCACTACATGAATACATAAAAACCATCAAAGAATTAAAAAAAATGACTTGCTCATAACTCATGTTATCCCCTCCTAGACTACTTTTGGTTGTTATTCTTAGAATTCTTTTTTTTTCTTTTTTAAAAATTGGATATTTTCTTTATTCACATTTCACATGTTATCCCCTTTCCTGCTTTCCCTTCTGGAAACCTCCTATCCCCTCCCTCTCCCCCTGCTTCTAGGAGGGTGCTCCCCCATCTACCCACTCCCCACCTCCCTGCCCTGGCATCCCCCTACACTGGGGCCTCTCCTCCCATTGGTGTTGGACAAGGCACATATGTTACATATGCAGCCAGAGCCATGCGTCCCTCCATGTGTACTCTTTGGTTGGTGGTTTAGTCCATGGGAGCTGTGGGAAGTCTGGTTGATTGATATTGTTGTTCTTCCTATGGATTACAAACCCCTTCAGCTCCTTCAGTCCTTTCTCTAACTTCTCCACTGGGGACCCTGTACTCAGTCCAATGGTTGGCTGTGAGCATCCCACCTGGGGATCCATTCCATATACAGACACCAAACCCAGACACTATGGTAGATGCCAAGAAGTGCTTGCTTACAGGAGCCTGATATAGCTGTCTCCTGAAAGGCTCTGCCAGAGCTGACAAATACAGAGGCAGATGCTCACATTCTTAGAATTTTTAATATTGTCTCAGCTTATCAAGGGCTACCACACCTCAGGTATAATTGACCAAGAATGAATGGCTCCTTCTGCCATGCCAGCCCTAGCAGTTCAATCTAGATTGTAGATTTAGTTTGCTGTATCATTGTCTATATTTCCTAGTGTACTATGATTTTTTCCAGAGAAAGGTTTGCTTTTTATAATCGTATCTCCTTACTCATCACATTTCATTATTTTGAAACAGACAGCAATCTGTCTTCTCTGTGGAAAATGATTGTAGTCAAGTCAGTAACTGAACCAACATTTACTAGACATTAAAATAAAGTTATACATCTAAACTCTTTTTCTGGGACGTAAGGTCATATTAGTTTTGTTTTCTCATGGGTGGCCTTAGCAAGTTAACTGTACTGTAATTATAGACCGCTGATGACCATTAGAGCTAGTCTTGGCTGTAGAGAAAAATGTAGAAATCAACCGAGTGACTTCAAAACACTTCAACCCTTGAATGTTTGGTTTAACCTAAAGGCTGTATCTACTGAAGACCAGTGACTTATTTGATGTTCATCAGTCTTTGCAGAAATATGGAGCCGAAGTAGATCTGGCCACTGTGCTGACAAGTTAAATTGTATACAAAGAACTCTTAGGTATACACTTAAGCATCATCACAAAAATCCACCAGTTCAAGTGTAACACAAAACAATTTATTTGTAGAAATTAGTTTTATATGGATTTATTTATAAATATTAGTTTGCCTTGTGTTTCTCTGTTACATTATCAAACCCATAATTTTCATTGGCAACGTTTACCTAGTATTTCTCAATGCAAAACAGACTAAAGTGCAAAATGCAAAATCAATTAGCATTTGCACCGAAATACATGCTCAAATTTATTTATCGGATAAATATTTGCCTCCAGACATTTTTAATAGAGTAAGAGATGAACGTTGGAAGTGGTAGGCACACACATGTATTACCAATATGTTAGAGGAGAGGGAAAGGGAACAGGAGGCCAAAGTCATTTTCAGTTCATAGTGGGTTTGATTTCAGCCTGGGCTACATCAAACTCTACTGGGGAGGTGGCTCACTGGGTAAAATGCTTGTTGCATATATAATAAAATCCCCACGTCTTTGCTTCCAACAATATCAAAAGAAAACACCATCAATATTTTAGGTGTTATATTCTTACAAATGATTAGGCTGACTTTGAAGTAACAGTGTAGTCACAGATGACCTTGAACATCTTGTTCTTTTGTTTGCCTCTTAAGTGGTAGGATTGCAAGCTTGTACCACCATGCCTGCTTTACGTAGCGCTGGGAATCCCACTCAGGGCCTTGCGTTGTAGGTCAGCACTCTCCCAACTAAACTACACCATCAATCAAGAATTATTCTAAGTTATCAATCACATGTAAATTTTGGCATGTACGCTAATATGCTTAGACATGTATATAGATATGTCGTCATAAACTTTTATTTGTATACTACCATAACTACTTCTCTACATATATAAAAGAGATTTTTATAGAATCTATTGTTATCCCTCTGTAACTGTAGCACTAAGCTCTTAATCTATGAATATATCTATAAAACCTTATATTATTAAGATGAATTTCCAGTACATTTTCATTTTATTCAAAAATTATCTTTTGAGGCTAGCAAGGTGGTTCAGCAGGTAGAGTAGCTTGTTACCAAGCTGGATGAGCTCTGTGGATTGAATCTTTCGTCTTAGCTATTCTTCCAGACTGAGGAAAACCCTAGCCTGCTCACAGCACGACTCCCAGGCTTTCCCTCCATCCCTTCTATACTTCCATTTAACCTGTCAAGGAATCCTCTATGTCTTGTCTTTGGAGTTCATCTGGAGACTGGTGACTTCCCACTCCTTCTCTGCTGATGGGCAGTCTCACTTCCTGTCTTGCTCATTTGAATTAATGCAGTAGTTTCGTTATCAATGTCTCTGAACTGCATCAGCCACTCAGGCCTGTGTTCACGCAGCAGCCAGAATCACCTACTAATTCTTGTTGCATGGTCCCGTTCCCCTTGTAATCCTGCAGAGCTTCTGTTTTTCTCACAACAACCTTCCCTGGCCACTGTGCTCAGAGAGTTGGCAAAGCATTCTGAGGGGATCCTTCAAGGTACTTTTAGATGAGATTATCACTTAAATTGGTGCACTAGAATAAAACATGCCGATTTTCATAGTGTGGGGAGGCCTGCAGCAGCCAATGAAAGGTCTGACTAGAACAAATCTTGAGTTCTGTCCAAGCAAGCGGGAATTCTGCCTGAGTCTTCAGACTGGGCTTGTATCTTTGGCTAGATCCTTTCTCCAGACTGTTAGGCTTTTCATCTCTGTCTGTCTGTCTATGTATGTAAGCAATATACATATAGTGTGCACTTGTATTCATGTACATAGTACATATACATGTATATTGGTTATATATTTATACACGCATACCAAATATCTGAGAATTCAAATATATGTATTATAGATATAACCAGATAGCTAAACACCTAGCCAGAGACATGGCAAGTGAGAGTGATTTTCTACACATTTTATTGGTTCTGTTTTTCTGTAGATTACTATCAGTTTTTTGCTTTTATTTTTAATTATTTTGAAATTTTGGGGCTAAGGTCTCTCTACTAAGCCCTGGCTGTTCTGGTTCTCATCATGTAGACCATGCTGCATGGTATTCTTTTGAACATACCATAACCATTTATGACTACTAGTGATAGAATTATTAGTAAGACTTTTTATAGAAACACATGTTCCTTTTCCTTGGTTAAACATCAAAGACTAAAATGAATGTGTTACATAATAGACACATTTTTAAGGAAATTACCAAGTAGATCCCTAAGAAACTTTGCATTCCAAATAACAGTGTACTAGACATCCAGGTGGTGTCTTCGTTTCCCACACTTGATGGTTATGTCGTTTCTCTTTTTTAAAAAGCTCTTGTATGAGAACCATTATATCATTGTGATTTTAATGTTTCCCTGATCATTGCCAATGTTACTCAGCTGTTTATATGTCTCTGTTTGTTGACTATTGTTCATTATGTGTTGACTTGTTTTGCTTTTATCATTGAGTTATATGTGGCCTTTTGTACATTCTCTATATAATTTTATTGATGATATATATACATATATATATTCACACATACACATACATATGATATTAGTATTTATTGACTGGATTTTTGTTTGCTTAATATCTTCCTTGAACAGAAAGTTTTATAAATTTGATGAATACAAGCTTACTAATTAATTTTTCTTCTTATGTTTCTTTCTCTCCACTCTAACACTATTTTCCTACAAGTATCAGAAAGACTCTCTCCTGTTTTCCTCTTGAACCTTTACAGTTTTAGCCTTTCCATCTGGTGTGTAATCTGTATTGCATTAACTTTTCACACGCGTGTGTGTGATGGAGGGATCCAGGTTCATTTTTGACATATGGATTGAATATTCATACTCATATGAATGTTCATCTCAAATTGAATAATTTTAGTTAGTAATGAAAACCATTTGACTGTGTCACTGATAACATGCTATCATTATTACCATAGTTGAAGGGATAGTGAGTCTTTTCACATTGTTGAGTGTTGGTTTTAAGACAAACATATTTTAAATATTTTGATTTTTATAGATATTGTAGATTTTATTAGTATATGGAAGCCCTGCTCTAACTTTTATGTGTGTCTTTGTAGTGTGTGTGTGTGTGTGTATGTGTGTGTGTGCATTTGCATGTGAACAGGTATAGGTATGTGTGTGCATGTTCATGTACTCATATGTGCACGTGTGTAGAACTCAAAGTTGAAATTTGGAATCTTCCTTAAGCATTCTGTTTTAGTCTAGATTTCCCAGCCACTGCAGTGCCCACTGTATTTGTGTTGGGTATCTGAGATCTGGACTTTGTGGTCCTTACCCTTTATCCAGTGGCCCATCCTTCCCAACCCCCACACTCCTGCTAGAATTTCAGTTGTGATTGTCTTGGGCCTAGATCAATATGGTAGGGTAAAGAGAATAAATAATGGTTTGATATGTTCAGTACGGTTCGATTTCTTTAAGTAGATATCAATTTCTTTCCAAGATACTTGTAGTGAAAAAGGTTTACATATCATTTGTTAGGTTTATTTGTAAGAAGTTCATGTTTCTAGATGCTATTATAAATAGCATTGCTTAATTTTTAAAAAAAATAATTGCTACTGAATAAAGATACAATTGAGTTTTATATATTGGTTTTATATTACACAACATTGTGATATACCACTTATCAATTCTGGTGATTCTTTCACAGATAACTTGGGAAATTTTACAACTACAAGAATACTTTTTAAAAAAAGTTTCTGTGATTATTTTCTCTTGTCCGGCTACATAAGCCCAATTCAGCATGAATTTTCAATAAGAGTATATAGGATGATCATTTTTGCTCCATTCTCAGGGTAAGAAAGGGATAATCTAATCGATTAATATTACAGGCTTATTTTAAAATTTCTTTCTAGCATAATTTAAAAAGCATAATTATTTCAAATGACTTTTGCATATATTGAAGTGTTCCTAGGGATTTTCTTAAGGAAAATAATGTGACAAGTTACTCTGAACATTCACATATTAAATACGTGCTATATTCTGGGGCCAAACTCAATTCACTGTGGTGTCCTATGCTTTTTACATAATGCTGGATTTAATTTGCTAATATTTCACTAAGGGTAACAGCCACCTGGACTGTTGCTCTTGAGAGAAACCTGTAAGCCTCCAGATGGTCGTTAGAGTGGCTTGTGAAGTCAAATTTAACTTTTACATCCCTCAGTTGTACTTAGCATTTAAATTTCAGCCCAATCATCATTTCCCAAGGGTTCTGCTGCATTTATAAGTCATGAAATGTGTTTGCCTTTGCTGTCCAGTTTTTGCTCTGTTGTCGTAGTCATAATGTCCAATCTCCTCACACTTGTAAAATGTCTAAAGGCTGAGGAAGGTGGACATGAGGTCTGCTCCTGTCCACCATTAGTCTCCCAAGCCCAGTAGAGTCTCACTTTAATCAGATCAGCACTGGAGAAAATGTCAGTGGGATTCTATAGAAATTCTTACTTCATCACCTGGGAGGTAATGGTTCCCCACTGACTGATAAAAATGGAGATTATTTCATTTTTGAATCTTAATTGCATAAGTTAAATCGTGATAGTTCCCATAGAGTTGAGAGAATTATCTTCTCCTTCTACCTATGGTGTCTCTGGGAAAGTAATACCTCTGTAAATACAGGACCACCGTCTCCTATGTTACGTTCTGTCTTTGGTCAACTCGTAGATGACTGACCTGACCATGGACAGATTATATCATACTTCAGGATTTCACATTCTTCCTTCATTAAATGAGGTTAGTAAATGAGTCATTAGCTGGTACAGTCACTTATTGAATTTATGTATTCAGCGACTTAGTACCTAGTATCCATTGAGTTCTAAAAAGGATTTGCATTTACTGTGGTTCTTTCCACTTTTGCTTCCCCAAGAAGGGATGAGAAGGGCAAAGACAGCAGGCAACTATGCATGTCCCCTTTCCATGCAGAATGTATGTTTCTGGATTCCTCATTTACCTGTTTTCTTCTCTTGGTTTCCTTCTAACTAAATGATCCCCAAACCAACTATGAATGTGTTGACATCAATGTAATGAAATTAATCAAGCACATGCCATTCATTTTGTGGTGCTGCTGTTTAAAGGAACTGCAAACAACCCAGAGGCCTAAATTAGCTTTTAAATGTGACTATTTAGTTGGGCTCATAGGCTCTGCATGAGTACTGGGAGAGGCTTCCTTGCCCTCAGGGACTCTGGAAAGTTCAGCTGAGAGTTGCAAGGTCTCTGTGAGCCTTTTGTCGATGGTTTTCCTTCTCTCACCACTGACTCTGGAGTATCGGTAAAGAGGGCTCATATCACCTACTTGACTTGTTGCTATGACAAAAGACCTTGAAAGATCGGCCTAAGGAAAGTCCAGTTTACTTCAGCTTCTGAGGATGCAGAGATGGTCTGGTGGCAGGTGCAGGAAGTAGCTGGTCACATTGGATACATAGTGAGGAGGTAGAGAGGAACAGGAAACTGTGACTGGCTATAAAGCCATGGAGCCTGTTCCTAGCGACTCACTTCTTGTAGCGATGCTCCAATTGGTTCCACAACCTCACAAATGGTGCCAGTACTTGGAGACCAAGTGATCAAGCACAAGCACTTAGAAAGGACGTTTCACATTCAAGCAATAAGTTCTGTCTGAGTCTAAGGATGTCTATTTGTAATTTCCTTTTTTTTTTCTAAAGATTTATTTATTTATACACTTCAGACACACTAGAAGAGGGCACCGGATCCCATTACAGATGGTTGTGAGCCACCATGTGGTTGCTAGGATTTGAACTCCGGACCTCAGGAAGAACAGTCAGTGCTCTTAACCACTGACTCATCTCATCCTAGATTCACCTTTAATTGCTTTATCCTTATTACCTGGTCTTCCTTGTCCCACCATAATTTACCTATAGTAATATGCTTAGTTGGGTTTAAACTGCAACTAATGAATACTGGCATTGTAATGATAGAGGAGAAAAGTTTGGACTATGTAGCAGTGCTGTCAAAATTAGTGCCAAGCCTGGCAAACCAGAGTCTTCAATCAGTTAGGGTGACCACAAGCTAAACTGGGTTGCCAAGCTGCCCTGAGATAAACCAGTTAGCCTTGGGCAGTAACAACTGCAACAAACCGGAGGAAAGCCAAGAATGCAGGGCTTCAGATCATGTTTCTAGGCCAAAGTTAGGAACATTAATGATAAGACTCGAGTTGCAAAGGCAAGGGGATGGCCACAGAAAATCAGAACATAGATGGATGGAAGAGGTAGCTTGTTCATCTGAGATCAGGAACTCCGTAGGTCAGCATCAGGGACGATGAAAAAAGAAACTGATTTAGGTTCCCAAGGCTGTAGAGCTTCAGTGAGTCACTAGTAAGAACAGGGATGCCTCAAGGTCTTCAACACATGTTTATTTTTGAAAATAGAACCGGCATCTACCCCTTCCATTCAATCTGAGTTTTCTACTAAACTTTCTGGGGAAAAGAATAGAAGTAATAATATTAAGTGTCTGTCTGCCCAACTTTAGTAGTTTCCAACTCAATCTTAAGTATCTTTGTATATTGATGAACCACATGGTTGCCTCTAGGAAACCTTTATATTAATTCTGACATCTTTGTACTGGAGGTAGGTACATACCATTAGTAGAGAAAATAGAGACCAAAGGTCAGTTGGTCTCCTGCTTCATTAGCCTATTTCATTTCTAATTTTTGCCTTCATAGGCAATTGTTTTTCATTCTTAAAATGTATTCACTGACAATTTCATATATATATATGTATATATATAATGTGTTTTGATTAAACTTACCCTCATTACCCTCTATTATTCTCCTACTCTGTATGAACCCCCTTTCTTCTTAACATTTTTTCTGCATTTATATGTTTTTTTAAATGACCCACTGAATTTAATTAGAATTGAGTGTATGAGCATGCCTTTGAGGTTATTCATATTAACTGAAGCATGGAAAACCCACCAGTTGTTTTACAAAAGGACAATGAGTCTTCATCCCACCAGCAACAGTTAACCACCAGTAGATCCTCAGGGAAGGGTGGGCCTTTGTAAGCCTCACTCCCACCCACGACAGAATCTTTTGGGGATCAATATTATGCAGGTCTTGTGGAGAGAACCAGAACTGTAGTGAGTTCATGAGAACAAAGGCTCTAGAATGTCCAGAAGACTGTGCTTACAACAGTTCCTCATTTCCTAGCTGTTAACATTTTTTCCATATGTTACAGGCTTCTATGATGTTCCTGAGCCTTTGGTTGTGGGGTTTGGGGAGGGCTGATTCATAAGTCTCTTTTAGAGGTAAGTATTCAATACTCGTGCATTTGTAGCATTTTGACCAGTTATGAGTCTTTTGCATTAACCACTGTGGACAGCATGCTGTAAAAAGAAACTTGCTTGACAAGACTGAGAGTATCATTAATCTGTGTGTATGAATATAAATATTTAGAAGTCAGTTTGACACATGTCCTTAGCAAAAAACAAGTCAACAAAACAAACAAACAAACAACAACAACAACAGCAATCACAACAGTAGTAGGTAGCAGCCTCCTTGCCTAGTATTTACCGTGTCAGACAAGAATTTCTTCCTATGGCACTTAATGTCTACTGCTGGGAAGAGCGATTGACGCTTCTCTTCCCCACAGGGCTCTGTGGCACCTTCTGGCACTATGAAAGCTAATATAAAAAACTCTTCTAATTAGTTTTTCTGCATTTGCTAGCTTATTTACAAATAGTAGGCTTCTATCACTGTTCCTGGTTTCTCTGCAGTTTGAGGTTCTATCAATATCCTTGCATTGATAAGTGATGACAGTTTAGTTACAACCTCCCTTCGTGTTTCCACTCCTGTTTTCTCAAGATTTTACATTGATTTTTTAGTTAAGGTCATGTTCAATATTTGTTGCGATGTGGTCATTTAAATAATACTCTTAACTGTACTGTGTAGTTATGAAGATAGCATTTTGTTTTGTTTTTGTTTTTTAAGACAGGGTTTCTCCTTGTAGACCTGGCTGTCCTGGAACCCACTCTCTAGAGCAAGCAGACCTCAAACTCAGAGATCTGTCTGCCTCTGCTTCCTGAGGACTGGTATTAAAGGTATGCACCACCACCAATTGGCTAAGAGAGCATCATACTATTCTTTTTAAAACAGTTTTCTTTGGAATTACTATATACTTTCTGTGGTGGTTTGAATGAGAATGGCCCCTACAGGCTCATATATTTGAATGCTTCACTTATAGTTGATAGACTGTTGTGGAGCCATTAAGACGTGTGTCTTTGACCCAGCTATACCACTCCTGGGCATATACCCAAATGATGCTCCAACATACAACAAAGACACATGCTCCACTATGTTCATAGCAGCCTTATTTATAATAGCCAGAAGCTGGAAAGAACCCATATGCCCTTCAACAGAGGAATGGATACAGAAAATGTGGTACATCTACACAATGGAATATTATTCAGCTATCAAAAACAATGACTTCATGAAATTCATAGGTAAATGGATGGAACTGGAAAATATCATCCTGAGTGAGATAACCCAATCACAAAAAATCACATATGGTATGCACTCATTGATAAGTGGATATGAGCTCAAATGCTCAAATTACCCAAGATGCAATCCACAGATCACATAAAGCTCAAGAAGAAGGACCACCAAAGTGCGGATGCTTCAGTCCTTTTTAAAAGGGGGAACAAAAATATTCATAGGAGGGGATATATGGAGACGAAGTTTGGAGCAGAGTGTTAAGAAATAGCCATTCAGAGCCTGCCCCACCTGGGAATCCAGCATATATATATATATATATATATATATATATATATATATATATATATGCCTGATATAGCTAACTCCTGAGAGGCTTAGCCACAGTGTGACAAATACAGAGGCGAATGCTTGCAGCAAACCATTGAACTGAGAATGGAGTCCCCATTGGAGGAGTTAGAGAAAGGATTGAAGGAGCTGAAGGGGCTGAAGGGGCTTGCAACCCCATAAGAACAACAATATCAACCAACCAGAGCTTCCAGGGACTAAACCACTACCCAAGGAGTACACACGGAAAGACCCATGGCTCCAGCTGCATATGTAGCAGAGGATGGCCTCGTTGGGCACCAATGGGAGGAAAATCCCTTGGTCCTGCCAAGCTGGATCCCCCAGTGTAGGGGAATGTCAGGGCAGGGAGGCAGGAAGGGGGTGGTTGGGGAGGGGGAACCCCCTCATAGAAGAAGGGGAAAGGGATGGGATAGGTGACTTATAAAAACTGGGAAAGGGGATAACATTTGAAATGTAAATAAAAAATATCCAATAAAAATAAATAAGTAAATAAATAAATAAAAGAGGTGTACTCTTGTTGGTGGTGTTGGTCAGTGGGGGTAGGATTTGGGATTTCAAAACCCCACACCAGCCCAGACTCACCTGCTCTCTACCTGCTGCTTGTGGATCAGACATAAGCTCTTAGCTGCTTCCCCAGCACCATGCCTGCCTGCCTGCCTGCCTGCAGCCATGTTCTCCACCATGATGCTAATGGATTCACCCTCTGAACTTGTGAGCAAGCCCCAATAAAATGCTTTCTGTTATAAACTGCCTTGGTCATGGCATCTCTTCACAATAGAAAAGCGACTAAGACACCTCCCCTTTAGTTTTGTAATTTCTGATATACCTGTCACAAATTCATCTCTACACTGCACCCTTCTATTCTCATGACACTTGATGTAATTAATCTATGTCTTTTCTCTTGTGGGACCCCCTGATCCCTTTGCACCAATCTGGACCCTTAATTTACTAGAAATTCTGCATTCCTGCCATCAGGAGGTTCCTTTCCATTGGCCCAAGAATATACTTTCCTCATTTCTTCTGCAAGGTCTTCGTTTCTTGTTGAGTGATGGGCTCTCTGTTTTTTCTGGATCCTGAACATTAAAACACCATGTGTCCCACTGTTTATTTTAGAGCAATCACATTCTGCCTTTAATTTCCATAACACAAGCTTTGGCTTACAATGGCCCACTAATTATTTTTTTTCCTCAGTGCTGACTAATGGAATTCCAATTCTTTGCCTTAAATACTTTTGGCTTCCCTAACAGCTGGTGAAAGAAATCTGAGGAAAATAAAAAAGGGAAAACGGTCTCCCATTCATCACATTTGCCTAAGTAGATACTTTTCTACATTGTGAAACCTACTCTGATTAAACGATGATGGGAGGAAGTTTACAACAGAACAATTTCATCCTCCCCTCAAGGGTTGAGATTTGTATAAAAATATAATTGCCCATTATGTTTTTGTTTAAAACAGCAGATACAAGAGGAATTTAAATACCCAGACATGAAAATATGTTGTGAACCCCATGGACAATTATGAATTACTTCTAAAGTCCACAAGAATCACTGATTGTCTTGCAAATCTATTTTCCAGGCAATAGTATTCAAATGGGCACGTCATTTTTGTGAAGTTTTAAAATACTTCAAGATGTATTTGTTGATCTGGAAAGGACTGTGAATTAGAGGAAGTCAATGACTGGTTTGTGTTTCTTCTTTATTCTAACACATAATATGATTTTCATTTTATTGAAGATTTACTCTCTGCCATCACTTACTCTCTTAGTTCACTTTACTCCTGACTTGTTATTTATTTATTTATTTATTTATTTATTTATTTATTTATTTATTTATTTATTTTTGGCATCACCTGCTCATCAGGATCCTCTGAAGTGATACACAGAAATTATTTCTGGTGACTCTTCTTGACAAAACGTCTTTGGTCTTATATTCTACAATAGATCATTGGCCTAAGTTGTCACATGTGCAATTTTCCCTCACAATTTAAAAAAACCTTACCTCAACAGCCTGTCAGCTGCCAAAGTTAATTTTATCTTAATTTCATAATGGATAAGATATAAAATTAGACTTTTATATCTCTTAAGAAAGTAAATGCCAACAAAAATCTTTTTTAACTGAATTTAATGTTTTTCAAAATAATTCAATTTTGGACCATGCTTTAAGTTAGAAAGTTTTAATATCATAGAAATACAATATTTATTTCCATTCAACATAGAGTAATGCCAACATACTCAAGATTATACTTATCATTTAATATGTACAAATGTGTATATGTACTAAAAGTCAGCAAACATAAGCTGTACCTATGAAATTAATTACTTGACCCAGAACCTAGAATGATCTCAGAAGCAGAAATTACCTTTTCAGACTGCCATACTAAAATTTTTTGGTACTTTGTAAATAACCTTATACCGTTTATGGAGACCATAGCTTTGACCTATTTCTCTTCATGTTTAGATTCATGTTTCTTAGTTCTTCATATAAGCTATTATGAGAACTTTTTAATTTATTTCTTTTATTTAAAAAAAATTATAAGTACATCATTTCCCCTTTCTCTTCCTTCCTCTAAACCCTTCCATATAATCCTTCCTTGTTCTCTTTCAAATCCATGGCCTCGTTTCATTAATTATTGCTACACACACACACACACACACACACACACACACACACACACACACACACACACACACAAATATCTATATTCCTAAGTACATAAGTCAACCTGCTCAGTCAGTATAATATAACTCGTATTCATGTTTTTAGGGAAGGCCATTTGGTATTGGATAACCATTGGTGTGCTCTTCCCTGAAGAAGACTTATAGGAGGAACAGGAAGGCTATTTAGGTGACTTCCACATGAAAGTCAAACTGAAGCCTTCCTGACAGCCTAGAGATTGGTGATGCAGACAGTAAAAGCCAATCAGGATCTGCTACTTGGAAGACACACTTGCTTGGGACCAATGGGACACCGGTGGAAGGTATAACGGGCACTCCCAAGAATTAATAAATGATCTTGCTGCTGCATTCTTACTTGCTCCTTGAATCTGTGTCATTGATTCCATGCCTTCTAACCCACTGCCCCCAATGGGGAAAGCAAGTAGGATGGAGGCCTCAGGCAACAAAGACTATTTCTCGTGCTCTCAGCACTTCTTATTGTCTTAGGGTTTCCATTGCTGTAAAGAGACACCATGACCAAGGCAACTTTTATAATGGACAACATTTAATTGGGGCTGGCCTACAGGTTCAGAGGTTCAGTCCATTATCATCATGGCAGGAAGTGTCACAGCATTGAGGCAGGCATGGTGTTGAAAGAGCTGAAAGTTCTACGTCTTGTTCCAAGGGCAACAGGAGAAGACTGTCTCCCATGTGCCTAGGGGAGTCTTAAAACCCATCCCCACAGTGACCCACTTCCTCTAACAAGGTCACACCTCCTAATAATGCCACTCCCTGCATCCAAGCATATTCAAACCACCATACTTACTTACCCGACGTTCCCAAAGATAATCTTAAAATATAACTGTGCAGGAGGAATAGGAGATGTTGACAGAATGTCACTCATTTTAAGCAAGGCAATCAGAACAGCCCTCTATGATAAGGCATGTTTTAAGCAGAACACCTGAAGGAAGAGAGAGGTTCTTCCTTGCTAAGTTTTAGTGAAAAGCTGATAGCTGAGAAGCAGTTAGTACAAAGTCTCTATGGTGTTGGGAAATCTGTTATGTTTGAGGAACAATTTAGAGGCTGATATGTCTGGATACGACACACACAGGGAGGACTGAAGAGATGGCCCAGAGAACTCATAGGGCCTACAGCGTGCAGGGCTTTCCAGGCCCTTATAAGTCATGAGTGGTTCTGTGGTTGGAGTGAAGATTCACTGTTGAGGTTTGAGCAGATGGGTGACAGATAATTCAATTCCTTGTTAAAGGATCACCTGCCTGTAGTGTTGAAAACAGGTTTATAGTCAGGCAAAGAGTGGGAGTGAAGAGGCCCATTAGGACGCTCAGCTAGAACGCAAGGAAGAGACAATGATGGCCCGATTGTCAGCTTTGAACTTTTAAGTGGCAACAGTGGTAGCTTGCAGACAATAGAGAGAAGCGGCAGTATTCTGAGATAAATTGATCTTGTGCCTGGCATAGCCCCAGCACTTAAATACTTCATAATCAGAGCATCCTCAGTGCAATGTGACAGAGTCCCTTTATTTTAGAAACATTTCTAATAGAGAAGTTACATAATAAAACTTTTCATCATTTTACTGCCTCCATCTGTTTTCCACATTATAGATAATCTTTCCAAATGTAAACCTCATGATGTCAGCTCCTCTCCACCCCCACTCTCTACTTAAGACACCCCAACTGGCTATGCTTTTGGAATTAAGACAGAATTCTCTGACATGGTCTATAAAGCTTTTTGTGGATTATTTCTTGCTTAAGCCATAGGTCTTTGTATAAGCACACATTCTCTCTCTCTCTCTCTCTCTCTCTCTCTCTCTCTCTCTTCTCTTATCTCTCTCTTTCTTATCTCTCTCTCTCTTTCTTATCTCTCTCTCTCACACACACACACACACACACACACACACAGAGAGAGAGAGAGAGAGAGAGAGAGAGAGAGAGAGAGAGAGAGAGAGAGAGAGAGAGAGAGAACAAGACAAGGCTTCCCTTTTCTTTCTTGTTTAATTAATTAACCACAGGAGCAAAGCCATGTTGTAAAGGTTTGGGAAGGGAATGGGGGAGAACTTTGGAAAGAGCCAGGCAAGACACTTGAGCAGGGCTTTGCTGAGGAAGAAAAATCATTTTTCAAAATGGCCCTGTCAGTCTACAGAGCTTTCTCTGATGCCTTTTCATTCTTACTTTTAACAATTAGCCAATCAATTACCTCTAAAACCCTGAAACCATGCGACAAAATTATGTTGACAGGAAGTAGTCTCCTTTCTGTCCAGCACTAGTTAAGTCTTGTTTATCGCTTGTGTTTGAGCTCTGTGGTCAACTTCTCAGGGATGCTTTTGGGCAGTTCCTTACCAATTTGATAGGCTGTCCTTGCATTGCACATGCCTGCCTCCTAGGATTAATTACAGAGACATGTACTTACACACTTTCGTATGATCTGCTTCATTTTGCTCTCCTCACTAGACTCATGAGTATAGGAGATAAAGGCTAGCTTTCTTCTCAACTTATCACTATGACCTAGTACAGTATTCAAGTTATGGGAGGCTATCAGAAAGAGTTTAATGAAGGCACTGCTGTATAACAGGTCGATTAAGCATCATTTTCAGTAGATATTAGTATTAATCCATGTACCAATATTGCTAATTCCTACTGCTTGAGGGTTTGCTCATTTTTCCCAAGAGGCTAAGTGCTCTCAACTCTATAAATTTTTAGCTGAACTGTGCAGATATTCTACCATGTCTTTTTCACATTCTTAATAATTGCCAGTGTAACTCTTCAGATCTGAAATGTTTCTTCCAATCATCGTATTAAAATAGTCATGTTATTTCATTGTCTTAGTTAATGTTGATGTTAAATGTTATAGGAGAATCACTTACCTTTACCAATTCCCATTATCACTGTTTTCTGAAACTGTGTATCTTAAACTTCCATTAAGTTTGACAATATTTTTCTGAGTACATGAAGAACTTTTGTATTACTTGGAAACCTAGTAAAAAATCTCCAGGGACCAGGTAGGCGAGGAGTAGGAGATGATGACAGGACCGGGGATGAATGGTGTCCAAGAAACAAGGTAAGGACAAGCCTTAGATGCAAATTCCAGCCATGGCTTCTGACTCACCAGAACTGTACACTTTGTTCTACAAGATATGGGAAAGCAGCAGAACAATTAGCATCCTCTCCTAGCTGGCTTATGATGTTCCGTTTCAGGATTTGTTTGGTTTGAAATGGATATTTCTCTGTATAATGATCATTTTTCCAACTTAGTCACTAAGCCACTCCTTTTCCCAGCATAGGTGACAGGTCTGCTATGATTCAGCCCTGCCTTGGTCCTCATCCTGGTGGGTTTTATATATCCTTTAGAGAGATATTAGGAACCCAGCTGATGGCTATGAAAAGGGAAAAAAGTTACTAGATTTCATTTGACTCAAGTGTAAATCAGCTAGGTCTATTTTCCAGGAACCCGGGGTGTGTGCACACGCTCAAGTAGAGAAATACATTACTTTAAATTATGACTCCCAAACCAGCCAGTGTTCATAACGGCACAAAACACACATGCCGGCCAAAGTACTAATAAAATCATTCTGGAAAGTCACCCCAGGGAGTCAAGGAGTTTATGACTTTGGCTGTCACTAGATATTTAATTCATCTGAAGTACACTTTATAACTAGAATGATAGGAGATTGCACAGTAATCCCAGAGATCTTGGTGGATGTAGTTCAAGTAGACCGGGAGCAACTTTTCATCCTCTCAGAGAGCTGGTGCTTGAGAGTGACCCATTGAGTCTGTGCGGAGAAGAACTAAACAATAAAGTCTCAGGGTTGCCCTGGCCTGAGATGGCATGTCCTTGGGGTATGTCTATGAGGTGGGTGTGGTTTAATTGCTGGTGTCACCAGTCATAAGAATGTACGTAATAATTCATTTGGACACGGTGAAACTAAAGAAGTACAAACACACCGGAACAAATATGCTCTCGCTTCCAGATAATCTAAAAGCAAATGCAGTTAAAACCAAAAAGGAACACAGAACACACTTAGTGCAGTAAGCTATTCTGTGAGAAGGAAGAATGGCCAAGATGTATAAATCATGGGGACTTCCCTCTGCGGTAACCATTTCCCTACCCCCCAGAATTATCATTTTATAATCAGAAAAGCCCCAGAGTTTAAAGTATGCCTCGTACAAATGTCACTCCCAAGCTTTAGTGCTAATCCGGAGGAAATATTATCCTAGTGGTCTCCAAGGCCCCATGTCTAGGTGTTGGCTACATGATAAACTTACGTGGAGCTTTCTTAGAGAGATATAGCCCTCCGGAGGATTGAATTTTTCAAGGCTGAGTACAACCCAATGCTTTAAAATAAGATTTAAGCTTCCCTTGTCAAGTTCTTTTAAGAGCTTTTTAAATTTTTTTATTTGCTGCCCTGACCAGGTTCTAATCCCTGGTCCCCAGTGACAGCTTTTGACCATCTCAGGCGCTTCATGTCTGCTTTCCCAGAGCACGGAGCAGTTAGCACAATGAAAGGTGTTTTCCCTCCCTCACAGACAGACCTCTGGGAAATAAGTTGAGCCATAAAACGAAACATTTTGTTGTTGTTGATGATGCTGTTGTCGGCTAAGAGAAGACGTTTCTCGCTACCATGCCGATACTATCACAGACCTTTAATTCTTTTACTCATCTTACAGACAACTTTCTTGAATAGGTTTAACGACTGGGTAGCAGGTATTGGAAATAGAGAAAAATCTGCCAAGATGAACATTCCAGGGGATGACTAAAATATAATTTTACTGAGCACATACAAATGGAACCCAAAGGTTTCGAAGAAGTCTAGCAAGAAAGTGTAGGTAATTATCCAGATGGTCATGGACTCAAAGCAATCAGGGCTGTGCGCTTAGAACCTCAGCAAAACACATTAGTCTCTGAAAAGGATATGCGGTTCAGTTAAACTGCCCTCAACTTGCTTGTGAGAAAACAGTGACACAGTGATTCAAGCTTAACTGGCAGAAGTTCCTTTCTCTTCCCCCGGGATTCTGAGCCACTCTGTATAGTGAGAGCAGGAAGTGGTTCTTCTAACAGTTAGAGCTCAGGTGATGGGATTAACTGATATATCTGCAATTCCTCTTCAGAAAGGGACCCAGACCTGAGTCCTGCGCCAGTTCTGTCTGACCAAATCATCTGTAGGAAGGGAAATCACCTCTCTCTTGTCCACAACAGTGACCACGAGCAGAAGGGGACAGTTAAGCACTTGATAGGCAGCTCGTGTGAACTTAAATGGGTGACAACAAACCTGAAATTAACATTTGACTTAGCTTTAACTCATTTCATTTTAAATTATTTGATACACAACACAAGCTGGAAACAAGAACTCTCTGTGTTCATATTTTGAATATTTTCCTGACGAGCTGCCTGTTCTTTAGGGCGGAGCCAGATCCAACGTTGTGCTGCCACAGCCCATCCTTACGTCACTACCTCACATAGATTCAACATTCAGGACACACCCACAGCCCATCCTTACGTCACTACCTCACATAGATTCAACATTCAGGACACACCCACAGCCCATCCTTACGTCACTACCTCACATAGATTCAACATTCAGAACACACCCACAGCCCATCCTTATGTCATACCTCACATAGATTTAACATTCAGGACACACCCACAGCTGGCCCTGTAGTGGAGCCCCTCCCTTCCCTTACTCTGTCCCATTTCCCTTTAAGCTTTCTTGAGTGAGATGGGTCTCTTCTCAAATGCTGGAACCAAGCATGTCTCATTACTGCCACGTCGGTTTTGCTTTTAAGGAAAAAATAAGAGCCTGAGATTTGAACATCAGATGCTGACTCTGAGCTGACTTAAGATACTTCCTTAAAAGGGACTTCACCAGGACTAATGGAAAACTGTGATCAGACCACAGTATCAAAGGGTTTGGAGCAGCCTACTAAGGTTTGGTCAAGTCACCTTTCTCTCACCACAAAACTATTTTTCTTAATATTCTACGCTCAAATCACAATGTACTGTGAAAATCATGCTGCGTGTTGCAAATAACTGCTAAGTATGAGTAAAAAGAATGCCTCATATGCTACAATGTGTGTATTGAAAACAGACTCGTTTTGACTAATCTTATAACTTAAGCATTGCAAACTTCATCTGCTTTCTTCAGCGTATAGTCAAAAGACTTTAACAAATTTAGAACCGTGCTATCATAATTACAATCACTACTGAGTAATCTCCAAGTGCTTGTAGTCAAACTATGATCCTCATGCTTGGATTCTTGGGATTTTATGTCATAGGCATAGTGAGATTTATTTTTCTTCTGATTCTATAATGTTCTCAGTTACCAGGTTAACATATTAATCTCAAAATCTAGTTACTCTTTTTGCTTTAAAGCTTTTGTGCACATAAATACTCCATGTTGTATATATGTCCACTCCCACCTCCCCACTCTATCTTTTCTCTCCTCTCTCACATTTATTGATATTGTATTTGTTTATTTTTTATTTCATGTGTACGAGTGTTTGCCTGCATACCTGCATGTGTGCACTGGCCTCCAAGAGTCCTGTGCTCACTTTATACCCTCCCTGCTCTTGTCTTCTTCTTCAGTAAGCAGAGTCTTACTCTGTTACCTGAAGGGATCACCCAGATCTGCTGATTGGCAGCTCTGGCTGACAGTCCATTTTCTCCAACTGGTTTTCAGGGTTGCATACTGGGTTCTAGATTTTAAGCTCGGGTCATGGCCTTATTTCTCTTTCCCCTGAGAAGGTGGAAGGAGTCTGTGCTGCTTAGAATTGGTTGAGGAGTGACTGCTAATTATCCTTTTCTTCATGCATTCTTCAATATGTTTGCTTGTTTTGCTAAAATTTGCTAGACAAATATTGTGGTCTCTTATCTGATTTCCTTAGCTCGTGTGGAGGTAGTCTGGCATATGTGTGTGTGTGTGTGTGTGTGTGTGTGTGTGTGTGTGTGTGTGTGTTTAACTGGGTGTGTTGTCCTTGAGGAAATGGTCTAGGTTCTTAGCTACCATCTTGTTCCACACCCCAATTTTTTCATCCTTTCTCTCCCCTATTGCTTTTACCCTCTCAGTACTAGAGACCAGACCACACCTCACCAAATCCTATCACCAACCTATACCTCCATCTACCGACTTTTACTTAACTGTAGAACTTAAACACTTTCCATTCTAGCACTGAAAGACTTTGGAAGCAGAGGCTTTGAAAGAAAACTAGAAAAAATATGCTTTTGACACCATAGTTTCTTTGAGGTGTGACAATAAGCTGTTCACTTCACATACCTAAGCTTCATTTTCTGCACCTGTATAGTGGGAATATTATTGATGTCTTGGAAACATTAGAACCATTAAACATGCATTATGACTAAAAGCATTTGCTATTAAAATGGCAGGGTCAGTAGATTGATACCATGGCCTCATCAGGAAAATAGCATTTGATTTTGTCAAGCAGCATCTGAATAGTATGAGGACTATGAGAGAAGATTATAACTCTTATAAAAAAGAGTTCTACAGAGGAAAAAGTAAGTCCATGCATTATACTAGTTGTATCTAAACATAGGCTTCTCAAGAAATCTTCAGTTTCCTTACCTGTATTGAATGATTTCTGGAGCAATCTTTATCTGGAGCAGGTTTAAAGAAGTGAGCTTGCCAGCCTGGAGAGCCGACTTCTAGTTTCACTCACCTTGATGAAGAGGAACCCAGAAGGGGAAAGGGTTTATTTCAGCTTCTAGATTTCAGCCCATCATGAAGAGAAGTCAAAGCAAGAACTTAAGCAGGAGCTTATAGGAGGCCTACTTGGTATTCTATGGAGTGATAACTCTGACCAAGGAACTCAAAGCTAAGGAAATACAGCCGAACTTAAGGAGGAATGCTGGCTTGCTCATAGACCTGTGCTCAGCTAGCTTTCTTATACAGCTTAGGGAATGGTGCTGCCCACAGTGAGTTGGGCCCTTCTGCATTGACTAACAATAAACACTATCCTCCACGGACACATTTATAGGCCATCCCATCCAGGAAATTCTTCAATTTAGCCTGTATTCTCAGTGAGTCCAAGCTGTGATAAGTCACAAGTAAAGCTATCTAGGACAAGCCCTGAGCCCTACAGCTTTCTGCACTAAGGATCACTAACGGAGACAGTAGTAGATGGTGAAGATGGGAGACCAGAAGAGGGACCGCATGTTACATATTTCATTTACAATGCTGAGTTACTAAATGGTTTTACATGGAGAGTTAATTTTTGGTTTAAGCTTACAAGTATTACCAACTGATAGTGCATAATAGCTTACAGAGCATTAATATTTATATTATTGTTAATTATTTATAGCTGTAATGGATACTTTGTTCAAGACACATCCCCACACATGGATTCCAGAAGAATCAACCTCTTTTGATTATTTTTAACTTAGTTATGTTTTTGAGTCATGGTCTTACAAAGTTGCCCTGGTTAGCCTGGAACTTTCTATTTAGCCCAGGGTGAGCTCAAATTTGCAACCACCTTCCTGCCACAGTTCCCTCAGTGCTGGGATGATAAGCTTGCACTACAGTTCTCAGCTTTTGAGCTTTTAGGCTTCCCTGTGAACTACTAGGGCATTGATCTGAATCATGTCCAGGCTTAGACACCCAGCCCGAGGCATGGTAGGGGGAGGGTCATGGTTGATGCCACAGCTGACTTCCCTATCACACAGCATTAAAGTTTTCTACTCATGGCTACAGTCAAGGTTCTGCAGCATCACATCTCTGTTTTGTCCTTGTCCTGCTTAAGGACAGCTGAGCTGCTGCTTCCGTAATAGCATAGATGGAAAGTCCTTCACCAGAAGCGTCAGGGTGGCTCTCTCTAAGGCCACCCTCTATCTCTGATAGGCAGATCTGCTCTGGTTGAATGGGCAGTGGGAACCTCTAAACTTTCTCCTGACCTGGTTTCAGAGTGTTTTATTCAGAAATTACTGCTCTTGCAGCTATGAGGACTGTGTTTTGTGTCCATCTGCCTTTATTTGCGTGACCATTTAATAAAAACAGTTACCTTCATGTAGGAGACAAATAAACAGAATAATATATATTGTGCTTAAAACTGAGCTGCAGGCTTAAGCATCACCAGTGCTAGACAAGCACCCCAGCATTTGTCCCTGGCAGATCCTCGGCCTTGATTGCCGGGTCCATCAGTATTTCTATCATGCGTTTGCTTTCCTCTTAAAGCCATACCGCTTGGGCTAAGAGGTGTGGGTTAGTCAGAAATCTAGCTCATATGAGGCAGGATGCCCAATCCTCAGCTTGGCAGTAAATAAGTTAATTTAATTAGATAATTAATTAAAATTGATAAATCATTGTACTTTTAGATGTCTTAAGTTTATATGCTCAATAACTAACAAACATCATATCTTTGCAAACTGTAGTTCATGTAACACCATGGTTTTGAGATTCACCCAAATATATGGGCAGCGGTAGAGGCTTTTATATACAGAAGACAAGTAGTCAGCCACTGGACTTGAGTATTGTCACTTAAGATCCCTGAGCCATTTATAGATCCAGACAGTTTTGTTTTTTGTTTTTTTGTTTTTTTTTTTTTTACTTGAGAGTAGCTACAGAGGTCAAGTGGCTGGTCTGCATTATTTATTAAAAATCCTTATTTAGATTTAAAAAATTCTTTTTTCCCCAGATTTTTTCTTTTATTGGATTTTTATTTACATTTTATTTTATTTATTTTTTTTTTATTAACTTGAGTATTTCTTATGTACATTTTGAGTGTTATTCCTTTTCCGGTTTCGGGCAAACATCCCTTCCCTCCCCCTTCCTTATGGGTGTTCCCTCCCCACCCTCCCCATTGCCGCCCTCCCCGACAGTCTAGTTCACTGGGGGTTCAGTCTTAGCAGGACCCAGGGCTTCCCCTTCCACTGGTGCTCTTACTAGGATATTCATTGCTACCTACGAGGTCAGAGTCCAGGGTCAGTCCATGTATAGTCTTTAGGTAGTGGCTTAGTCCCTGGAAGCTCTGGTTGCTTGGCATTGTTGTACATATGGGGTCTCAAGCCCCTTCAAGCTCTTCCAGTTCTTTCTCTGATTCCTTCAACGGGGGTCCCGTTCTCAGTTCAGTGGTTTGCTGCTGGCATTCGCCTCTGTATTTGCTGTATTCTGGCTGTGTCTCTCAGGATCGATCTACATCCGGCTCCTGTCGGTCTGCACTTCTTTGCTTCATCCATCTTGTCTAATTGGGTGGCTCTATATGTATGGGCCACATGTGGGGCAGGCTCTGAATGGGTGTTCCTTCAGTCTCTGTTTTAATCTTTGCCTCTCTCTTCCCTGCCAAGGGTATTCTTGTTCCCCTTTTAAAGAAGGAGTAAAGCCTTCACATTTTGATCATCCGTCTTGAGTTTCATTTGTTCTAGGCAACTAGGGTAATTCAAGCATTTGGGCTAATAGCCACTTATCAGTGAGTGCATACCATGTATGTCTTTCTGTGATTGGGTTAGCTCACTCAGGATGATATTTTCCAGGTCCAACCATTTGCCTTTAATTTCATATAAAGTCGTTGTTTTTTGATAGCTGAGTAATATTCCATTGTGTAGATGTACCACATTTTCTGTATCCATTCCTCTGTTGAAGGGCATCTGGGTTCTTTCCAGCTTCTGGCTATTATAAATAAGGCTGCTATGAACATAGTGGAGCACGTGTCTTTTTTATATGTTGGGGCATCTTTTGGGTATATGCCCAAGAGAGGTATAGCTGGATCCTCAGGCAGTTCAATGTCCAATTTTCTGAGGAACCTCAAGACTGATTTCCAGAATGGTTGTACCAGTCTGTAATCCCAACAACAATGGAGGAGTGTTCCTCTTTCTCCGCATCCTCGCCAGCATTTGCTGTCACCTGAGTTTTTGATCTTAGCCATTCTCACTGGTGTGAGGTGAAATCTCAGGGTTGTTTTGATTTGCATTTCCCTGATGACTAAAGATGTTGAACATTTCTTTAGGTGTTTCTCAGCCATTCGGCATTCCTCAGCTGTGAATTCTTTGTTTAGCTCTGAACCCCATTTTTTAATAGGGTTATTTGTCTCCCTGCTTGGTCTAACTTTTTGAGTTCTTTGTATATTTTGGATATAAGGCCTCTATCTGTTGTAGGATTGGTAAAGATCTTTTCCCAATCTGTTGGTTGCCGTTTTGTCCTGACCACAGTGTCCTTTGCCTTACAGAAGCTTTGTAGTTTTATGAGATCCCATTTGTCGATTCTTGATCTTAGAGCATAAGCCATTGGTGTTTTGTTCAGGAAATTTTTTCCAGTGCCCATGTGTTCCAGATGCTTCCCTAGTTTTTCTTCTATTAGTTTGAGTGTGTCTGGTTTGATGTGGAGGTCCTTGATCCACTTGGACTTAAGCTTTGTACAGGGTGATAAGCATGGATCGATCTGCATTCTTCTACATGTTGACCTCCAGTTGAACCAGCACCATTTGCTGAAAATGCTATCTTTTTCCATTGGATGGTTTGGGCTCCTTTGTCAAAAATCAAGTGACCATAGGTGTGTGGGTTCATTTCTGGGTCTTCAATTCTATTCCATTGGTCTATCTGTCTGTCTCTGTACCAATACCATGCAGTTTTTATCACTATTGCTCTGTAATACTGCTTGAGTTCAGGGATAGCGATTCCCCTGAAGTCCTTTTATTGTTGAGGATAGTTTTAGCTATCCTGGGTTTTTGTTATTCAGATGAATTTGCAAATTGTTCTGTCTAACTCTTTGAAGAATTGGATTGGTATTTTGATGGGATTGCATTGAATCTGTAGATCGCTTTTTGGTAAAATGGCCATTTTTACTATATTAATCCTGCCAATCCATGAGCATGGGAGATCTTTCCATCTTCTGAGGTCTTCTTCAATTTCTTTCTTCAGAGTCTTGAAGTTCTTGTTGTACAAATCTTTTACTTGCTTGGTTAAAGTCACACCGAGGTACTTTATATTATTTGGGTCTATTATGAAGGGTGTCGTTTCCCTAATTTCTTTCTCGGCTTGTTTCTCATTTGTGTAGAGGAAGGCTACTGATTTATTTGAGTTAATTTTATACCCAGCCACTTTGCTGAAGTTGTTTATCAGCTTTAGTAGTTCTCTGGTGGAACTTTTGGGATCACTTAAATATACTATCATATCATCTGCAAATAGTGATATTTTGACTTCTTCCTTTCCGATCTGTATCCCCTTGACCTCCTTTTGTTGCCTGATTGCTCTGGCTAGAACTTCAAGAACTATATTGAATAAGTAGGGAGAGAGTGGGCAGCCTTGTCTAGTCCCTGATTTTAGTGGGATTGCTTCAAGTTTCTCTCCATTTAGTTTAATGTTAGCCACTGGTTTGCTGTATATGGCTTTTACTATGTTTAGGTATGGGCCTTGGATTCCTATTCTTTCCAGGACTTTTATCATGAAGGGGTGTTGAATTTTGTCAAATGCTTTCTCAGCATCTAATGAAATGATCATGTGGTTTTGTTCTTTCAGTTTGTTTATATAATGGATCACGTTGATGGTTTTCCATTATATTAAACCATCCCTGCATGCCTGGGATGAAGCCTACTTGATCATGGTGGATGATTGTTTTGATGTGCTCTTGGATTGGTTTGCCAGAATTTTGTTGAGTATTTTTTGTGTCGATGTTCATAGGGAAATTGGTTGAAGTTCTCTTTCTTTTGTTGGGTCTTTGTGTGGTTTAGGTATAAGAGTAATTGTGGCTTCATAGAAGGAGTTCGTAGTGCTCCATCTGTTTCAATTTTGTGGAATAGTTTGAATAATATTGGTACGAGGTCTTCTATGAAGGTCTGATAGAATTCTGCACTAAACCCGTCTGGACCTGGGCTCTTTTTGGTTGGGGAGACCTTTAATGACTGCTTCTATTTCCTTAGGAGTTATGGGGTTGTTTAACTGGTTTATCTGTTCCTGATTTAACTTCGGTACCTGGTATCTGTCTAGAAATTGTCCATTTCCTGCAGATTTTCAAGTTTTTGTTGAGTATAGGCTTTTATAGTAAGATCTGATGATTTTTTGAATTTCCTCTGAATCTGTAGTTATGTCTCCCTTTTCATTTCTGATTTTGTTAATTTGGACACGCTCTCTGTGTCCTCTCGTTAGTCTGGCTAAGGGTTTATCTATCTTGTTGATTTTCTCAAAGAACCAACTTTTGGTTCTGTTGATTCTTTCTATGGTCCTTTTTGTTTCTACTTGGTTGATTTCAGCTCTGAGTTTGATTATTTCCTGCCTTCTACTCCTCCTGGGTGTATTTGCTTCTTTTTGTTCTAGAGCTTTTAGGTGAGCTGTCAAGCTGCTGACATATGCTCTTTCCTGTTTCTTTCTGCAGGCACTCAGCGCTATGAGTTTTCCTCTTAGCACAGCTTTCATCGTGTCCCATAAGTTTGGGTATGTTGTACCTTCATTTTCATTAAATTCTAAAAAGTTTTTAATTTCTTTCTTTATTTCTTCCTTGACTAGGTTATCATTGAGTAGAGCATTGTTCAATTTCCACGTATATGTTGGCATTCTTCCCTTATTGTTATTGAAGACCAGCTTTAGGCCGTGGTGGTCCGATAGCACGCATGGGATTATTTCTATCTTTCTGTACCTGTTGAGGCCCGTTTTTTGACCAATTATATGGTCAATTTTGGAGAAAGTACCATGAGGAGCTGAGAAGAAGGTATATCCTTTTGCATTAGGGTAGAACGTTCTATAAATATCCGTTAAGTCCATTTGGCTCATGACTTCTCTTAGTCTGTCTACGTCTCTGTTTAATTTCTGTTTCCATGATCTGTCCATTGATGAGAGTGGGGTGTTGAAGTCTCCTACTATTATTGTGTGAGGTGCAATGTGTGTTTTGAGCTTTAGTAAGGTTTCTTTTACGTATGTAGGTGCCCTTGTATTTGGGGCATAGATATTTAGGATTGAGAGTTCATCTTGGTGGATTTTTCCTTTGATAAATATAAAGTGTCCTTCCTTATCTTTTTTGATGACTTTTAGTTGAAAATTGACTTTATTTGATATTAGAATGGCTACTCCAGCTTGCTTCTTCCGACCATTTGCCTGGAAAGTTGTTTTCCAGCCTTTCCCTCTGAGGTAGTGTCTGTCTTTGTCTCTGAGGTGTGTTTCCTGTAGGCAGCAGAATGCAGGGTCCTCGTTGCGTATCCAGTTTGTTAATCTATGTCTTTTTATTGGGGAGTTGAGGCCATTGATGTTGAGAGATATTAAGGAATAGTGATTATTGCTTCCTGTTATATTCATACTTGGATGTGTTATGTTTGTGTGCTTTTCTTCTCTTTGTTTTGTTGCCAAGACGATTAGTTTCTTGCCTCTTCTTGGGTATAGCTTGCCTCCTTATGTTGGGCTTTTCCATTTATTATCCTTTGTAGCGCTGGATTTGTAGAAAGATATTGTGTGAATTTGGTTTTGTCATGGAATATCTTGGTTTCTCCATCTATGTTAATTGAGAGTTTTGCAGGATACAGTAGCCTGGGCTGGCATTTGTGTTCTCTTAGGGTCTGAATGACATCAGTCCAGGATCTTCTGGCCTTCATAGTTTCTGGCTTAAAAGTCTGGTGTGATTCTGATAGGTCTGCCTTTTATGTTATTTTGATCTTTTCCCTTACTGCTTTTTAATATTTTTCTTTATTTTGTGCGTTTGGTGTTTTGACTATTATGTGACGGGAGGTGTTTCTTTTCTGGTCCAATCTATTTGGAGTTCTGTAGGCTTCTTGTATGCATATGGGTATCTCTCTTTTTAGGTTAGGGAAGTTTTCTTCTATGATTTTGTTGAAGATATGTACTGGTCCTTTGAGCTGGGAGTCTTCACTCTCTTCTATACCTATTATCCTTAGGTTTGATCTTCTCATTGAGTCCTGGATTTCCTGTATGTTTTGGACCAGTAGCTTTTTCCGCTTTACATTATCTTTGACAGTTGAGTCAATGATTTCTATGGAATCTTCTGCTCCTGAGATTCTCTCTTCCATCTCTTGTATTCTGTTGGTAAAGCTTGTATCTACAGCTCCTTGTCTCTTCTTTTGGTTTTCTATATCCAGGGTTGTTTCCCTGTGTTCTTTCTTGATTGCTTCTATTTCCATTTTTAATTCCTTCCACTGTTTGATTGTGTTTTCCTGGAATTCTTTCAGGGATTTTTGTGTCTCCTCTCTATGGGCTTCTACTTGTTTATTTATGTTTTCCTGGAATTCTTTCAGGCATTTTTGCGATTCCTCTCTGTAGGCTTCTACTTGTTCTCTAAGGTAGTTCATCATGTCTTTCTTGAAGTTCTCCAGCATCATGGTCAAATATGATTTTGAATCTAGATCTTGCTTTTCTGGTGTGTTTGGATATTCCATGTTTGTTTTGATGGGAGAATTGGGCTCCGATGGTGCCATGTAGTCTTGGTTTCTGTTGCTTGGGTTCCTGCGCTTGCCTCTCGCCATCAAATTATCTCTAGTGTTACTTTGTTCTGCTATTTCTGACAGTGGCTAAACTGTCCTATAGGCCTGTGTGTCAGGAGTGCTGTAGACCTGTTTTCCTCTCTTTCAGTCAGTTATGGGGACAGAGTGTTCTGCTTTCGGGCCTGTAGTTTTTCCTTTCTACAGGTTTTCAGCTGTTCTTGTGGACCTGTGCCTTGAGTTCACCAGGCAGGTCACTTGCAGCAGATAAGTTAGTCTTACCTGTGGTCCCGAGGCTCAAGTTCGCTCGCGGGGTTCTGCCCACGGGCTCTCCGCGGTGGCAGCAACCAGGAAGATCTGCGCCGCCTCTTCCGGGGGCCTCCGTGCACCAGGGTTCCAGATGGCCTCCGGTGTTTTCCTCTGGAATCAGTAATGTGTGCAGAGAGCAGTCTCTTCTGGTTTCGCAGGCGTGTCTGCCTCTCTGAAGGTTTAGCTCTCCCTCCCACAGGATTTGGGTGCAGAGAACTGTTTATCCGGTCTGTTTCCTTCAGGTTCCGGCGGTGTCTCAGGCAGGGCTCCTGCTGCTCCTGGGCCCTCCCCCACAGGAACCCAGAGGCCTTGTACAGTTTCCTCTTGGGTCAGGGATGTGGGCAGGGGTGGGCAGTGTTGGTGGTCTCTTCCGCTCTGCAGCCTCAGGAGTGCCCACCTGACCAGGCGGTAAGGTATCTCTCCCACGGGTTCTGGGAGCAGAGAGCTGCACTTTATTTACATTTTAAATGTTACTCCATTTCCTGGTTTCCCCTCCAGAAACTTGCTATCCCATTCTCTCCTCCCTGTGTTTCTGTGAGGGCACTTCCTCACCAACCCACCCTTCCCCTCCCACCTCCCTGCCCTGTCCTTGATGCCCTACAGTGGGGCATCAAGCCTTGACAGGACCAAGGGTCTCTTCTCCCATTGATGCCCAACAAGGCCATCCTTTGCTGCATTTGTGGATGGAACCATAGGGCCATCCCTGTGTTCTCTATGGATGGTGATTTAGTCCCTGGGAGCTTTGGGTGGGGGTCTGGTAGGTTGATATTGCTGTTCTTATGTGGTTGCAAATCACTTCAGCTATTTCAGTCCTTTCTCTAACTCCTCCATTGGGGACCCCATTCTCAGTTCAATGGTTGGCAGCGAGCATCCGCCTCTGTATTTGTCATGCTCTGCCAGAGCCTCTCAGGAGACAGCTATATCAGGTTCCTGTCAGCATGCACTCTGGGTTTGGTATCTGTATGTGGGATGGATCCCCAAGGTAGAGCAGTCTCCGAATGGCCTTTTCTTCAGCCTCTGCTCCACATTTGTCTCCATATTTTCTCCTGTGAGTATTTATGTCCCCCCTTTCTAAAGCATCTACACTTTGGTCTTCTTTCTTGTTGAGCTTCATGTGGTTTGTGAATTGTGTCTTGGGTATTCCAAGCTTCAGGACAAATACCCACTTATCAGTGAGTGCATACATGTGTGTTTTTTTGTGGTTGGGTTACCTCACTCAGGATGATATTTTCTAGTCCCATCCATTTGCTTATGAATTTCATGAAGTCATTATTTTTAATAACTGAGTAGTACTCCATTGTGTAGATATACAACATTTTATGTATCCATTCCTCTGTTGAAGGACATCTGGGTTCTTTCCAGCTTCTGACTATTATAAATAAGGCTGCTATGAACATAGTGGATCATGTGTCTTTGTTATATATTGGAGCATCTTTTATATCCTGTTATACCCAGGAGTGGTATAGCTGGGTCCTCAGGTAATACTATGCCCAAATTTTCTGAGGAACCGCCAGACTAATTTTCAGAGTCATTATACCAGCTTTTAATCCCACCAAAAATGGAGGAGTGTCCCTCTTTCTTCAAATCCTCACCAGCATTTGCTGTCACCTGAGTTTTTGATCTTAGCCATTCTGACTGGTGTGAGGTGGAATCTCAGAGCTGTTTTGATTTGCATTTTCCAGATGACTAAGAATGCTAAACACTTCTTTAGGTGCTTATCAGCCATTTGATATTCCTCAGTTGAAAATTTTTTGTTTTGCTCTGTATCCCACTTTTAAATAGGATTATTTGGTTCTCTGAAGTTTAACTTCTTAAGGTCTTTTTTTGTATATATTAAATATTAGCCTTCTATCATATGTAGGATGGGTAAAGATCTCTTCCCAATAGGTTGGTTGCTGTTTTGTCCTAATGACAGTGTTCTTTGCCTTACAGAAGCCTTGCAATTTTATGAGGTCCCATTTGTTGATTCTTGATCTTAGATCATAAGTCATTGGTGTTCTTTTCAGGAAATTTTCTCCTGTGCCTGTGTGTTCCAGGGTCTTCCCTACTTTCTCTTCTATTAGCTCAGTGTATCTGGTTTTATGTTGAGGTCCTTGATCCACTTGGTCTTGGGCTTTGTACAAGGAGATAAGAGTGGGTCGATTTGCATTCTTTTAGTGATTGACCTACATTTGAACCAGCACCATTTATTGAAAATGCTGTCTTTTTTCCATTGGATGGTTTTAGCTCTTTTGTCAAAGAGCAAGTGACCATAGGTATGTGGGATCATTTCTGGGTCTTCAATTCTACTCCTTTGATCTACATACCAGTCTCTGTACCAATGCCATGCAGTTTTTGTTTGTTTGTTTGTTTTTTTAGTTGTTGTTTTTTTTTTAATCACGATTGCTCTGTAATACAACTGAAGATTAGAGATCGTGTTTCTCCTGAAAATTCTTTTATTGTTGAGAATAGTTTTTCCTATCCTGGGTTTTTTGTTATTCCAAATAAATTTACAAATTGCTCTTTGTAACTCTATGAAGAATTGAGTTGGAATTTTTATGGGGATTGCACTCAATCTGTAGATTGTTTTTGGCAAGATGGCCATTTTTACTATATTAATCCTGCTAATCCATGAGCATGGGAGATCTTTCCATTTTCTGAGATCTTCTTTGATTTCTTTCTTCAGAGACTTGAAGTTCTTGTCATACAAATCTTTCACTTGCTTGGTTAGAGTCACACCAAAGTATTTTATATTTTGTGACCATTGTGAAGGGTTTTGTTTCCCTAATTTCTTTCTCAGTCTGTTTATCCTTTGAGTAAAGGAAGGCTACTGATTTGTTTGAGTTAATTTTATGTCCAGCCACTTTGCTGAAGTTGTTTATCAGGCTTAGTAGTTCTCTGGTGGAACTTTTGGGGTCACTTAATTATGCTATTATATAATCTACTAATAGTGACATTTTGACTTCTTCCTTTCCAATTTGTATCCCTCTGACTTCCTTTTGTTGTCTGATTCCTATGGCTAGGACTTAGAGTACTATATTGAATAATTAGGGAGAGAGTGGGCAGCCTTATCTAATCCCTGATTTTAGTGGGATTGCTTCAAGTTTCTCTTCATTTAGTTTGATGTTGGCTACTGGTTTACTGTATATTGCTTTTACTATGTTTAGGAATGAGCCTTGGTCAAGGAAGAAATAAAGAAAGAAATTAAAGACTTTTTAGACTTTAATGAAAATGAAGGCACAAATACCCAGACTTATGGGATACAATGAAAACAGTGCTAAGAGGAAAACTCATAGCTCTGATTGCCTCCAAAAAGAAACTAACAGCTTGATAGTACACCTGAATGCTCTAGAACAAAAAGAAGTAAATATACCCAAGAGAAATATATGGAAGGAAATAATCAAACTCAAATAACCAAGTAGAAACAAAAAGAACTATACAAAGAATCAATAAAACCAGGAGCTGTTTCTTTGAGAAAATCAACAAGATAGATAAACCCTTGTCCAGACTAACCAGTGGGCACAGAGAGAGTATCCAGATTAAAAAAATCAGGAATGAAAAGGGAGACATAACAACAGAATATGAGCAAATTAAAAAAAATTATCAGATCTTCCTACAAAAGCCTATACGCACAGAACTGGAAAATCTGGATAAAATGGACAATTTTATAGACAGGTACCAGGTACCAAAGTTAAATCAGCATCAGATAAACCATCTAAACATCCTATTACTCCTAAGGAAATAGAAGCAGTTAAACTCTCCCAACCAAAAAAATTCCCAGGACCAGATGGGTTTAATGCAGAATTCTATCAGACCTTCAGAGAAGACCTAATACCAATACTCTTCAAACTGTTGCACAAACAAGAAACAGAAGAAACACTACCCAATTTGTTCTTTGAAGCCACAACTAAACTTATACCTAAAACACACAAAGACCCTACAAAGAAAGAGAACTTCAGACCAGTTTCCCTTATGAATATCAATGCAAAAATACTCAATAAAATTCTCGCAAACCGAATCCAAGAACGCATTAAAACAATCATCCATCATGATGAAATAGGCTTCATCCAGAGATGGTTCAGTATATGTAAATCCATCAATGTAATCCACTATATAAACAAACTCAAAGGGAAAAAAGACCCACATGATCATCTCATTAGATGACGAGAAAGCATTTTGACAAAATTCAACATCCCTTTTATGATGAAAGATGAGGAATTCAAGGCCCATACCTAAACATAGTGAAAGCAATATACAGCAAACCAGTAGCCAACATCAAACTAAATGGAGAGAAACTTGAAGCAATCCCACTAAAATCAGGAGTAGACAAGGCTGCCCACTCTCTCCCTACCTATTCAATATAATAATTAAAGTCCTAGCCAGAGTAATTAGACATCAAAAAGAAGACAAAGGGATGCAAATATATTTATTCTCTGGCTTTTCTTCTAGTTGCCCCTTCTAGGAGTACTCCCTTCAACCTCCTCCCCCCCGTAAGAGAGAGGAAAGTCAAATGGATGAACTCACCTTCTTCCTTCTCTTGCTGAAATTATATTTCTTTCTTCTATGTCACTGTTTTCTTCTCTCGTGGTAATTATGTGCCTGTGGTAGACTTGAGGTATATATCATAACCTCACTCACTTATCAACTAGATAAGAATGTAGCCAAGAATGGTGTGGGGTGGCAACAAATAGAGCATTTCAGCCATAAGACAAAAACAATCACTGTAAGGAAGCAAATCCACTGAGCTGGAAGCTAGTGGACAGTCACAGCATCTAATGTGACCCATAGAGGCAAACTAAGTTGACAAAGGCGTTTTGTATCAACCAATCAGTCTTTCATCCCATTCAGAAATTATAGGTCTGAAATATAAAGATATTATACACTTACCAATCCTTGTCCAGATATAAAAAGTATATAATTCATAGTGAACAATTGGTTTTGTAAACACTGAAAAAACTTGCCAAGATGAATTGTTAAGAAAGCAGTTTGAGTAGCTGGAGTTTGTTAGTTCTCTCTGAAGACTTAGCATCTTACTAAGGGCTAAGAGTGAGCATCTTGCTGGAGATACTGACAAACACACTTGACAAAGGAGAAGAGTGTGTGTACTCATTGGCCCAATGAGCACAATTCATCGTGATATAACATGTCATAGGCAAAGTTCATACTTAAGAACCCACAATTGAATTACAAAAATTCACACATGCATTTTGTGTGTGTGTGTGTGTGTGTGTGTGTGTGTGTGTGTGTGTGTGTGTGTTCACATACACATGAGTAGGTGGACTCTCTAATTTTCTCCCGAGTTTTCTAACAACTGAGTGATTCAAATGACATATGAATAAACTCCCACAGTTGATTTCATTTGGATTTCTCTTCAGTTTTTAACCGCATTGAGTATAACTCACCATCTCAGAATGTATATGGTGAATTTCTTGACTATAATCGAAGTATAGCCAGATAGACCATGTGCTTTGGAGACTCATTATTAACTTTGTGCCAATGATTATAATGATAGCGGTTAGCAAGTTATTGAACATGTGCGCTATGTACTCTCATGTTTTATACAGAATACTCATCTAGTACCTGCATCATATATAACATACAATATCATCATCATCATCTTTGTATTACAGAAGAGGAAGGTTCAGAGAGACTAAGAAATTAATTTGCTAAAGTTACCTTATATGTATGTCAGGGGAATAATTTTCAACTCATCCATGTCTGTTTGATCCCAGTGAATACAATTTTGGGGGGTTAGATAAATGGCCCAGCAGTTAAGAACACATACGTGGGGCTGGAGAGGGGGCTCAGTGGTTAAGAGCACTGACTGCTCTTCCAGAGGTCCTGAGTTCAAATTCCAGCAACCACATGGTGGCTCACAACTATCTGTAATGAGATTCAATGCCCTCTTCTAGTGTGTCTAAAGACAGCTACAGTGTACTCACATACATAAAATAAATAAATAAATGTTAAAAAAAGAACACATACTTGAAGAAGACATGAGTTCAAACCTCAGCACCCAAATCAGGTAGCTCAAATTAGCTCTAGGAGATTTGACAGCCTATGCTGGAACCTGTGGGCATCTGTACTTGCATATGCACATACCTATATGTATATGCACATGTACAAGGATACACAATTAAAATACATCTTGAAAAATTCTTTTATTGTGCATTATAAAATGATCCCCTTTGAAGTTTCTCTGTTTTGATTTGGTTCTATCATGCATGTCCATCATGTGATCCACAGGTAGACTGTGAGTTTGGACCAAGAAAAAATTGTCAATCTGCTTTAAAATCTTATCAGGTATCTGAACCTCCATTGTACAATGAGCGAATGTTGTAAATGTCAATATATTGTTGCGACATCAAAAAGTTAGATGTGTTCACATCCTAATGAAAACTTAGTGAGTCAAAATTATTCGTGAGTATGTTTTCAGTAGACAGGATTCCATTTGTCGGCACAGGAAACCGTAGCTGGCACAAACAATGACAGGCAGCGTGACTGGACCCTTATGAAAACTACATCCGGCCACTGGAATGCCATCCCTCAATAGGCCCAAGCCTGAAAGAAGTACCCGCTCCTGAATGGCAAACTGTGGAAAAGAAAAGCTGGTAACAAGGTACGTCCTCAGCAAATCCTAAAGCCAGAGATGGGAACAATGCAACCAAATTTAATGGTTTTACCTTCTGCTCTGGACAGTGGGGAAAGGGAATATAGGAAGGCGAAAGAAAATGGATTAGGATGCAAAGCAAACTTCAGAATCTGTGGTTCAATCTCACAACATTGCATGGGCAGTGGGTAAATTACTCTCGGGTACATTGTAACACATTTTCCTCAAGTTCAGCTACTTTAAAAACAAGCGCATTACTGTAGATTTATAAAAAGAATCAGAGCGGCTTAAGTGGCTTGGGGTTTCCCATCAGGTTATGATGAAACTTCTGATTAGGAAATGCTTTCTTTCCATGTTCACTCGTGAATTCAGTTCCTCCTCAGCTGCTTGAGGTCTTCATCCCCTTGATAGGTGGTCCTCTGTGTAAGGAAGCAGTAGGCTGTGGCTTTCATCAGGGAAATAAGATTCGCAAGACAGTCATCTAACGACCTCATCTTAAAAGTGATGCCCATGACTTTTGGCATGGAGTTGTCTTTAGAGCTGAGCCAGCTGGTTCAGCCTACAGTCAAGGAGAGGGGGTGACAGGAAGGCAGGAATAACAAGCACAAGGAAGTGAGGGTGAAATTACAGGTGATGTGCTTGTGTCCCCTTGAAACTCTCATGCTAAACCTCGAGGTGAAGCAGTTTGGAGATGTACCAAGACAGTAATCAGCAGACAAAGCGAGGTCCTTCTGAGTGAGTGTAGTGTCCTGTTAAGATGTGAAATAAAGGCTTGGTTACATGCTCTGCTTCCTAGTAACCATGTGATAAGAAGAGAACCATCCAAGAAGAGAATTTCCATTAGGTACAGCGTGCGCTGGCACCTTGATCTTGTATTTCCTGCCTCTAGAACTATGAGAAATAAATGTTTGTTGTTTAAGCCACCTGCTCTATGTAATGTTATAACACCCTGAACTGAGTCAGACGTCATCTCAGAAGCTGTCTGCTGTAATGGTTCTACTGGTCAATGGGAGCACATGTATAGGGACAATAGTGTAATGTACTATAAACAATGAACAATAAAGTTTATAAATATTATATGTGGATATGTGTGCCAATGAAGTTCATATATACATAGTGTGTGTGTGTGTGTGTGTGTGTGTGTGTGTGTGTGTGTGTTTGGAATATATGCTCCCTGCAAAGAACAGGTTCCAATCATAGGTTTGATGGATTATGAGATGATTTTTAAAAGGGATGATTTATGAAGATAATGGTGAGTGTAAAGAAATTGCAAGGAGTAGACCTTACCATAGCCTGACACACCTCCATCCCTAAGTATGAATTAGTAAAGCAAAGGAGAATAGAGCCGGACTAGGAGAGGGTGTTTACATGAGAAGCCATGTTTTTCTTAAAGCATATAGTGGCCTTGTGGTGTCTCCAGGGAGTGCTGGGGCCAGGGCATTGTATGAGGGCCTTGACTCTATTATTTCTGTCTCCTACAGCACTGTCTATTGGCTGAATCAGAGGTAATGGGGTCTCTGACAGAGTCAGTAAGGTTGGCCTCTAGAACACGAAGCATCATGGAAAAAGCAGAGAAGTGAGTTGGAGAGACAGAGGATAGTGGGTAACACAAGAGTGCTTAAGGGGGAAACCATATTCACAGTAGATCAAGGAATAACAGACTTGAATGGATAGGCTCAGCACAAGCACAAGCGAAGTGGAGGAGCTTGCTGATAGAGGAGGGCATTTCATTTCAAAAACAGGCTTTCAAATAGTTGCTCCTCTGGAAGACCCTCAAACACTGAAAACACATATCCACCTCCATAAAATGATTTGAGGGGAAAAAACAACTTGTCCTGATGAAAGGAACCTGAGCGACTAGGAGGGCTTTGAAGGGCCCTGGTAATTTGAGGATTCAGTGTTCCAGGAGCAATGGAAATCAGGGAACAGGACCTCCTGCAAAATATTCACAACTCTTTGAAATGGAAATCGGACTGTTCCAATTTCAGAATCAAATTAAAGCAAGTATTCAGGGTGTTAGCGGGCAGAGCCTGAGCCTGTTTGAAGCAGCCCGTAAGGGAGGGAAGCATGCTTTTCCCCGGATGGAGCAGGATCTCAACTCAGTTTGTTTCCGTCTTTGCTTTTAGCACCTGCTGGCTTGGAGTGGTGTCGCGCACGCAATCAGACGGTGGGTGGATGTGCCAAGAGCCTGACCTCCCCACGTCTGCTACCCCTCCCCCTTACAACCCATGACAGCCTGTCCTGATATAGATGGGACCAGGGACTGGTTTAAAATGACAGGCTCAAGTTCTTTGAGGAAGAGAAGACTAATTCAAAGGAGCAGCCAGACAAGCTTCCGTTCTCTGCAGGAATAATTACTATTCCCCCCTTCACCATGGCCCACCTGGGAGCCCATTTTGCCTTTAGATCCCGCTGGCAGAAGACCGACGATGAACTCTGTCGTCATAGCATGTCTTTTATCCTTCACAGAGCCATTCGCAATGACTTCTTTCAGAGCTACCTCTACCTGCTGGAAAAAATTCCCCTGGGTAAGTGACTCAGAGCTGCTATATGAGGGACAAGAAGGAACTGGATGGGTTGAATGAAGTTATGGGATGGCTTGGAGATAAGGGGGGTTTTCAGCTCAGGAGGACCCAGCCCAGTGTCCGTGGGTAAAATGCTTCAATGGCATTCTTTTATGGAGAGGGAAAGACCGAGTGCTGCCTGGCAAGGCTGAACTCTATTTCAGGGTTTTCCTGGCCCCATAGGCATAGAGACTTGCTGCTCGAGGTGTAAGCTGAGGGACTAGGAGGTTTAGAGAAACTCAATTCTTGAGTTGTCAAGGTTGCGTTTTCTACTTGCTCAAATTTGAAAGTTAGGTAACTTAGAGTTGAGACTATTCATAGTGTGCTAAGCAAAAAATTGAAAACAGAGATTGCAAGACGAGGGATCAAAACATGCTTGGGGCATGCATGTATGTGTACATGTAGTAGTGAAGGTGTATGCGTGTGTGCGTGCGTACGTGCGTGTGTGTGTGTGCATGCGTGTGTGTGTGCGTGCGTGCGTGTGTGTGTGTGTGTGTGTGTGTGTGTGTGTGTGTCTATCTGTGTACAGTCTGTTCTGGCCTACGTCACAAGTATTACCAGAGAACTGAAAAAGCTGATCATAGTTTGCATTCTTGCTATCAAGGGGTATCCAGTAGTCTGCCTTCATTTTGATTTTGCCCCTAGTTTCAGGGAAATGGGTCAAGAGAGCTTTTCAGGGACACTTGTCGCATGCTTCTTCAACCTGTGTGAAGGTAGCAAGCTTCAGTACCCTCTAACCAGCACCAAAGAGAAAGCAACTTACGATTAAACCGTGACGTGCCCCCTTCCTGCCTCTTTGATTTATATTTTCTTCCAGTGAAAACAAGAATGCTGTTTCTCAGCCTTGGTCTGTTTGCTTAAGGTTGGCTGAAAGCCCCATTGTGTACTTGCTTTGGCCCCAGGTCCCTGCTGTGGAAAGAACTACACAGTTCTTAGTGTTACATTCAAGAATCTGGATGTTAGCAGCCATCAAAGTCTTATTTTATAAATTTACTTCTGAGAGGTTTTTTTTTTAAAATTCTAGTCCTATAGGAACGTCCACCTTATATTTATATAGCTTTCATATGAAAATACTCATCCATCTTGTATTTATCTAGCTCTCATATAAAAGTACTTCTCATCTACAATTTTGATACTTCCAGCTACAGGATGGGTAAATATCACTCTCATTTCCCTATGTCCTCCCTACAATTTTATTTTAGAAGTGGAAGAAAGAAAATTCAGAGCTGAAGGCTCCTCCCATGATGATCAATGTGTCTCCGTCATCCTAACAGAAAAACTGGGCTGATCATCTGGAAGGCTATGAAGGCCTGGTGCCTGCAGACATGGGCGAATCACTGATTTCTGGGGGACAGTCTTCTGGGTACAGTTCAGTAACAGTTGTCAGCAACACAGTGTGGTTTAGACTGGAGAAAGCTATTTATTATAGTAGCTGAGAGAAGATTCACTAGTGGACAAATGACAGACTTTGAAATGGTCGGCAGACAGAAAAAAAGGACTCATCTCTGAATGCAGCTGTAAATCGGTGAGGAATGAAACAATCTCTGATCAAAATCAGATGCGAATTAGTTTGAAATAAGTCGTCTACCAGTTACATGTGGTCTTAGTTTTTTGTTTTGCTTTTGTTTTTTGTTTTGTTTTTTCCTTTTTGAGACAGAATTTCTCTATGTATCCCTGGCTGCCCTAGAACTCTCTCTCTCTGTTCAGCAGGCTGGTCTTGGACTCACAGAGATCTGCCCGCCTTTGACTCCCACATGCTGGGACAAAAGGCATGTACCACTGCTTGGCTATCTTTTCTTATTCTAATGCAATCACTTTTATTTTAAGGCGTTTTTATTTTACCCATTCTTTCTCCTTTATGATTGTGTGAATGGTTGATTAATAATTTGCAAAAACTGATATTTTACATAAAATAGTCCATGGAAGCCCAAGGTAAAATGAAGGGAAATGCATGGCGTTTCTGCTTAGGTTTAGGGTTTGAGTCCTTCCTTCAGTCTCTGCTCTTGCCTCACCAGCGGCTCCTGAGAGGCTGGGAGGGTTCCTTTAATGAGTGCAACTGGAATAAAATCAGTTTACTCCAGGCCAAAGTCAGATTTATCATTACTCAACCCTTCACAAATGAACACTCCTTACCTCCACTCTGATAATTCAGCTTGGGCGTGAGTTTTCTCTGAGAATCAGTAAGGTAGTTGTATCCACAATACCTTTGTGACAACAGTACCGGAGGTTGATATTAGCTAGTATAGGTTAGGCTCTGCTGCAGTAACAAATGAACCCTGAGTTGTCATTGGTTGCACCACCCATGTTTTTACTCTTGATATCATTTTTGACATGCCTTAGAGCAATACAGGGATCTAGGCTGATAAAGTCTCCATCAGCCAGATAACACTATTCACCAAGGCAAAGAAAAAAAAAAAGATGTGGATAAAGATGTAGCCTGTCTGGTAGCTCTAAATATATTAGCCCAAAATGACATGCATTACATGTGTTTATAACTTATTGCCAATAAATATAAGATTATGTGTGACGTTCATGTAAATATAGTCATTAAGTGCTTCTGTTAGGAGGAAAGCCCATTTCTTTTTAGAGATGGTTACAACAGACCCTTCTTTCTGATCAAGCCAGTCAAATTCAGGGAAAGAGGCAGTCCCAGAATTACAACTGAATAACTGTTATGGTCTTAGACTAGTCAAACTAGAGAAGTGATCTTTCTTTTTCCAAGTTAAAGGCCTCTGAGCATCATTTTCTCCAAAACGGTAACAGGGAACGAGAAGAATCACGTGCAGTGTACATGCAAAAGCCATCAGTTTTCAGTGGGTGTTAGGTTTTCTTGCTTCCCCTGCACCAGGCCCCTCTAACGTCACCACTTAACATTTTTCTGAGAGCAGGAATTACCAAAGATGATAAACTTAATGTGTGCAAGTTTTCAGGCTGTAGCGGATATTATGCCTTTTAGGCTGGAAATAAAACAGGCAGCTGGGATGCTGCCTCCCGGCCCCACAGCAGTGTTTTTAGTGTTTGGCTTCTCTTGTCCTTAATGACTTTAAGACTTCATAAAAATGAAAGTAGAACCCCTTTAAAAATAAGTTAGGGGACCCTTCCTGTAGGGTCTGCACAGAGAGCCAGTTGTTTAGGGTAATTATGGAAAGAATGGTGGCTAAACAGGCTTTGAGTCCTTCTTCCCTTCCCGCAGACGCTCCAACCTTCTGTGTAAGGCACCCAGTCTTATTCCACTCACTATGTCATAAGCTCTGTCATGGAAACCTTTCCTCCAGGATCCCTGACTAGCTTTAGCGATGTATGAGACATAAAGAACTGAGGTATTCAAAGGAAGATGAAGCAATACTGAACCTTAAGAAACTTCAGGAAAAGGACAGACGAGCTTTCTACTCTCAGCGTTTTGTAGGTTTAGAGACCTCAGTCTATTGCTACAACATCCTATTTGGTATATTCTTCCTATTTTCCGTAACGTATTTGTGGAAGTAGGCACAGGAATTAGATGATTTGCTAATGGTGTTGCGGTGGTGTGTGGCAGGGCAGGGTTAAAGTCCAGGCATGAGTATCCCAGGCTCCTTTGGAGCTGTTACATATCCTACCCACCAAGGTGAACGGACGCTCAACTGAAGTGAGCAGTGATGTGAAATTTTCCATATATATATATATATATATATATATATATATATATGTATGTATATATGTATATAAATTTCAGTTTGACAGCAATAGAAAGCATTCCCTATGAAGGAAATTGACTTTCTCTGGGGATGCAAATGGCGGACCACTGAGTAGGTTTAAATAACAGTGATATGAGCCTGCAGTTCATTTGGAGATTTGGGTCGAAGAGTTTTCTAAAAATGGCTGTTTATGAACAAACAGGAGCTAGTATTAAAAAAAAGTTAGTGTAAGTCTCTAGTTTGTTTCAAGGGCCCTGTACATAGCCCAGTTGGAGACACTGACATAAATTAATGATCAGTAATGTTCAAGCACACGCACATTTTTCAATACATGAGAGCGAGTGGATGTCAATGGTTTGATTTGGAGTCTGTATCTCCTGCACATCGTTATTTAGAAATGGTCTGGATGATTTCACAGGAGGACCAAAGTCTTGCTTAACGCAAAAGCTGTGTTCTGGTGGGCTTATCTCTAGGCTCGCTGAGATGTCTTTTGCTAAGTGAAACTGTTCTGCTAAGTCCCATCCTTCCAGTACTCATGAGAAATGATTACTCATTCTAGTCTTCTTAAATATAAAGAGTCAATTTTTACAGGATTAAAAGAAATACTATAAAATTCCTAGGATAATTCCAGGCACATAAAGAGACCTGATAGGTGTCATTTCCCTTCTGTCAGGAATCACTTCTAGAAGAATAACTTTGAGGAGATGTTAAGAGCAATGGCTACCTATTCACTGACACGGTTAAAAGAGAGAGTTGCTGAAAACATTTTCAATAAAACTTAGAATTTCCACAGTGAATTCTTGGTTATGATTGATTTTAGCCATGTGTCTGACATTAACACACGATTCATTGAACGATTAAAAAAAAACATCAAAATATAGTGTATGGAATTCTCAAAGAATTAATTAAATACATTTAAAAATTTAAAATTCTTGTTGCTTTTGTAGTGAAATGCTGAAAGGGCATTTTTATATTTGACGAAATGAAGGAAAACAGTTTTAGGTCAAAATGTAAGATAACAAAGCAACGGGGTATTGTATTCACACAGAACTGGGATCCAACCTCGCTTCTTTCTTCTATAGAAGGTACATGTAACATTTATCTTACATTGTCAATGAGATATATTTCTTACCTGTATATAGATCTGCCAATCAATTACAGGTAATACGGGTGAAAAAATAGGTGCCATTTTTGACCTAGTCTCTATTGTAAACCATCTCAAAATTTATAGAGACATTGCAATTTTGTGACAAAATATATGAATTTCCACAGTAAGAAGACATGACTTAGGCCAACATGAACACCTCAGGAGTTGTTAGGAGCAGAACTTGGGTTTGGCCATGACACCTCATATATCTTTCTTAGAGAAATGCATCTGTCAGGTAGGTGAAAATGAGAGCTCAATCCTCGAACCATAAAAGCCCACCTGGTGAAGCTGAAACCCGCTGAGCTCTGTATTGACTTGAAACCAAAATGTTTCTGGTGTAATGAACCGTGCCCATTTCTAGATTAAGGCACTTAATATCCCCTACCAATTCAGTAACTTAAGCATTTGATGCTGACTGTGGTGAATTTGCTATTTGACATGGATCAAAAACATTGAGAGGGGTCAGCGAGATGGTTAGGTAGGTGAGTAAAGGTAGTAGTTGCCAAACCCAGTGACCAGAGTTCGATGCCCGGGACCCACGTGTTGGAATGAAGAATTGACTCCTGCAGGCTGTCCTCTGATCTCCATATGTGTAACAGTGAAGAGAAGACGAGAGGAGAGGAGAGGAGAGGAGAGGAGAGGAGAGGAGAGGAGAGGAGAGGGGACGGAGGAGAGGGAGGGAGGGGAGGGAAGGGAGGGGAGGGGGAGAGGAGGGAGGAGAGAGAGAGAGAGAGAGAGAGAGAGAGAGAGATTGAGTTATTGGGCCGTGGCCCACGCATAATCCTACCACAGCACTCAATCCCGAGAAGAAAAGACCTTCTGAATTGGAATATTCTAGTTTGGTATTTTGAGGATTCTAGAAGAATTTGGAACAATCATAATGTTGAAGTGGTGATGCCTGAATTGTATATATCTGTTGGGTCTACAAACATTTTATATAAGACCCTACCTAGGGCAGTGAGGGAAGTCGGTCAGCCTTTCCTATTGCCTTGGAGCCTGTGTACACTCACGCGATTGTTGATGTTAGAGTCAAGTCACGCCCCACTTTCCTGTCACAGTCCTTGCAGTCATCTAAAGAAAAGTCAATGTTCCTAGGCAAGGCTAAATACTATTCTTCCTTTGACTCCTTCTACTTAAAATTATGCCATATTTTAGTTTGCTTCATCTCATAATAATAGCGTGTTTGAACCATTGTGTATTTTACCTCGAGCTTTCAACCATATTTTATTTCTGGTGACTATGAGCTAAACATGTCTTTTTTGGAATTTTACCAATGTGTCCTAGATTCTTGGCTTACACTGTCTATTGGCTCAACTCCAGCCTGTAATTTCTCTTGCAGTATGAACAGTTTTATGCCTGATCTGATAAGCAGTTGTCATTTGAGGATTTCTTTTCATTGGATTCCTGTGTTAATGACATCATCTCTCTGTATACATTTCTTGATTTTATCATTTGCTGGGTTGAAATACAGCTTCAGGAAACTCCTAAAAAATGAATTCATAGGAAGTAAATACTCTCACAGTTAACTGAAAGTTAAATTTTGCTTCCAAAGAAATTTTCCTTAGAATACAAATGCCTTCAAGTGTTTCTGGTAAGATTTGTTTAGTTTTAGCTCCTCATTTTGTAAAAGAGATCAATTACACTGACTCTGACATAACCAAAGGTTTTATTTATAGGACTGTCCCTGGTAGAGGTAATATTTTTGCATACTAATACTAATACATCATTGTTTATCTAAAATTCAAATAATTCTGAGTCCTGTATTTTTATTTTCTAAGTATGGCAACTCAACTTAAATGTCATTTCAAATGACATTATAGTCCTTCTCTTAATATTTGTGTTTTCAAAAAATTTAAATGTAACTTTAAATTTGCTTTAAAGAAAATCCATCCTTCCTAGCACTTGTTAGAACTTATGATTTCTTTCAGCTCTAGAAATTTCCTTCAGTTGTTTCTTTAATAGTTTTCTTCCTACATCTGTAGAACTTTAGAAATTCTAAACTTTCTAGGTTGTTTTGTTTGGGGTACCTTATGGATTAAGCATTTTTAAAATTTCTATTTTATGAATGTTTTGAGAATATCATACATGAGTATGTATCTGACATAGAGAAATACTTGTATATGTATTGCTCAGGGCTGAGCAGCAAGAATGAATGAGAAAATTTCCATAAAGCACTCGGAGCTAAGGGATAATACTTAACACCGTTCGGTAATATTATTATTTCACTGTACAAAATACTGTAAGATTATTTTGATAAGATGGTAAGTCATGCTTATTGAACTATTCAATTGTGAAAATTTGAGGTCAAAGTGATTTATAGATAAGGTTCTCGAAGATCCTAGGGTTTAAATAGTTTTCTCAATGTTATATAGCATGCCAATCTCCAGGCTAGAACTCTAGGAAGATATTTCTGATTTAACACCATTGTCCATGATGGGTGTGGCAGTGCATGTCTTTAATCCCAATACTTGGGAGGCAGAGGCAGCCAGATCTATGTGAGTTTGAGCCAAGCCTGGTATATATAGCAAGTTTCAGGGTGGCCAGACCTGCCTAGGGAGACCTTGTCTAATAATCAAATCAAATCAAATCAAATCAAATCAGTGCTGTTTCTTCTGTGACATAAATTCATGGAGTTTTGAAAAATTCATTGCATTCTTAAAAAATGAGCTTGTTACACCCTATACATTTTAGTAACCTTTGATAATATTTTCTTCGCAGTAAAATTGTATGCTTTAACAAGCCAAGTCATTGATGGCGAGATGCAGTTCTATGCCAGAGCCAAACTTTTCTACCAAGAAGTACCGGCCACAGAAGAAGGCATGATGGGAAATTTTATTGAACTATCCAACCCAGATATCCAGGCCTCTCGTGAATTTCTTAGGAAGTTTGTTGGGGTGAGTTTTCTGACTGATATTGTAGGAGAGGACCAAGACTTTGTAAAGTCTGAGCTCACATGTTCCTGTGTTGTTAAAGCCAGGTGACCCAGCCAAGTAGTCGGCCGGAAAGCCTGTTTTAAGAGGTTTAGAGAGATGGAGATCAGCAGACCCTGGGCTTATCCCACTTGGCACTGCACTGCTGTAGTAGCAGCTAATCTTGGGTGCTTGGGGGAAGGTGAGCTAGAAGTGCAGACATCACTGCCTGAGGATTACAGAGGCATCTTCTTCAGCATCTCAGAGGCAAACAGCTGGCACCAGACTGCCGAGAATTCATGCATGCCTCATGGAATTACAGACTGATTTATAAAGTCTCTAAAATACAAATTGAATATACTAGGAAATGCATACATGCTTATGTTCAGTTTAAAAACCAAGGATGGTTTTTTTTTGTCTTTTGTAGTTTTTTTTTTTTTTTTACACAGTTCAGCTTGTTACCTGAAAAAAAAAAGTGATTGTTTTATTATTTTGGATTTGACTGGATTTCTTCTTTTCTGTGGAAGAAATCCCCAGGTCATATAGAGACAAGATGGTAGACTGTAGGAGACAACATTCTAAACTTTAGAAAGCGTCATGGTTCTTCTACCTAATATATGAACCCCAGGGCACGTTACTTATATCTACTTAGCTTTAGTTTTCTCATCCATGGCTAGAGATTAACACAGAATCTGTCGGGTGGAGGAAAATGAAGGGCCAAGAAGCCTAGAGATGTTAGGCACTTCTGTGAGTGAACAAAATGAATAAGAAAATAAATCTAATGGGTCCATTGCTAATAATATACCATGATGCCTTATTGTGTATTTGCCACATATCATGCAACTTTATTTAGTTTTTCAAGTTGTCTTAATCCACCACAAGAAAGCTGCTGCTGCTGCTGGTGGTCTTACAGAAGAGAAAACTCTCAATGCAAAGCCAAATTTGTTGCCATTCAATACAACATCCCCCGATTAAAATGTGGGGAGTGTTTTATTTTGGTGAAAGAAAAACTATCAATATTTCGCTTTAGTGTTATGCTGTCAACTTTCTCAGAAGGATGGCATGAAGACCATCCAGCGTGTGGAAGTGAGGTTCTAGTCATTCTAAGCCTCCCTGCTGCACCCCGTATCTGAGTCGTGGTCACATGGTCAGGATGTGGTGTCTACCAGACCCATTGTCTCTCTGATGTAAGTTACAGCCACAAAGAACTGAAACGTGAAGAGTTTGTGGGCACGGGTGTTTACATGTCAGAGGCAAATGCAATAGTTCTAAACTAGTGCCAACGGCTGATTTCATGCTATGCTTATTCTAAGTAGGTGTGTTTGCCAAGCCTTTCGGGAACACCATCTGTTTACTTTTTATAATTCTTAGAGGTGAGGACTGGTGTCAGTTCCTCTATTATAATTGTGGAAACTGAGGCTTAAAGGGATGAAAACAATCCTAAAGATTGCATACACTGAGTATCAGTCCAGCCAGGCTGGTCTTACACCAAATTCCTTGCTCCCAACCACAATGTATTTTCCCACCATTTGTTTCATGAAGCAGAAAAAAAAAATCCCTGGTGTTCGCTCACAGACTATAGGCCCCAACCCTCCTCTATCCTGGCCTAAGCTGTCCCTCCTGCTTGCCTCATGGAGAGGCCGACTTTGATCCCAAGGCACTTCAGAAGCCTAGCTTGTAATCCAGCTGTCTTGTCACTCCATGAGGAATGCCAAGCTGACCACGCGTATTCTGGTCAGACAGAGCCCAGAAGCACGCCTCTGGACCTGGGAAAGGAAACATTGTATGCTTGCATATTTATGTTGGAAAAGAGGCAGGCTGCTCCTTTCAAACAAAGACAAGAGCCCTTCTTAGCAGACAAGGCTCATTGTAAAGCTGCGACCTTGAGCTAAGAGCAAATAGTCTGCTTAAAGGAACGCTATTTTAGTACTTTGACCTTAATGATCGCTAAATTAGTATCTAGGTCAAGAAACAGGGAGTTAGGGGATATGAGTCTCTGACATGATTTATTTGTGTGTCAACTGGGAAAAGGCAGACTGTTTAATTTAAAGCTTTGCTTTCCTTTCAACACTAAGTGACAAGGGACAGTGGGAAGAGCTGTTTCATCTACTCGAAAATGTATTTGCTATAGACAATCCACAAATGGCACCAAGGTGAAGGCGGCCTACCTGATAACTAGCAGTGTAACGTCATACTGCATGAGAAGGACCCGGCACTTGGTGCGTTTGTTTCTTGGATATTTGCCAGAGATTGGATGACAAGATTTGGTGTGTATGGCATGGTTTTTGTACAGCACGGTGACTCACATACATTTTAGTTTTCAGATTCCCTGAATGGTCTTAAGCTAATGCAATGCAAAATAAAAGTTAGTCATGTTAAAGACAAAACCATCGTAAGCAAGGGTGCTTTTTAAATTATCTTAAAGGGACCCACAGATGTGAACATGACAATGAATGAAAGTGGAAATAAAAGTCATCTTGTTTTGAAATCACACATGGTGCGAGACTGTATTCACCTTTGTCCGAGGTGTCCGATTTCAATCCAGTCACAGTTTCTCCAGTCATCGCGCCCCAGAGGTGAGAGCAGATTCAGAGATCAGTCTTTAAATATCTCTTCTCAGAGGTGCTGCCTGTGAGTGACAGACAGAAAAAGAAGAGCAGTGCCAGTTCAGGGGAGGCAGTGCCAACCACCCAGGACAAAACAGAACAGAGCGACTAGGCAGTGGTGGGAGAGTCTGGAGGTTTGTAGCACCCGGGTGAAAGGAGCATTTGTGTCTGCCTAGTAACAGTTTCAAGGACAGTTGTATCTGAATTGAGGAGAGGAAATCAAAGAGGGTGGAAAAAAAAACCATTCAGGACACCCATGAGTCGTGACCCCTTGGGGGTAACAAATCCAATATCTTCTATATCAGATATTTAGATTATGATTTATAACAGTGGCAAAATTACAGTTATGAAGTAGTAACAAAGTAGCTTTATGGTTGGGGGGTCACTACAACATTGAGGAACTGTATTAAAGGGTCACAGCATTAAGGAAGGTTGGGAATCACTGTTCCAGGAAGTTCTAGCTTGAACATTTCACCTCAGTTTATTTGTATAAAAAGCAATGAGACTAAATATCATTCATTTTAAAAAGTCCTAGGCTTTTGTTCACATCCTCTATTGGTTTCCTGGAAGAGTCACAGGGAGGCTGAGAGAGCAGGGCCTCTTGACTAACCGGCTTCATATTATCTGTTCATTGGACAAAAAAGTGCCCCACAACTTCACTCTGAAGGTTTTTTGTTCCATGGTTTTACATCTCTTTTAAAACTAATTAGCTAATTCATTCATTTTACATATCAGTATCAGCCTCCTTCTCCTTCCAGCGCCCCTCTTGTAGCCTCTTTCATCATTCCTCCCTGAGGAGACAATGGGGAAGCCCATTCTCTGAGAAGGGGGAGCCCCCTCCTCCATGGGTATCCCTCCTCTTACATAAGAGAAAATGAAGGACTCTTGTCCTCTCTCACTGAGGCTGGACAAGGCAACCCAGTTAGGGGAACAGGATTCACGGCAGGCGACAAATTCAGGGACAGCCTTTGCTCCAGTTGTTGGGGGATTGGCATGAAGACCAAGATGCACATCTGCTTCAGATACGCAGGGGGCCTAGGTCTGGTCCTTGCTTGCTCTTTGGTTGGTGGTTCAGTCTCTAGGAGCCCCCAAGGATCCTGGTTGGTTGACGCTGTTGGTCTTCCTGTGGAGTCCCAGTCCTTTTGGGGTCCCTCCATACTTCCCTCCAACTCTTCCACAAGTCTCTGAGCTCCAGCTAGTGTTTGGCTGTGAGCATCTACATCTGTTTCAGTCAGCTGTTGGGTGAAGCCTCTCACAGGACAGTTATACCTGTCTTTAAGCATAACAGAGTAGCATTAATAGTGTCAGGAATTGGTTCTTGCCCATGGAATGAGTCTTGATTTGAGGCAGTCATTGGTTGGCCAATCCCTCTGTCTTTGCTCTATCTTTGTCCATGCACATCTTGTGGGCAGGACACATATTCCGTTGAAGGTTTTGTGGGTGGGTCGCTGTCCTTATCCCTTCACGGAGAGTCCTGCCTGACTACAGGAAGTGTCCACTTCAGGATCAATATCCCCCACTACTAGTAATCTCAGCTAGCATCAGCCCCATAGCCACCCTGGGGCCTGCCCCTGTCTCAGGTCTCTAGGTGTGTCCTAAAGATGCCCTCTCCCTACACCTGATCTCCTGACCCTGTTGCTCTCCCCATCCGCTCTCCTACCCAGTTCTCTCACTCCATACACCTCCGATATCTATTTTATTTCCTCTTCTGAGAAAGATTCAACCAGCCTCCCTTTGGTCTCTTTGTTATTTGGGTTCTCTGGGTCTGTGGTTCCACTTCTAAAGACACTTGTTATACCAATGAGGTCAGCCTGACCAGTAGAGCTGCTCAGCACCAAGCAAAGCCAGGAAACACTTTTATTGAGAACCTCCCATTGAACACACCAATTTCTACTCAAGTCACTGCTGATAACTTTATGACAATCACTCCTTGTTTTCTCTTCTCGTGTTTATGATTTGACATAAAAGATTGTGACTTCCACAAGACTTTAAATCAGTATTATTTACGCTAAGAGACTTGAACAAGAGAGGAGCCCTCGTGAAGGCAGAGATAGCAAGCATATGGCTGGCTTCTTAGACTCAAGGAAGAAATCACAGATCAAGATCAACCATAGATCCCTGTCCTGCTGAGTCTGAATGACACCTTTGAGTCCCTTAGACTATATCACATTAAAGGTCCCTAACAAAGGAGTCATCAGTGCTGTAAGTAATGTTCCACATACACTCTAGTTTTTGCCATTAGCTACATAATACTAAAAACTGGGATTTTCTCATCTCAAAAATGGGAATCATCATCATCATCATCATCATCATCATCATCATCATCTTACAGAGGTTTTTCTGACTGTGGTAATCATTATGGATATAAAGAACATTCGACAGATACACACTCATTTACTACAGCCCTTGCTCTATTTGAGAGGACATTATAATTGCCCTCCTTTCCTCTTGTCATTGTGCCTTTCTAGCATAAGGGAAGCCCTTTGGATGTACTGGAAGGCAATTTTTTTTAATGTTTCCCTCTGCTCATGCTTGCCTTTGATCCATAGCCAACTCTATTTGTCATCCTGAGTTCCTGAGAAATCAAGAGTAGGGCTTTCTCCATAAGAGCTTGATTGGTAACTCCAAGTCTCCTATTACTGTAATTTCTAGCACGAACCTATCCAGCAGCCATCCCAATCATGGCTAACTAATGTAGAACAGCTGAGTCTTTCTTCATAAATCCAAAGCTTTTCTTTAATTGTATAGAAGCAATTTCGAGATGGTTTATACTAGCTAACTTCTCGATACCCACCACCTCCTTATCCCCCTTTCTAGTTAATTTAATGCATAGCCTTAGTTAAAGATTTTTCGCAATAAACATAATTTCTTGTACAAAAACAAATATATCTTTCAACATTAAAGGAGACACAGTTCGAAGAAACGACCCTTTATCCTGAAGTATGTGCTGTGTGTTGGCAGAACTTTATTTAGAATGCAGTCCTGGTGAGACAGACAGAGGGACAATGGCTTTTCCTCCACTGGGGTCTCAAACTTTACCACTCGTAGAAAAGGAGTGGATGATTCTGAGCTCCTCCAAACCCAGCTTAGAAAAACAAAAATTTCATTCATCCCAATAGGAATTCAATTGTTTTCATGAAATCCATGTTTAGAGCAATTTTGAAACTCATCAAAACTCACTGATGAGGTCCACCCCACCTCTGCCTTTTTCCCCAAGCAATAACCCATTGTATTCATCCGTCTAGCTGCTATGCTCACCAAAGCTGAGTCTTCAGGGAGCTCGCCATGGCTAGTTTCTTGGAGAAACTCACCTTGTATTGGAAGCCAAGACAATAGTTTGTGATTCTTTTTACAGAGCTAAACTTAGCAAAACAAAGCAGAACTATAAATATTTGTCTTTTTTGGGGGGGATTAAAATGTTCTATATATCGCTGTGGTAATAGATAATCTATTAACATTTGTATAATAAATACATTTAATCACATGCATAAATGAAACCTCTTATAGTATAAAATTGAGCCAAATAAACTTGTTTCGAAGAAGTAATTGTATGCCTAAGACTCGAGGCGAGTCTCCGTCCTTGAAGTGGTCCACAAGGTATCTTTTCTGCAGGGGCCGGGGAGAGCGGGAACTGGCTGCGCCTTGGACTGCGGTTCTGGAATAGGAAGGGTCAGCAAGCACGTCTTGTTGCCTGTTTTCAGCAGTGTCGAGCTAGTGGACATGATGGAGTCCTTCCTCCTCGAAGCCCAGAGCTACTTGCAGGTTAACGAGGACAAAGTTGAAAGTTACCACTGCTATAGCCTGCAGGAGTTCACGCCCCACTTGGGGAGATATGACGTCATCTGGATTCAGTGGGTATCAGGTCAGTAATGTGTGGCATAGCTTCCGCCCTTCCCCGTTTCCTCATTAGCAAAGGTGACACTTGAGACCTAAAACACGTTTTGTTAGCTCTAGCTAACAGAACATGGAGTCGTGTGAACTCCCAACAACTCTGGGCCCCCAAAGTTCTGTTAACACTGCTGCACAAACTCGGCAATCTTACCCTAGGGATAGAGCAAGAGCTTGGGAACAATCTCCATCTTTGCAGAAATGTAAATACTTGAAAATACTGAAAAACCGAACCCATAAATGGTTAATCCTCATTATTTATTGGTAGAACTAAATGTTCTGAGACTTAAATCCTTAGGAAATGAAACAGCAATGAATTATATTGTGCTCTCTCTCTCTCTCTCTCTCTCTCTCTCTCTCTCTCTCTCTCTCTCACACACACACACACACACACACACACACCCCACAAACTTGATTCTGTTGTACAAGAACATGAAATGGCTCTTGGGAAGGGTAGTAGTGTCTTGTGCCTATTGGGTATACACTCCAGGTAGCATGATATAAATACAAGGAATTAAAACCCCTGAAAGACGATTTGTATATTTTTCTCTTTAAGTTTTCAAAGTCTCTTGCAACTAAAACAGGTCAAGCTATTAAGTAATTCGTGTGAGTATACAGAAGACAGTTTTCATTCTTAGCCTTGTTTTCTTTTCAACTCACCTCCCTCCTGCCCCCTGTTTCTCTATCAATCTGGCCCCGCTTGCAGGGTACCTGACGGATAAGGACCTTCTTGCCTTTCTTTCCCGGTGTCGAGATGGCCTGAAAGAAAATGGCGTTATCATTCTGAAGGACAATGTAGCGCGGGAGGGCTGTATCTTTGACCTGTCTGACAGCAGTGTGACTCGGGACATGGACATCCTTCGAAGCCTTATTAGGAAGAGTGGACTGGTGGTGCTGGGCCAGGAGAAACAAGAAGGCTTCCCAGAGCAGTGTGTTCCGGTGTGGATGTTTGCACTGCACAGTGACAGACACTCTTGATCAGCCGTGGGAATGAGCCACCAGACTGGATGACGGTGCTTCAGGACTGGGTGCATCTCCCAGGCACCTTGTGAGATGCAGACAGATATGGAAAGAGGGGAATACAATGCATGTCTAGAATGATTGATGACGTAATATGTACAAGCTGTTGCTACCATAATGCACACACTGTGATGTGTGCACGTTTAGATATGCGCTTTCTGTAACGAGACGTTCACAGATGCTGTGGATTTTCTGAGGGTCGGAGTGAAACAACAGGACAGTGCTTTAATAAGGGGCGTGTTTACACCTTCACTGCACGAGTGTGAATGTGAAGACCTGAGAAAGAAACGATGCTCATCAACGCGCGTCTGCATCAGTCACTGATGATTTCTGTTTGTAATCTATCACAGAACAGGGTAGAAAGTCTAGTCCGTTTTTCCTGTCCCTCTATCAGCTATGGTACACTTTCTTCCTCTTTGCTTGTCACATCTCTTGAACAAACATCTCCATCTAACTCAGAAGGTACTGGTCAAATAACCCCATGAAAACAAGTCTATTAATTTTGTCTTTAGCCCTTCTTTTGACAGAAAAAGTATACGGTTTCCCTTTCTATTTTGGGTCAGTTTTACTACCAATGATGTAATATGGATGTAATTTGATAACTAATGCTTACATTACCATGATGTGGAAGTGTCTCCTTTCAGGAGAAAATGTTACACACTCAAGTTTCACCCCAACCATATAAGTAAATGTTGTCAATGATCTAATTTTAGCCACTGGCTTTCAACGGCGCCTGCTCCTTTGCATCTGGTCCTCATTCCTTGAATGAACGGATGTACCTTGAGAGAGAAACATCAAAAGAAACAGGCAAATGAAATGATGCATAAAGACTGACTTAGCTGGGTTCCCGAAAGGCATTGGTTTAAATAAAATAATCTAAAACCTTTCAAAAGGAAAAATTGAAATTCAGTTTTTATTAGCACAGTGTTTAAATATGACTATTTTGTCTTCAAGATATTTCAGCACCTTTATGTTGAAGCACAGTGATATGGCTTGACCCTGAAATTCAAAGAAGCAATTTAAACTAAGAAGATGTACTGCATAGCTATGATACCATCACAGAAAACATATTTTTAAAGCCATAGCTCTAGAATAAGAGAAAAATGTTAGAGAGTATGACAAAACTAATAATTATATAAAATAATAAAAACTATAAGAATTTAATAATAATAATAATAACTGTTACAGAGTAACAAAACTCCCATTTCACCCTTCAAAAGTTTTGTAACAAATTAGCAATATCTTTTCTTTTTTGAGGCTGATTCAAGGGATTCCTCTTATACCAGCAACTTAATTCCTTTGTCCCTTAACTTCTACTTTTTTATGATTGACATTTACCAATCTTCCTTGTTCTGAGTTTTCAGAGTTTATTGTGTAAAGACAATTGCCCAGTGGATACCAACAAATGGTTATTAACTCTATTGAGTCTTTGAGGTTGATATGAAACCAACCAGTCCTCTTCCTCTTGCCAAATCAAATCATTGACCATTCTACCTAAAGAGTCTCCCGATTTGTATTATCCTGCAAACATTCCTGAATTCTTTATGCACCCTTAATTTAATCAAGAGCAAAGTTGAAGGTAAACGTTGTCATCAGAAGCTCTGCATTGTTGGTAACAGGCACGTGAGAAAACCAACACCACCACCAAAAGCAGAGGTGGCGTAAGGGGACTGCAAACCCGATCAAGTAGTCTTAATGGGTTGTGTTAAAGTTTGGATATGTTTCTGAAAGAAATAAACAGAAGATTTTTGGAGGTTGCAAGCAAGGAATTTCTTTTCTGGTCTTGGAGGTGGAAGGAAGACACTTCGTGATTCCCAGGTCAGGTCAAAGAAGCAATCTAAACAGGCAGTTTGTGTTCATCTGCACATCTGGAAGCCAGTGGTCTACCTGGTAGTTTACTTTAGCTCCCAAATACCGCTTCATAGTCTGGCTGCTTCCAAACCAATTGGAGACACTCATCAGTAGAGATTTCCCAGTCTCATTCGCATCCCAGTTAATTTCTAGGATGTGGGATCAGATTATTTGTAACTAATACATTATTAAGCTGATTCTAGGAACTAGTTTTATTTGAGAGCACTGACAGGGAAGGATTCATGGAGCCAGGACTTTTTCCAAACTGAAGCCAATTATTCTGAAATATAATCTGACAATTCCACACATAATCTTTCAGTGACACCCGATTTACACTCGCAGCCTGGATTTCCAGCTCTTGAGAATGCCGTATAATCGCTTCATCATCTCACATTGGCTTTGTCCTTTGGCCCATGTTCCCATCCCTCCACAGCTGTACTTATTTGCATTTCCCTGGCCAACTCATGCTGTATGGCTTAGGGCATTTACAGATGTCACTTCTTCAGCATAGAATAGATGGCATTAATTTTCATTTGTCCCAGAATGCTTTCATGGTGTTGATTTCCAAACAAACAACCCAGCACTACTACCATTGTTTTATATATACCTCCCACCGCTGCTGGGCCTTCTCTGAGCCTTGCTCTACTCTGTTTACCATATTGCCTCACTGTGGTAGTCAGAGATCTGTTTGGTTAGCTTTTTATGTTAGATTCTGAGCTCTATGTGGGGATATTCATGGCTAGAGCCTCAGTCTGGACCAAAGCCCTTAATACATTGCAACAATGCAAAGTTCTTGTTGAAAGCGTGCCAGGCAATGTTGATAGTAGGAAGCGAAGGCCGTGTGGGTTTCTTCAGGCAGCAAACCGGAATTAGAACAAAGAAGCAGGGGTGAGTAAAAGCTCTGAAGTTCCAGAGGCACTAGCCTATGCCAGACTAGTCAAAGTACTGATGGAACGCAAGTGACAAGATCCAGAAATAAAGCCTTGAGCTCAGAAAGCAGGCAAAGGGGAAGCTATGGCAAGTGTAGGTACTGGGACCAAAAAAAAAAAAAAAAGTTGCCCAGTTAGGACAGCATTCTTAGTGTTTGTATCTCAGACCAATCAACTTGAAGATGTGGCCACCCCAAAATTCTATTGGTGTGGGTGACCTGGCAAGAAAGAGATGTGATAAAATTGTGTGTAGGGTGTAACAAAGTAACCCCCAAGTCCTCATTGGTTTCCCACTAACAACATGTCCAAGACTGAAGTTGTAGAGGAAGTTAATCCAGCACTGAGTATTAAATGGAAGTAGAAGGTGCTTGTCTACACTCCATAAATGAGTTGATGGCAAACATGTTTGCCTCTGAGTGAACTTCAGAGGACCCCTCAGTTTATACGGTGATTCATGAAAGGGTCCTGCCATCACCTGCTTCCTCTTTAAATAACCTGAGCTGAGGCATCACTGGTAAGTACCAGTCTAGAAGCACACCGTGTTTTAGGGGCCAGCAATGTTAGTGATTTCAGACTATCGTAAAAGTAAGAAGGGAAATGAATAGGCTCGCCCGTGTAAGAGATGATCTGCTTTGTGTTATCGACACGGTTGGCTCCCATCTTTGTTTTCTTTCTCCATCCTTTTTTTTTTTTTCAAACTGGCCTTTTTGAGCGATGTATCAAGAAGCCCTGTGTCCGATAGATTCAGCGGCCTGTCATGAGTAATTAAAACCAGTTGTGTTATTGCTTTTCTTAGCTCCAGCTGACTCTTTGATGCTCTGGTGTCCATGCCAAAAACCTACCTCTTATAATCATCACAGGCCAAGGTTTCTCCAGAGGTCACTGCAGGCTAATTAAGCAAATATGTGAAAAAAATGGTTTCAAATTATCTCAATTAGTGTGTGTTTATATACAGATACTTAGGGTAGAGGTTGATGACTTTTGAAATAATAACTAATTTGTAGAGCTAGTAATTTGATGTTAGAGAAATCTATGTATTCAGTGCCTTTGTGCTGGCATGATTTGATCTTTTGCTACATAAAAGACATTATACTTATTTCTGCCAAGAAACATGTAAAACTGTCTAAGGAGACCATGGCTTAGGGGCGAGAAAGACTGATGCCTGAACAACAATGATTTAGAACAAAAAGCATTGGGCAAGGAACGAATAGTGTGTACAAAGAGTTAACACAGGGAAAAGATGAGCTCACTGGGTTTCTGGGACTTTAACTAGCCTACAGTGACCCTTCAACATAGTTTTGAATGCCTACTACATGCAGCCATTGCTCTAAAATCTCAGGTTAGAATAAGTCTGTTGGCTATGTGGAGCTTAAATTCTCGGTGAGACTGAGAGGCAATGGACAAACAGACATGTATTGTTTCAATGTTAGCATGTGATAACTTGCTGGAAAAGCAGAGTAGAACAAAAGAGGGTTGAGCATAGTAGGGAAGGATTGTAATGTCAAATAGTGGTTAGTATTTGCTTCACCAAAGGACATCGAGATGTAAATACAAAGACATAAGTAAGCTCAGTAGATATCTGGGAGAAAGGAACAGGCAGTGCCATCATCCCCAGTCTTGAGAAATAGCAAGAAGCTGAGCACAAAAGGGAGGATGTCATAAGATACAGGATTCAGGGATGCACTTGGGGTTGTACTAAAGGTTCTGGTCACTGAAAGGACATGTGTAAGAACAGGAGGTGTTGCTGTTTTGAGATAGGGATTGAAACAGTATGACTTCCGTTTGCAAAGTAATCCCCTGGTTATTTGTATTTAGAAAAGATGACCAGATAGACATGGAAGCAAGGAAAGGAGTTGGGTTAGGGGTTGGCAAAATGGTTACCTGTATGTGATCCATACAGGTTTTGCTGCTCTTTGTAAATCCACATTGATTGGAACACGGTGGCCTTTTCATTAGAGTGACAGAGAGGTGTTCCGGTGATTGCAGGTCTAAAGAGTAGACTAGAGTTGACTACTATATTAAAATGCCATAACACTTCTGGGAAATGATATTAGTAGCTTGACCTAGAGATGTGGCAAGGGAGGTACTAAGAGGTACTTAGAATGTGGGTATCTAAAACTTGCCATTGCATTTGTTGACTGACTGGTATGGGGGAGAGTGTAAAGAGCTGGGTTAGTGAAGTGGAAATATTTAGTCTGAAGTAGAAGAAGGACGTAGCGTCTGTCACTGATGTACAAAAAGTCAATGACGAAACACTTTTCACGTCCACAGGCCAGAGATTAGAAATGATAGTTTTGAGTGACCATGGAAGTTTAAAGTTTAAGAGGGAAGTTTTGGGCTGAGCTGAAAGGTTAGAAGCACAAGTGCAGATTCAGTTTTTATGATTGTGATTCCGGATGAAATTATCAAAGGGATGAGGGAAGACAGAGAAGGGGAAAAGGGATGAGACTTGAAGACAAAGGATGCAGCCTGGAATGCCGGACTGTTGAATAGAAATGCTGAGAATCAGCCAAGGACCCTGAGGTGAGATCGGTGGAGCAAGGGTGGTGTATATTTTAGCTACTTTCACCACACTGGGACAAAGCTGACAGGATGTCTTTGGCATGTGGCTTCTTAAGGTCTCATCTATCATGGTAAGGAAGGAGAAGCACTTAGTGACAGGATTATATGATGGAGGAGTCTCATATCATGCAGGACCAGGAAACATAGGAGGCAGCTAGAACTGGGGACTGGACTAGGATCCCCAAAGGCCTGGTCCTAGTGAACATCATCCTTCAGCTACAGCTCACAGGCATAGCTGGGTGAAAGGATTAAGGTGTAGCAAATGGATGCAAATCAAGGTAAAAATGCACCTAGGTGTTCGGAGGGAAATAGATAACACAACATTAGACCTTTGGAAACAGACCCTTTCCATCTCAAGCTTTTGTGTCCCTCTGACACAGGCTTTGCATCTGTTCCTTCACAATATGGGCAACATTCACTCAGTACTGGTCCCCACAACAGAAAACCTAGTCAATCTCAGGGTCCCAGATTTCTCATCAGCAGGGGATGACTGACAGACCAACTAACTTTCCAAGTTCTCATTGACTGGTCCCAATCAACCTGGCACAAGTTCAGATCTCATGTTTTATCGAATCACCTGCAGCTAGAGAATCAGGCCACACCATCTAAACGTCACACACAGTTCATCCTTTTCCAGCTCTGGCTACAGATAAAAATCTAAGGCTAATGGAGGAAAATGTGCAAGCATTCCCTCAAAGTGTCTCTAGTGTCTTCAGCAACTGAGATTCAATAACAGTAGTAGTAGTAGTAGTAGTAGTAGTAGTAGTAGTAGTAGTAGTAACAATAAATTTAAATTCATATTAACTACAGTAGTAAAATTGAATTCAACAGTCTCTTAAGCTGAGGTTTAAAAATTTTCCAGGGGTGGGAGGAGGTTAAGGAAGCTCACACCTGCATATGGAGCCCTGACAAGAGAAAGTATACAGTTTTCCTGTACCATAGGAATATAGAGTGGATCCAATCGCTTTTGGCTAAGATCAAGTGTAGAAAGGATCCAAGTTATATAAGAAATAAAAAAGGATCAAGGAAGATGTCTGGTTCTCACTTCTCTCTAGAAATAGTTGTTAAAGGAAAAGGGATGTGGTAGGCATGCCCTTTGTGTCTGCAAATGCTCTCTGATAACTCATGCTGTTAAAGCAAATTTAAAATCTGAGGGCTAAGGCCCTTAAACGATGAAGTTTCTAATGGAATGCTGTGTCTCATGCATTCAACCTTTCTGAGTATTCAGTTGGCTCTAGTTAACATTTCTCAGTTCCTTTTAAAATTCTTTGAAGATTTCATACACTGTGTTTTCTTTTTTTTTTTTTCTGTTCTTTTTTTTTTCTGGAGCTGGGGACCGAACCCAGGGCCTTGCACTTCCTAGGCAAGCGCTCTACCACTGAGCTAAATCCCCAACCCCCATACACTGTGTTTTCATTTGACCCCACAACTTCTCCTAGATCTCCCTCCATCTTCGGCGTACCCTGCCCAATATCTTGTTCTCTCTCTGTAGCAAGCCATCAGGTCAATTTGTGTTACCTTCATACTCCTGCATGGAGGGCCATCTTCTGGAGCGGGGTTATATCCATAAAGAAAACTGATCCTCCCTCTTCCAACAGCCATCAGCTATCTCTAGGTTCAAAGTCAGGGGTGGGACTTCATGCCCACCTGCTCACATGCTGTTACCACATAGTCATCCACTGCCTCTGATGCATACAGTCTTTCCCCAGCACCTACTTATGTTTTAGGTGTGGCAAACAACATCATGTGCTATTTGGATGGATGCACTGAAACGATCCATAAAGGTAAATATGTTAGCATTTAGCTTTTCCAGTATGCTATTTAATTTACAATTTACCCATAGAAGGTTTGATGACGCAGTATAAGAGGATGCTTGAGCAGTGGAGAGGGGATGCGTGGGTAGTGGAGCACACTTATAAAGGCAAAGGGAAGAGGGGAGAGGGCGGATGTAGGATGGGAGGTCGTGGTTGGGTAACAGGAAAAAAGGATATCATTTGAGATGTAAACAAATGGAATGATTAATAAAAAAAAGCATAAATAAAAATGAAGGAAAAAAACCCAACTTTTTGGTCATTTTCTTGTCTCTGAAGTTTGAATAAAAGGAATTCTCCCTGATACCTCCTCACTTTTATTTTTTTCTTTCAAATGCTTGGATAATCCTAGTAGAAAGAACATAGGAAATGTTACATTATATACAAATTTCATTAATTATTCCCACAGTCTTATATAGACTTATAAATTTAGAAACCAAATTTAACAACATAGCCCTAAGCCATGTGACTGATTAAAGAACCAAATCATGGTATTGAATACTAGGATACATAATGGACCGAATACTAGGTATGCTGGATATTAAAGTATGTGACCTTTAAAAAACACTAGAGATGACGATAGTGTTTTCTGAACTATCCTGACACTTGTAAGTAGGTTGGCAAGTACAGCTTCATAAACTTGACTTAGAAATGTTTCTCAGTGTATTGGAGTTAGATTAACAGCTTTCTTCCTTTAATCCCAGCCATATCCTTGAGACACTCACATAAGAATATTCCGGTTTTTCTTTGGAGGAATGAACTCTCAAGAAGGCTAGGTCTAGAGCTGGATGCTGACGTCATCCCACTGCAGCAGACTTCTGGTTTGGAGAGCTAGATTTCAGGAAAGGTAAGCCAGGGTGGCTGGTTCTCAGGTACTCTAGAGCAGGGCAAAGGCAAATACCAATGCTGCAAGAGAATTATCCATAAAGACCTGCTGACCTCTGCTGTCAAAACTTGGACCTGCTCTTAGATTGGCTCTCTCCATGCCTTGATGAGGTTTATCTTCCTCCTTTCCTAATATTCTATGTTAAGCCATTTCTCAAACGCCTTTACTAAAGAGGTATGAGGTGTTTCTTACAATAGTGGAGCTCTCATCGTTTATATTGCTTGTTTGGAAATCTATGAAACCCTCTCACTTTGTAAATGAAATATGTACTAGAAGAAAACTTGGGGTATTGACTCTCAGAACTGGAGTTCATTTTGGAAAGACATTTTAAAATAAAAATGTATTAAATGATTTTTTATTTTGTGGTTCCATACATTTGTATAAGGAATTTCATTTGCCTTCACCGCATCCTCCTCTCTTACTCTTTCCCATGGGAGCTCTTCTTTTTCCCAATATGTCCTCCTTCTACTTTGATGTCTTTCCTCTCTTTGTGCGTTATCCATCACTACTCAGACTTCTGAAGTTCTATAACAATAATAACAACAAAACCTTTGTTGATATAGACAAAACACTTCTATGAATGTTCTAAATGCATTGAGCATGTTTCTTTCTCTTTCTCCAGCTCCTCTCAGACTCTTCCTCCCTTTCTACTTACCCAATTTCATACTCTCCCTCTAATGTGTACACACACACACACACACACACACACACACACACACACACACGAAAAAATCAAAACAAACTAGAAAAAAAAACACAATAAGACAAAAGAAAAAAACCAAACCAAACCAAACCAAAAAGCATGTAGATTGTTGTCTATATGCAGGTGAAGGCAGACATAAGATAAGGCAAGGCCTGTGATTGGGCAGTGAAAAAGTATGGCAGGCACAGAGTTTTGAAGAGAGGAAAGAGAGAGGAAAAAGAAAGAAGAAGAACCAAGATGGAGGAGGAGAAGGATGACCCAGATCTGTGTGGCCTTAAAGGGCCACAAGTAGTTATGAATATTTCATAAGGGATGGATTTTTATAAGACAATTTGTCTTATCTAGGTGGGCAGTTTATATTAATATTAATTGGTTCAGAGTTTATTGTGTGGATGTTTTGTGGGGGTGAGGATTTACTGATATAAATCTGATTAATAAATGACAAGCTTATTGAGTTTTGATTTTAATGGGTTACTTGGAGTTGTGACTATAACCACAGGGGGCAGATGTTGAAAGCTGCAAGAGCGTAGCCGCTGCTGGGGCAATGTGGGGCTAGCCGTGGTGGTGAGATCTGCAGGGCCCAGAGAATAGCTGGCAACAGTGTGGGATGGAAATTGGAAACTCAACAAGTTGGGTTGAAATGCTTTGCTGATTAAGATGAAAATACCCCGCAGATGCCCTGTGGCCTGCCGGAGCCTCCAATAGCATGGGATCGTACATTTTTTTTTAATATTTACCGCTACAAAAGCATACCAAAATTATGGATTCTATTTTATGTTTACCAACTACTTCTGCACATGGTACCTCCTCCAGAATGTGTTTGATATATTTAGTGACAGCCCACTGGGGAAAAAGGATTTTTGCTTTCTCAGTATATATCAATTATAAATAGTTTCCTGGGTGGGAGTAGTGCTCTGTAGTCAGTTTCCTTTGGTGCTGGGAATTTATTTGGTTTGAACCTTGGAAGTCTTGTGCATGTGGTCAGTCTTTGTAAGTTCCCATGTGTATTAGTTTTGTTGTATCTAGAAAAGGTTACATCTTGTTGAGACATTGGTTAAAGGGGTCCCATAGACCACCCTTAAATATCACAAGCTGTACCTGAGGCTTTTGATTACTCTCCATCACCTGACGGTAAGGCCATACGGTTGAAGAGACAATTTAGTCTATTAAGAAATATGAAGTGGACCTGGTAGCCAAACAGAAGCTTCATTCCTACACACCAAAATTCGTGGTACTGGAAGATGCCTTACATGCTACCAGAAGAGAAAAGTAGTCATCAACATCGCCTATCTACAAATCCTGTAACCTACAACAGTAACACGCCTGCAAGAGATATTGGTACAATAGGGGCAAACCTATTATTGAGAGTAATCAACAAATTTTTGATGGGATTTAAGGTCTACTGAATGAGTTAGAAACCATACCTAACACCACTAAAGTAGCCAGAAGTCATGGGTCCTAGGGAAAAACCTAATACTATCACTCTGCTAAAGAAACACAATGATAAAATCATTTCTTATGACATATTACTAAACCTATTGATCAGAACATTGATTGACCCTCACCAGAGAAGTTTCTACTTGGAGTAGATGAGAATTAACATAGAAACCCACACTTGGACAATGTACAGAGAGTAAGCTGTGTTGGAGGCGTGCAGACTTAAATGGGCTTCTTTATCAAACCCTTCCTAGCAAGGCTTGGCGATATACATGGAAGGGAAGGTGGAAAGTGTGTAAAGATCCAGAGGTGATGGATGACTCAAAGGAAAGTCTCTGACCTTGTCTGACTTATGTAAAATCACTGTAACCAGACTCCCTTGAAAAAAAAATTACCTTCATGACCATTAGCTTTCTAAAATTTGATACTGTCTCAGGATCTTTCCTCATATTCCCACATTTTGGTCTAGACAGCTCTCCCCATCTTTATAATCAAACCCTATAATATGTAGATCTAAGCACATATTGAGCACAACAGGGAAGACAAGATGAATTGTGACAGATTGGATCTTCTCTAGGCCCTGTAATTTTCACTCTGGGAAAAGAAACCCAATTTTGTAATTTGGAACCTAAGTCCTATTTCCCTTCTTTATTCCAGGAGACTGCTCTCCTGGTGCTGAATATGGGCAGAAATGTCAAGTTGTGATAGAAGAAAGCCTTCATACCCCTGGAGTGAGGGATGATTTATTGGTGCTAGGAATGTAGGGACATCTTCCCTGACTCATCACAGGAAGAGATGAGAAGTCGGGACAACTGTTCTCAGGAACGCACAACTTCTTTGGCTCATCTTAATGCAGGCCAGGTGCTTTATTCCTCACCATAGGGATTACATTTCTGTGGCTGCTAATCCAAGAACACAGCGTGGACAGAGATTAGTGAGGAACTCCAGTCCTTTCTGGAATGTGTGCCGAGGCTGTAGCCTCAAAGGTTGGCCGCAGAAGAAATAGCTTAAGAAGCTAGGATCCCAAGATGTCTAGCGTAAGGTATTAGACTCTTGGCTAGGGAGAGACAAACACTCTTAGAGTAGGCCTTGGTATGCAGCTTACTATGCAATGATCAAAGCTCTCACTCTCCCTGTGTTCTCTGGTCCTTAGAAGCTGTGGCTCTCTGTGAGTGGCCAGGCACATTCTGTCATTTCGGCTTTGCATTTGGTGTTCTTTTCCTCTGGTACATACATACTTTGCCTCTTCATTTTCTTTGGATCAGATCTACAGCTATTTGATAAGGAGATCTTCCTTGACTCTCTGCCTTTCCTTCTTTCTTTTGTTGTTCTCCTAGATCACTGTGTGCCTGACAGTGCATCTGTTGACTGCCATGGCCAATTGTGCTTTTATCTCTGCTCTACAGTGTGAACTCTTGAAGATATTGCCCGTGTCCTGTTCTTCTCATTCCCTTGCTATTCAACAGAGCACTGGGTAAATCTTAATGGAGTAAGTGAAATACAACCGTCAAGGAAGAAAACAAACTCAAAGTGTAAATCCAAAACCTGTGAATAAAGGCTCTAGTGCTTAGGCTTTGGGTTTCTTCTTCATTTGCTTTCCCTTTATTTACAAGACGTTGGGCTTCATAGTAGATATTTTTTTATAGTCTTGTAGGAGGCCCTCGGACCTTAGCACAACTGACTCCATGATAGAAGTGCCATTCAGGCTGTTAAACTCAGCGTGTAGACAGCAGCATCTCCCAAAAATGAAAACAAAGACCTAATCCATGAAATTCTTTTAGTTCTGGAAAAATCTCTAAATTCATTGCCTTTAGGCTCCTGTAGTTCTACTTCTGGCTAACTGTTCTTGTTAATTGAAGTATGTCAACTCAGCACAAGATTTTTGTGCTTAAAACTTTACCCTGAGAAAGACTCGGGATACCCTGGGATACTGAACCCCAGTGTATTCGTCTGGCTAATAAAGGTTTTCTATCGGCTTAAATCCATGTCTGAGCAATCTTTTCTGGTGAATACCCCCATAACACTCTTAGTTCTTAAGGTCAACTGGTGCCACAACTGGCGAGCTGCTCAAGGTGAGCCACATGTAAAGCTACTCCAGGTCACAGAGGACTCTTCCAAATGCCCTCCTCTGTATGCTGCGGTAGACTGTGATAATTTACCAGGAAGATGGGGGATGGTTTATGAATAAAAGTTGATGCTTAGGTGGACCATGTGCTTTGTTTCAATTAACATAGAAAATTGTATTACACGGGTCTTGTTCCCACAATGGCCCAACAATGTGAGGCCAGTGTAACAATTCAGGCTTGGGACGTGCTTATTGCACTTTGTTGGTGTTAAAGATGGGTGCCAGACGGGGAGAAACTCAGGTTTTCTGGATTCCATAGAAATAGTCCTTCTAGGAGAAGCCTTTGGTCCTGCCAAGGCTGGACCCCCCCCCAGTGTCGGGGAATGTTTAGGGGTGAGAAGGGAGGTGGATGGGGAGGGGAACACCCTTATAGAAGACGGGGAGGTGAATGGGATAGGGAGCTTATGTCCAGGAAACCAGGAAAGAAAAAAAAAAAAAACCAAAAAGCAAAAAACTTCAAGTTCAGATATGAAAAGAAGACCACATAGATAGATCAGTCAGCAAAGCGCTGACCACAAAAGCATGAGAAGTCAAGTTGGATCCCCAAACCCACATGACTAGAAGCTGAGCCAGTGACACAGCCTTGAAATCCAAGCTTTGGGAAGGCAGAGACAAGTCCTTGGGAGTTGCCAGGCAGCTGGTCTCGTCTACTTGGGAAGTTCCGCAACTCCATCATAAGAAAAATAAACAGATACAAATTTAGATGGCGCTTGAGATTGTTATTGTCTCTCTCTCTCTCTCTCTCTCTCTCTCTCTCTCTCTCTCCCTCTCTCTCTCTCTGTGTGTGTGTGTGTGTTTCTCTCTGTCTCTCTCTCTTTCTCACACAGACATGTACACACACATACCATACATGCACACACATATACCAAATATGCACACACACTTACCACATACGCACACACACATACCACATATACACACACACATACCACATACTCACACACACATACCACATATGCACACACACATAACCATGTATATACATACATACACATTTTCTCTTTCTCCCATGTGCACACATACACTCACATACCACATACACACACATACTCTACCTAAACACATAGGGACATACACACCTCATACACATACTCACACTTAAAAAATAAAATGGGGAAAAAAATGAAAATGAGGCAGGGCCTAACATATCTGCCCCAAGGGTATAATTTTGGGTATCTCCTCACAGATGTTCTGCTGTGCTTTGAAGAATAATATAAAAATGCAAGCTGAAGAAAGAGCTTCTGTTCTCTTGTCCTCAACTTTCATGAGCATTGGAGGCCAGGACCTTTTAGATGTTCAAGAGAGATCCGTTTACTTTGCATGGAAAATTACTTTATTTTTACTAGCCAGTTCCAGGTTTTCCTGATGACCTGAAGGGCTCCTGCCTCTCCAGGGGCAGTCCCCGGGCATTCTTGGCAAGGGCAGAGGCCAGAAATACTGGTAATTTTATTTCACAACATTTTCTGTCTCGTCTTTTTTAAAGCAAAGAAGACAAATGGTTCTGATCCATTCAGCAATAACTTGGAGTCTGAATTACTTCATTGTCCTGGGCTGACCAGAGAGGTTGAAACCATATCAAAGCAAAAGAAACAAAAGCTGAAACCAATTTAGCACAAACACCTTTCCCTATTCTTATATATTTGAGTGAAGAGAAGGCAGTGTCCCCATTCCATTATCTTCAAGAATCTGACACAGTAAAGTCATTGTTCACTCACTGGAACTCATGGTGGGTTGGGGTGGATGGATGGCTGGGTTAAGAAGTCTTTACATAGAGTTCGAGTTCACCGTGCTCACTTCTGCCTCCCTCTTCTTGGCTGGCTGTTCATCTCCAGCAAGTAAACAGTCTTGATTTGTTCTCGCCTCACAATGTATAGCACCAAGATCTCCTCCAGCAGCTCTGTGGAACCTTCTAGTCTTCAGCCATCTCCTAATGTTCCGAGTACTCTATTACTGAAATTCAGTGTCATCTCCCATCCACCTCTCTCCATTTCCAATTAAGTAGAATCATTCCTTCCATTTTTACTGAGTTCCCACACCTTCCCTGGATTTCCTGTGCACAGGCTTCAATAGTCTTGTAGGCTCTTTGGCTCAACTGCACCTTTACCACTGGTTCCTCGGCCAACTACTGCCCATCAAACACCACCTACTTCAGTGGTCCCTTTTCTGTTTACCATTCATACTTGTGCCAAATACACCCTTTGTTGTTGTTTCATAGCCTTGAAGCCCTCCTAGTGCCGATGTGGTCGACTTGTTGAGTGATCCTGTCAGTCAATGGTGGTTCATTACAAAGTGAGTGTTTGAGTTAACCCCACACTTCCATATGGCCTTATGATATTACTGTAATTGCATTCCCGTCTACAGTAGGCAAAATGAAACACATGCTGTGAAATTGGCTGTGCTCTTTGTTGGTTCCCAAGACAGACTTTAAAAGAAAATGAATGAAGTCCTTGTAGAGTCCTTTTCACCATTGGTTCTTTTTTCAAATGGTGCCTCTTGATACTATTCTTGGTCAGTTTACACAAAATGGTAACTTCTGTGTCTCGTTAGTATGACTTTAGACCTTATGGGTGATAGACATTAGGTAGAGACTGTAATAAAACAGTAGAGTGGTTTGAAATTTGTGGGAAATTGGGAACACAAGTAAGTGAACAGATGAAGATGGTTTTTCCATTGTTGTTTGTTATTTCTGAGAAACTACTTTGGGTCAGATACTAATTATTTTACACATGATTTGTTATTTACTGACGTGCATGCACACATGTGCTTGCCCATGCCACATGGAGGTCAGAGAAAAACGTATAGGAGTTTGTTCTCTTCTACTAAGTTGGGGGTATTGAAATCTGCTTATGAGTCTTGACAGCAAGCACCTTTTCCTGCTGAACAAACTTGCTATCCTGTTAATTAACTAGCTTGCTATTCTGTTAATTAAATATAGAAACAGATTTATAACTCAGTTCAAACCTTCCAATTTATTTCCATAGTAACTATTTTTTTTTGTATTTGATGTCTAGGAGATGAATTTATAAAACTTGAAAATAGGAATTTGAAAATTGTTCCCCCTGCCCCGGATTCAAGGAACCTCTAACTATTATAAAATAGAAGATATCAACTTTTGGGGAAAATGTAGAAATTGATAAGATATTTTTAATAGATTTGATTAGAGAATATGATTAACTCTAAATGAAATGTCCATTGCAGTGAGTATAAACACTTGGAGGATGCTTTTGGTAAGAGATATGCTTAATCCCTTAATTATGTTGGTGATTTTATACACACACACACACACACACACACACACACACACTCATACACTCACACTTAGATACTCACATATACACACATGCGCACATTCATACATATGCTCACATTTAGTACACACAACATATACACATACATGCGTGCTCACATATACTCATACATGCAGAAACACATATCATATATACATATGCACATATGTACATATATACTCATATTTAGCACATATACATGCATGCTCACATGTACTCACACACAGACACATACATCACACATATATATGCACATGTGTACACATACGCTCACACTCAGCACACATGTGCACATATACTCAAACACACTCAGTACACAATACACACACCACATTTACACATGCACACATACACACTCAGCACATAACACATATATACATGCACAGATGCACACATATACACATATGCTCACATTTAGCACAATACAAAATATACACATACATGCATGAATGCTCATATACACTCACATGCAGACGCACACATCACAATACACATGCACATGTGCACACACATACTCACACTCAGCACGCATGTATACATACACTCACACTCAATACACACACCATAACACTCAACACATACACATCACATATCATATGCATACATGCCCACATACTCACACATTTACTACATATACCCATGTACACATATGGTCATATTCAGCACACATACCACATATACACATGCAAGCATGCCCACATACACACAGACACATACATATCACATATGCACATGCACATATGCACACATGTACACGTGTACTCACTCAGCACACACACACACACACACACACACACACACACACACACAGCCCTTCGGAAATGACTTTTAACAGTGAACCAGGGTTCAGTTATGGAACTCCTTCAACATAGAGCATCTGGTGAACATTTGACAGAGGGAAACACATCCTTCAAGAAAGAGCTTAAGTTCCTTGGAATTCAGGAAGAATAGAAAAAAATGTCATTAAGATGAGAAGTCAGAAAACCAGAGAGATGCTTGATGGTGTATTCTTTGTTAAAGTTTGCAACTTAGAAGTTTACATCCACATGTAGACCTCTGAGCTAAAACACATTCCATGCTGCAACCTGGAAAACACAGATCTATTCGCCCTTTAATCCTAGACCACTGCAGATCAAGTTACCTCTTTGAAATAGGTTTCCCCCTTTCTGGGCAAGTAAATGAATTGAAATTGATGTACTTAATTGTTTTCTAAATTGCAATTTTTTTCCCCACAGATGTTTTTTATCAGTGTTGAGCCCAATGGGCTCTGTCAGTCACACGGGGAGATGAAGTCATGTGGTAATAAAAGAGAGAGGGCTACGGGAGGAAGGGAAATGCCATACAGTATACTGTCTAATTGAAAAATGTGCCACATAAATGCTGAACTTGGAATCTCTCCTTCCCCAGGGGCTACTCACAGCAAACGATGCACACATCTTCTGCACCACAAAGACGAGATGTCCCCACTTTCTCCACTATTCATTCCAAGCAATAGTTTTCATCCTTTGTCTGTCTTGGGTGAAGTCACCTTACTGGAATTGTGATGCAAAGTAACAAGGTCCCACGGTTGAGGGTGGAAATGTGGAAGGCAGTGACATCAGGCCTAAAAATGAGGGTTAGGGTGCTGTGATGAAGGCGGCATTAGCTGATCTTTAGCTTTATAGAGAGAAAGATGAAAAAAGCAATCATGTCCATGGACCTGTCTGAGAAACAGTTGATAATGATGAATCCACCAGAAATGGAGGGGATCTTGTGAGAGTACAGTCACTGGGGGAAGTCAGAAACACTAGGCTTAAATGTGTGTAGAAGAAACCTGGAAAAATAAGATGTGTTGGACAGGAAGGGATGGCTGCAATGTGTTTCTCATAGCTGGGGATGAGAAACAGGAAGACAAGCAGAAAGTTACTGCTTACCCTCAAACAAACCCAAGGAAAAAAGGAACACTGCCCTCTCCGATCCCTGTCAGGCCATTGGCGGAATGGCTGAGGTAAAGGCATTAGCCCAGAGAGGTCCTTGGCACTCTTTCCCGTTCACTTATCTTCATCTACATTGCTCTTTAACCCACACCTGAGTGTATACATAAATCAGTCTGTTTTTCAGGTTCTCCATCGAGAATATAACCAGTTGGATAGCAAGCGAGAAGCTTTTTCTCAGCTCCCACTGCCAAGAACTCCTTTTTATATAAGGAGAAAAGGCTCTCTTCCCTTGTCTTGGATCACTAAACAAGAACTCCAGACCATTAGAGAAGAAATCCAATAAATCACTCATTCTCGTTTTCCACTTGCTTAACTTAGCTGTAACGCATTTGAATAAACACACTCCAGTGACTTCTCCAAGTTCTGCAATTGTAATGGACTCACAATGAATCAATCATTCCCTTGAAATATGAGGATTATTGCCCAAAGATTATAAACATTTTATGAAAGACTCATTTTCTTTGTAGTGATCTTTGGAGTGACAGGATTCAAGTTGCACAAGAGAGTGCCAACCATTTAGAACATGGACACTTTGGGTAGGGGAGTCACACTGTGCTGAAAAACATAATAGCTTTGGGATCTCAGATGTAAGTTAATTAATTTCTCTCTCAGCCTTTGTCTAGATAATGTCTTCTCTTTTACTTCCCCTAGTCATTACTACCATCTTTCCCTTTTGCTTCCTTTTTGCCTCTTTCTCTTCCTTCTGTCTTCGAAGGTCTCCTACTTTTTCTTCTTGGTCTATTTCTTTTTATCCTTCGCTGTTTGTTCTTCTTGGATTGTTCCCTTTCCTTTCTCCCCACCCCCTTTACTTTTAAATGCTGTATCTTCATTTCATCTAGTGTTCCACCCCTCATTCTCTGTGCTAAGGGTCAGTGCTACATTTTCTCATTTCATCTTTGTCACAGACCCAGATATTGCTTTTTAGGTGAGCAAACGAAGTGTTGTAGAAAAATAGCTTACCCAATCACGTGGCTCATAATAGACTCTGTGTCTTTCTGGCTCCAAACTCATGGTTTGAATCAAACTCGCTCTAGGAAAGGATGATAATTATGGGTAAGGACATGAAAGCAAAACAGAGTTACAATTAAACTTAGTGATTTGAGAGACTAAAATGAATTTAACTCTTGAAAATTTGAAGTTAACTGGCATAGAATAATCATAACATTTAGTAATCAAATAAGTTAAACAAAGAACAAAATAAGATTTAGTAGAAGTCTGGTCTGTAACGAAGAAATGAGATAGGGGTGTGGTGCCCTGAAATATAGCAAGGTCTTTGTAATAAATCATTGTTTATTAGACATATTTATTTGACATCATGGGGGCTGTTTAAGGATGAATAAATGTGCTATTGCAAAGGGGGGCTGCATGCCTTGCAAAATGCATATTTGTGTTAGTTGAAATCAGCTATCATATAAAAGAAGATAGAATTATGCTAGCTTTGTGCTTTACTTTAAAAAAATTAGAAATCAATTGTTCTGGTCTAGTAACAGTGAATCAGTGGCACCATCAGATCCCCCCTTCTTTCTTTCTACTCTACCATCTTCAGCACATTGCCTTTTGTTCCTTAGATGTGTGTCCTATTGTGCTGGGGCCTGAGGCAGCTCCTAGCATCACATCCTCATCAAATTACATTTGAAGGCAGAAGGAAACGTCTGTGATCTTCTAATACAGCAAGGAAACAGTTTATAGAAACATCGCCCACTTGCTTCTCAGCAGACTTTCTCTAGGGATAGTTAGTTCTTTAGCCAGAGCTGTGTCAGAGACCTGGCTGTAAGGATAGCCACCTCTGATCACTGACAAAGAGGGTGTTCATGTCAGACTGTGCTTTGCTGTAGAAGCATCATTTGCCTCTGTTTTGAGAGGAAATGTTGAAGCAGGGAAGACCTTGGCAGACACAGAAATAGCACCATATGCTCAGCACCACCCAGAATGCACAGACTTAAATAATCTGTTCCTAGAAGTCAACAGAGTACAACCCTATAGATTTACTGAAGCCAACAGAATATTATCCTATAGACTTACTGAAGCCAACAGAGTACCATCAAATAGTGTTACCAGAGCCATGGAATTAATATGTCATGAAAAAGGGATGGTATAGGGCTCTGGAAAGGTCCGAAAGATCCAGACACCGCCCAGTTCAGGATGTTGGTAGCCTTAAGGGATGGTCTACTTCAGATATTCAATACTAGTAGTAATAACAACAGTCTTATTATATAATGCTGTGAGGCAGAGTGTCCTGCCATTTATTCCTTTACTAAATCACATGAGCAGTGTAGCTGCCAAAGTCGGGGTCTGTTATTATTATGGTTTTTCAAGAGAAGAAATTGTAGTACAGATAGTTGAAAACTTTCCCCAAGATTATATGGCCAGCAAGAGGCAGATCTGTAATTTTACTTTTGGTTATTTATATTGTCCTAAAATGGTACTTGTGCATATCTACTTTAGGTGCAATGATTAGCTCATTTGATTAATTAATCATATCAACAGCTCCAATGACATATTTTGCTTTAAAGTAAGTTTAACAATGAGGTGGTTAATCCTATTGATCTGATTTGTTAATTTGATAGGAGAGGTTCCTATGGAATTAATGGAGCACACCTCTAGATCTGCCTGTGTGGGGAGTTTCCAGAGTAAGTCAGGAGGCTCTGCCATACTCAGTGATTTACTCTGTCAATGGAGTCAAACTTTAAGCACATGTTAGGCAGGCTGTGCTACTACAGAAGGTAGAGCTTCAGAGACATGGGATGGGGAGGCTCAGTGTGGGTGACCTGGGCTGAAATGCCCACCAGTGGGAATATGGAACCTGAAGAGACCACCCCCTGTCGTTAGAGAAGATCCCCAGTGGAGGAATGAGGTCACCAACCTAAAACTTTCAACCCCAAATTGCTCCTGTCTAAAAGAAATGCAGGGATAAGAATGGGGCAGGGACTGAGGGAATGTCTGACCAGTGACTGGCCCGATCCATCCCATGGGCAAACACCAACCCGCACCACTATTCCTGATGCTATGTTGTGCTTGCAGACAGGAACCTAAGCAGGGCTCTGAGAGGCTCTACCAGCAGCTGACTGGGACAGATGTAGATACTGATAGCTTGGCGCTGGACTGAGGTCTGGGGGACCCCTATGGAAGAATTAGGGGACAGATTGGGGGAACTGAAGGGGATAGCAACCCCATAGGAAGACCAATAATGTCAACTGACCTGGGCCTCTGAGAGCTCCCAGAGACTGAACTACCAACCAAAGAGCATCCACAGGCTGGTCAAAGATCTCCCGGCACATATGCAGCAGGGGGCTGCCTTGTCTGGCCTCTGTGGGAGAGGATGTGTTCAATCCTGTAGAGACTTGATGCTTCGGGGTGGGGGGGATACCTAGATGAGCACCCTCTCAGTGGAAAGGGGAGGAGGAAATAGGGGGAAGAACTCTGTGAGGGGGGACAGGGAATTGGGCAGCATTTGGGATGTAAATAAATAAAAGAATTAATTGAAAAAGAAGGTAGAGCCTAGTTGGATGAAGGCTCAGGTGTGAATTTGAAGGACACCTCTTTTGTTTCCTGGATACCATGAGGTGAACAAGCCTACTTCCCTAGATGATCTTCAGAATGATGCCTTGTGTCACCTGCGGTCCAGAAACAATGGAAGCAAGTGCCTTGGATGGTAAATTCCCTGGGCTGTGAATCTTTTCTTCTGGTTAGCTGTTCTCTCAGATATGTTTTTCAGAAACAGATAGTCTGATTGGAAGTATACTTGAAGGCATGCTTTTCATACATGCAATCACTCTTTGGACATCATTACTGAGTTCATCAAAGAACTGCCTTCTTGGCAGCTATGAAGGAAATATAACAAGTAAATCTGAAATAAGTGGACTGGAATACATGAAAGAGTTTTGAACAATGAACTTGTATACCACTTATATTACAGCAGTAATTTGAACAGAAAAGTACTGTGGGTGTCTCACACCTCCCAAATCATTATTCTTACATTTCTTACAAACATTTGAGATAATTATTGAGCAGACTTGGTCCAGTAGAGGCTTATCCTCTTCTTCATTTTCTATGTCTTTTTCCCCTCCTGGGATCTCTTCTCAGTCTATAGCATGTAGGGTTCATGTGATGACATGGTCAGCTGCACAGAGCAGTGTGGCTTCCTGGGAAAGATAGCTTTCTGTCAATATTTGTAATTCGATGTCTGGGAGTCTTCAGCTACTTTTCATTGATCGGTTGACTGGAGAATAATCTTGAATCAATTTCAGCACCACAGTCCAATATTTTAAACCTGGTCACCATAAGTTTTCTGGTTTTATCCACTTGAATTTATAATTTCATTACATTACTACCATCTGGGGTCTCTACCAATCTAGTTTAAAAATTTTAGAATATCTTGTCTAAGAAACTTTTATCATTAAAATTTTCTAAATGATTGACAGCGTCCTCATGATGAAGGGACTGATGCAAGAGTTCCTCAGTGGGGAGGTACAGGCATACACATGAACATGTTCAAAGCCACTGGCCACTGTTTGACCCATCTATATACACATCTGCTTTGTTAGTGTTATAGCTAGAACTCATCCCAAGTACTGTAGCCCATAAGATCACACACACAGCACCTAGATTGTCTTACAAGTCTGCTCTAACTGGTCTACTGAAGTAGACCACTGAGGTCATGGCAAGACCATACATTTTCAAAGAATAGTTAATAGGAATCAAGACTGTGGAATAGAGTTGAGGGTGGAAAGACACATGTATAACAATGATATATAAAGATGGCTATCAGTTATATGTTGGAGGGAAGGAGAAGTTTGCAGAGCCATGAATAGGTCTGTTTTAGTTTGGCTTCTGTTTTTGCTAGGGCTTTCTAGAGTAACAGAATTTATAGAATGAATCTCTCTCTCTCTCTCTTTCTCTCTCCCCCCCTCTCTCTCCCCCCCCCCTCACACACACACACACACACACACACACACACACACACACACACACACACACACACACATGCATATAAGGGGATAAGGGGATTTCTTAGAATGACTTACAGGCTGTGATCCAGCTAACCCAACAATGGCCAGCTATAGACGAAAAATCTGAGATGCTAGAATCCCAAGAGGTAGACTCTAAAGCAAGTGAATGGACTTCTAGCAAGGCAAGAGTAAGTAGACATCAAAATCTTTCTTCTTCTGTGTTCTTCCCCCTCCCTTTTTAATTGGATAATTTATTTACATTTCAAATGTTATCCCCTTTCCTGGTTTCCTCTCCAATAACCCCTTATTCAAACCCCCCTGCTTCTATAAGGTTGCTTCCCCACCCACCCACTCACTCACCTACTCCCTTCCTCCTCCCCACCCTTGCATTCCCATATACTGGGGCATCAAGCCTTTATAGGACCAAGACAAGGCCAATCTCTGCTACATTTGCGGCTGGAGCCATGGTTCACTCCATGTGTACTCTTTTGTTAGTGGTTTAGTTTCTGGGAGCTCTGGGAGGGGGGTGGTCTGGTTGGTTGATACTGTTGCTCTTCCTATGAGGTCACAAACTCCTTCAGCTCCTTCTGTCCTTTCTCTAACTCCTCCATTGCGGACCCTGTTTTCAGTCCAGTGGTTGGCTGTGAGTGTCCACCTCTGTATTTGTGAGGCTCTGGTAGAGCTTCTCAGGTGACAGTTATATCAGGCTCCTGTCAGCATGCACTTTCTGGCATCTGTGATAGTGTCTGGATTTGGTGACTATATAAGCTTTCAGCAGAGGGTGTGGCCCAGATTAAAGATGTGTCTTCTCTCCTCAAGATCTGGATTAAAGGAATGTCTTTTCTCAGCACAAAAGATCTGGATTAAAGCTGTGACTTCTAAAATCTGGACTAGAAGTTGACCTTCCTATTTTACATTAAGCAAAGATCACTCACAGGTGTGCCCTCCCTTTTTGGATTTTAGTTAATTCCAGATATAGACAAGTTGGCCACCCAGAATAGCCATTACAGCTTCTCAGTAAACAAAGTTTTCCTACCAGAAGAGAGAGTGGGTTGATGGTTGCTACTGACCCGGAAATTCGTTGTCTATTCCTCACTATTTCTGGTCTAGCTTGATCATATGATCCATGATAGCAGTCCTAAGATCTTCAGCAGAACACATGGTTCTTCACTGACATGGACAAGGGACTTCTGATCTCCCAGTTCCCACGGTGGAATATGAAGAGTGGAAAGACATGCCGCCATTTTGTCTGGCTTTTGTGTAATGAGGGATGGATGAGGAAAGACTCCTCAGCCTAGCATGTGATTGACTGGCTATGGCTCTTCCAACTGGAGATACTCCAAGTTAGGAGTGACACAGTTTTTATGTCTGTAATTTCGAAGAATGCACTTCCAGAACTTTGCTTTTGGGTTTTTGGTGGTGTGTTTGGTGGTGAATTCTCATCTTTGGGACAGTAGTCCGGTTATCCTGATTATAGAATACATAATTGGAGGGTGGTTTACGTGTACATTTCCCCAAAGTCAAGTGTAAGCATGGTAGGTCTGCATCTGGCCGAATGTAACTGATGGCAACTGTATTTTCATACACTCCAAAAACCTGTTGGTGGTGGGGATTGAACCAATGTCCTGTGTATGGTAACTCTACACTTTATCCCCGTCCCTAATGTAAGGCATTTTAAGGTAATACATCTCATTCAAATCTTTTCTTATTCATATGTGGAAATTAAAGGTCACAAAGAGCACATGACTTAGTAAGTTAAGAAGAAAATCAAGCTCTAACATATGCCATTTGGCCTACAATCTGATGCTATTTCCATTACACCTGCCTGGCTTGGATCAATACCATTCTCTGTAAATTGGCCAAGTATTGCTGGGACAAGAAGCATAGAACCCAAGCTTTAGAATCTGGCTTTGCAGAAAGGGGAGCAGACTAGTTTGACTTAGCTCTTCGAAACTGAGGCCTACTGGATGTCAAGTCACAGAAGGCTCCATCCATAGCCTAAAGTGGCCTTGGGAACAATCATCCCATCAGGATGAGAGGGTGAGAGTAAGAACTGTTTCCCCAAGCATTGACTTAACACCATGAAGAGAAGAACACCAGAAGAGGTCATTTTCATCCCACTTACCACATAGGATTCCTTCATTCCTTAATTCAGGAGAGGTCTGATTCAGGGAAGAGGTTAGTTCAGGGAGGTAATTTTGTGGAAAGCTGGTCAGCATCCTAAGTGTGAATCATTTGCCTTATTTCTTTCATCACCTCAGTTCTCTAAATTTCACTTTACCATTTAAATTAAGAACTACTCTTCAAAGCACACCACGTCTTAATTTAAACCGTCCAAAGGATGAAAATAATTTATAGTGACCTTAACAAAAATCCATTTGAATTTTGAAGGCCTTCCAAGGAAAACCCCTCAAGTAAGCTTCTGTTGTCCTCTACTGCCCTTATTTAATTATATATACTGGTGAGATACTAATTTCGCTGTGTTTATTAAATATTTAGATACACCTCTCACATACTGACTATATATTATTTCACTACATTGTACCTTGCTCTCTCCAGATGTAGTCAGCAGAGCTTCTCAGCAACTGAGTTATTACATTTTCCCACCAGAAAGAAGAGTGGATTGATGGATGCCACTGTCCTGAAAGTTCATGGCTTCTTCCTCACTATCTCTGGCCTAGTTTTTTCATGGATGCCATGACAACATTCCTAAGGCACCAAGGATATCAGAAGTCTTTGGTTCATGTCAACGAAGGACCATATGCTCTGCTAAAGAACCTAGGAGTGTTGTCATGACCCATGCAAACACCCACTGTTTCTTGAAGGCTGATGCCTATCAGCATATATGCCTATAGTCTTTTAAAGTAGCTTTACATTTAAAACTTTTACGAAATGAATTCTGGTTCATCTTTCTAATACCTGTCATGTAGTCAAATCCCAACAGATGAGTTTCTCGTAGATCATAAACATTGTCCCAGTGAGATCTGTTACTTCAAGGACAGGAATTCAGGGGCCCCTCTCTCCCCTGTGGGCTTCCTGAGTGAGCATTCTCTAATGAAATCACTGTCAAAGTCCTGACTCACAGATGACCTCCCCAGCGCAGGCCGAGGAACAGGTTAATGGGGTCCTGAGAAAGCACACTGACTTTGCCTGGCTTCTCGGAAGCCAAATGAGATATTGACTACACTGCTATGCAGAGACTTCTCTAGTGGTTTTCCTGGCAGGCAAAGCTTCAGGCTACTCAGTGGAATGTCTCTATTCTGTAGCTTCAGGAGGAGCCAGGAGGCTACAATTCCAAGCCAAGGAAAACACTATTTTTGCCTCAGTGCCTGGGCTTGGCAGGGACTAGCCAGCCTGTTTGAGATCAGGAGCAGGGGTCATTTGCACTTCTATCTTACTAGGCCAGTGATTCCCAACCTTCCTAAGGCTACAGTCTTTTACTACAGTCACTCATGTCACGCCGACCCCCCCCCCAAACCATAAAACTACTTTTTGATAGTTCTAGGTGACCCCAGTGAAAGGGTCGTTTGATATCCCTCCCCTGCCAAGGGGTCATAACCCACAGCTTGAGAACTGCTGCACTGGGCTCTCCTTGGAGGAAGAAGGAGAGACTCCAGGAATCTGGTTTATGCACTAGCACTCAGCCTTGCCTGGGTGGAATGTGGTTCATTCCAATTTTGCTATGGTAAGAACTCCAAATGCCCCTTTCCCTATCTGGGAAGGAAGCAGAAGGAAGCTGGGGTCCGAATCAGACATTTTAAATCTCAGCAGCCGTCTTGGTCTGTGCTTAGACAAATAATCTCCAGGCGACCCGAATCCCCTGTTCATTGTGAAAACAGACAGTGCGGTAGGAAAACAGAATTAAATTGTTTCTCTTTCATGGCAGTTGAAGTGTAAAAACCATTCTATTCCGACCTTGTGGTCAGAATATCCTGACACCTCATAAATTATCCTAAGGGCTTGAGGCCGGGTGGCTGAGGAAGGCTGAAGGCCTCACCACAGCCACAGTCTCCCCAGCAGCCAGGCCCCTCTGTGTGTACCAGGGACCAGTCTGTGGGATGTGGAGAAATGAGGTTTCATCCAAGTCTGTTTTTCTGAATCAGGTCAAGAGTTTTCCTTCCTCTTACTGTTTTAGAATTTGTGTGGCCACTCTCCTGAAAGGTTCAGAAAGTAGAAAACGGTGATAGTGTCTCTGTCTGTCTCTCTGTGTCTGTCTGTGTCTGTCTGTGTCTGTCTGTGTCTCTGTCTCTGTCTCTGTCTCTGTCTCTCTCTCTCTCACACACACACACACACACAAACACACACAAACACACACACACACACACACACACACACACACACACACAAACTGGTTACCAGGAAACAAAGGAGCTTCCTCAGCAGATTCCTCCTGGATTTCTGTGCCCCCTGGCGAGTTTCCTTTTGCCCCTACATCCATCTATGCCCTACACACAGTAGGTACTCTGTAAATGTTTGCCTAGTGGTAAGACCCTTAGATTGGTCCCCAGAGAGGAAAACAGATTTATTTGAGGGGAATTCCAAGTGTGTAAAGCATCATTCAGAGCAAATTGCCTTTCAGTTATCCCAAGCCACCATGAGGCTGAAAGAGTCTGAGTGTTTGTGGGTGTGTCTGGACATATTGTGTGTGGGAATGTGGGTGGGTGGTCTGGACTGGCAGGTAATAAGTGACAGGAGGGCCGTTGAAAATATAAAGGGCTCCATAACTACTGTAAAAATAAAACTGGGAACAGCATACCCAGACCTCCAGCCATGCAGTGGCCAAGCCTGACCCTGGCAGAGATGAATAATACAGTGGGGATAGATTTTAGAATTATTACTCAATGTTTTTGGTCCCCATGGACATCTCTCTCTTTCTCTTTATTTCAAGATATTATAAAGAATTACTGGGTGGGTTTTTGGCCAGGCAAATGATTACAGCAGACTGTAGGATTTTAGAGTCTTTCCAGGCTATTTCTAGACTCTTCTATATTAATAATTTTTGTTTATTAATGGAATGTTTTTTTTGGTTTTCCTTTTGGACAAAGGATATGATTTCTTATTTTCTTCTGGTTACCCTCTCCCCTTTCTGGAAAATCCTATATTGTAGCTATAGATATATGTATTGCTAGCACAGTCTAGCAAGCTGCCAGATACTGATTTAATGCTTTTAGTGAGAGAAGTAGATAATGGTACATTCTTTGCAATTAGTTTGGATAATACTGGAGATTGTATGCCATGGGATTAGGTATTAAGTATCATGAAGCTAACTAAGAATTTTCTCTGAAAGAACATAAATCATGACCCAAAACCACCTATCTCTATTTCCTTTATTTATTCTCCAAATAATCAGCCTATTTCTTGATTTTATTAACTAATTGACTCTCTGTCTCTCTGTCTGTCTCTGTCTCTGTCTGTCTGTCTCTCTCTCTGTCTCTCTGTCTCTCTGTCTCTCTCTCTCTCTCACACACACACACAATTGCTTTTCACATCTGTATGCATTTATGTTGATTTTATATATTTTACTTTCTTCCTATTAGACCTTAATATCCTTGAGGATAGGAATAATTGTGATTGTTACTGTATGTTCACCCAGAGCCTGGTATTGTTTTGTGACTCCTGTGTATAGTCAATTAATGAAGGGCTTATACCTCTCTCTGAGGAGTATTTTAATGCAAGATTAGATTGTTGTACTAACATCTTCTACTAGCTCTTTTCCAGGCAGTAAATGTTCAAGAAATGTTGAGGTCAGCCACGGGATGAAACAATTAGGAACTAAATATGCTTCTAAAGCTATATAGAATTCTTCAAAGCCAAGAACAAATTACTTATGGATTTTCCATGCCTTTTTGTAGGTAGCAAGATGGCATTTAAATTATAGGCATTCATTTCTGATTGCAAGCCATTACTCATCTTTTAATCAAACATGAACTTCCTATTTGGTTGCTGAGTGTTTTAGAAGTGAGTTTCTCTTGAGGTAATTCTTTTCAACTCTTCCTGAAGCATTTGGATGGATTCTTCCGTCTCATTTCTTCAGCCAAGGAGGTTCACTGGGACAAGCAACTCAATAAATGATCTATTCCTGAACAAGGCTCATTGTTCTTTGGTGCCATTAATGAAGGCTGATGACTCTTGAGTCCCAATCTTTAGGAAACAGAATCATTACACAAGCTCATTATTACATAATTCTCTCCAGAAGGCTTTACCAAATTGCATCTGATTTGTGTTTCAGTTTCTTTCATTCCACTCTTATATTTGACTCTATGGGTGCAGTGCTTGTCTATGGAGTTCCCTCTCTCCTTTCTACAGCACTGAATCTTGGATCTCATGCTCTACTTACCTTCCCTTTGGCCTGCCTCTTCTAGCTCTTCACCCATTCCTTCTTTTACCCATCCTTTCCTGAGTTCACCTTCCTTCTATTCAGCTGGAAAGGATTACTGAATAACAAAACAAATTTCCACCCAAATGAACAGCAGTATGTTTTGAGAGAACATGCTCTTCTGCTTATCATTTGTAATATAATATTTTTGCCTTTAACCTCCAAGCACAGTCCCGCACATATTAACCTGGCAGAAATTAATGGTTCATTTCATAAGGAATTCAGAGAAAAGCAAAATAGCATCTTGCATTTGAAACAGACATGGAGCAAAATATCAGGCTTCTGAGAAAACAGAGCATTGTTGAGAAGCCTTTATTCGGGTTCTTCCATGGCTCGCTTTAGCATGTGAACAGCTAAGCTTGAAGGACTCAGAGAACAAGCAGTGCATGCAGGGAAAACCATGATGCTCCAAGCTAGTTCCATGGAAGATGGCCAAGAAGGAGCTGGGTGTGGTATCAGGGCCACTGACTCAACTCTAGAGACTGAGAGACAGATAGAGTCAAGAAAACCAAAAGGGAGTTATGGGGAGAAAGAGGAAGGGTGCAGAAGAGAAGCAGGTGGAGGCAATCTTACAACAATGAAAAATCAGATGGTTCTTTCCCACATTTGCAATCAGATAAACGATAAATCACAGGAAGACGTCGTTTGTGACTGGAGATCAGGCTGCCTTAAGCCACTAGATGTCAGGTCATATCACAGTTATATACAGCAACCAGATAAAGCAGTGACCTCAGGGAGAGGCATCTGTGAGAGCTCTTTGTCCTGAGCCATTTAAGAATTCTCTGGAAGCATCTGTGTACTTGATTTCCACTCATGTAGATTGCAGAAAGAGCTGAAAATCTGGAGAGAAATATTGGGCTTCTGAGAAAACAGAGCATTGTTGAGAAGCCTTTATGCCGGCACTTGATGGGTCACTTTGTTGGAAGATAAAAGACTTTGTAGCAAGAGGTGCAAGATAGCCCAATTCAGTGAGTGCCTGATGACAGTCACTGCCATCAGTAGAAATGGGCAAAGCAGTCAGCCAAGGGTCACTACAGAGCCCTGCCAAGTCAAGTTAATTCCAACTAGATGGGAAGTTACACTGACCACATATACCAGTTGGTGGATGGCAGCTGGGCAAGCAATACCCATGATGACCAGGGTGTGTCCTTAAGTCTGAGGGAGGAGAGATTGCTTCTGAGAACCCTGTCTCTTCCTTCCCATACCTCAAGATCCCATGAGTCCTAAGCATCCACCTGAACCTTCAGCTGCTTTTGCTCCCCCGGCAACTCCTCCTCCTGCTTGTCCTGCTCCTCTTCCTGTTCCTTCTCCTGCTCCTCTTCCTCCTGCCCCTCCATTTATAGATCACTTCTTTGAGCAGAGGGGAAGATTGTCAAGAAATTGGGAAGTGTTAATAAAAGATATTAAATGCTTCTCACACACAGGATTTAAAAGCTCTGGTAGATTCTTAGCAAAAAATCTCTTACCTACCCATGGAGGATCAAGACAGGCTACGGATGAATGCGAGCTTTTGTATTTCTCTGTTCTTCTCATTAGCAGCATGAGAGTTAAAATTTACAACTCTCATCACACAGTGACTGGTGGTAGCCGATCACTTTACTTTGTCTTTTCGAAGATGTTTTCAACAGATGATTCCAACAGGCCCATTTTTATAACTTGAAGAACTTGATCTTACACTTTGGAACAAAACTTAGTACACTAGAGCCCATGTGGCCCACTGTCTGATTTTATAAAAATGTTTTGTTGGATCACAGCCCTAATCACGTGTTTACGTTTTCTATATGACTCTATCATATCATAATAGTAGAGTGAATGGTTTAAACAAAGACATAGATGGCTTATTAAGCCCAAAGTGTTTATTATCTGGCTTTCCATAAAAAAGACTGCCATTCCCTGGTGTAGAATAATAGGTTTTGTTGAACATTTTGTTGAGTGCTGTTTTGATAAATGGAGCTACTGATGTCCCAAGAAGTTAAGTGATAAGTCTGGGATAATGAAAAAACTACAGGGAAGGACCAAGCTGTCAAGCTATGGAAATCTAATTATTATGAAAAGTAGGTAGAGAAAAAAATTTTTACAGATGGAGCACTTTTGGACAGTTTCATTGTAAATGACAACACCTCGGTTATTATGAAGTAAACTTACTAGTAAATCCAAGAAGAAAATAGGACCAATCAATGAAAACTCCCTTCAACCTATGAAGACACCTTTTTCTTTCAAAATGGGTTTTATCACTTAGGGAGAGATCTAGTCTGACTGATGGCTCTGATTCTCTAAATACACATGAAGTCCATTTTTGGAGACATTCATATGTTCTTATTAGTTAATGGACCACTGAATCCCGAAAAGAAGGTTGTGTGACAATTTCTCAGTTTAGAAATTTGGAAATTAACCTTTATAAGTTGTTTACTATAATCAAAAATAAAATCCTAACATAAAGGATGTAAATCATCCTGATCTATCCCAGGGGACTGTCAGAGACCAAGAGATGAATAACTTAATGGCCACTTCCCTGTATCTTGGGCTAAGGCTGAGGACAGAGCCCAGAGAAAGAGCTGTGTTGTTATTCTTTAAAGTGTCTTCTCTATCTGCTCATAGGTTATTCCCTTGTTTTTACTTCTTCCTCTGTCTCCACTGAACCAGGGAGGCATTTTCAGCCCTCATCTTATTTGACCCCTGTGAGAAGATGTACACCTTTTCCCACACATCTTTTTTTTTTTTTTTTTTTTTGGTTCTTTTTTTTGGTGCTGGGGCCCGAACACAGGGCCTTGCACTTGCTAGGCAAATGTCTACTACTGAGCTAAATCCCCCACCCCCCGCATATCTTTTTAAATGTTCCTTCATGGCTTCCCTTCCTCCTGCAGTCCTCTCATGTTGTCGCCTTCCTGAAGCTTGTCTTTTGCCTGTCTTTCACCCACAATTTGTACTAACTGTCCCTCAGAGTTCCAAGCCTTTCTCCTCATTTTATGTTCTATGTATATTCGTCTTAGTGGATAAGAGCACCCAGATGTTCTTCCAGAGGACCTGGTGTTGGTTCCCAGCACCCACATGGCAGTTTATAACCATCTGTAATTCCAGTTCCAACAAAACTGATGTCCCATTCTGTCCTCTGCAGGTACTAGACATTCATGCAGGCAGAACACATGTATAAATAAATAAATAAATAAATAAATAAATAAATAAATAGCCCTAAGATAAAATTGTAGTCTCACCTCTAAATATGATGCTGTCTTTGCTATTCTGCTAAGTCCTTCAATGGTTCCCTAAAGCTACAAAGTTCCTGAATTCCACAAAGCTGCCATGACCAGCTTCCCCACTTTAAGGTTATGTTGGAATAGATAAACGTAGCCTCAAAGAGGGATTTCAAATTTTCAATTCCTAACCTTTCAGTAAGCAATCCTCAGATTTTTTAAAAAAATTAGTTTTTTTATTTTTATTTTTAAAATAAAACCACAGCTCGGAGTTTTAAACTAGCAACAAAGCTAAAGGTAAAGTGGTCTAGGAAGACAGCTCAGTGGGAACAGCGCTTACTGGGCACATATGAAGACCTGAGTACAGATAGCCAACACCTCTGGAAAGGCCTAAACTTGAAAGACAGGTCCCAGAGGATCTGATCTGGGTTGGATCTGACAGCCTCTTTCCCAAGGACCAGATTTCATGGTACCAGAAGGCGCCATACAAGGGTCCAAAGGAGGGAACCAACCAATAGTCCTACCCAGCTATGTTGCCTGGGAACCACAACAATGACCCGCATGACACCCTAAGCCTAAGAGTATAAAAGTGTTGTACATAACTTTACAGCAAACAACAACTCTCTATTTAGACTTATATTCTGTTAACAAGAGGGAATTCATGCTGAATACTAAAAATCTAGTCAAGTACTCTGTGCCAGTTAAGTCATGGACATGAAGGACAACCCAATGGCCATTTTATTAAAGTTGTATAATCCCTAACAACAATTTAAACATATGTCCATACATCTACAGATAAGGGTAGTCCTCACCAAAAGGGTAGTCTCATTAAGAAATCTGCTCTCTTTGCAACAGATGGAAACTTTTGCAGAAAACCATAACCAATCAAAGTGCAGAATGGTGGAGCTCAATACCAATGAGCTACATCTTTAAAAATACCCCGACACTTAAGGCTCAGGGAACACTGTGAATGAGAGGCTGGAAACATGTGAGGAGTCAGAGGATCGGGAGTTCTCTATGAGACTGTGTCTCCTATTGATGTCACAAGCTACACCCATGAAGTCGCACCAACATGACTGCCTGAACAAAGATGACACCAAGACACATATCAAAGTGGATGGTGAAAGTTCACCAGGCCTCAACCCTACACAAACAACTAGAAGCAGCTAAGGAGTGTTAAAATTGAGAGAAATACTCTTCCCTAAGAAGGAGAACACCAATCAGTTATCCAATACTAAATGGTCAACACTGAAAATGCATACATACAAGTAACATTATGTAGACTGAGGAGGACACACACAGAGATACACACATACACACAAACACACACACAAACACGCAAACACACACACATGCCTGTATCAATAGTTGGAGGGAGAAAAGGGAAGAGGAAATGATGAAATTATATTATAATTTCACAAATAAAAGAAAAAGAGCTAGTGGACAATGGGTTTAAAAATAAAACAGGATTTTGGGTATGTAGGGAGGTTGGATAGATCTGGGAGGTATTAGAGAATATGATTAAGATATATTGTATAAAATTCTCATAGAATTAATAAAATTATTATTTAAAAATTGTGAGCTCACAGCAATGATATTAGTCATCTCTGAACTCAAGACCTCTCTGGAGCTGGAGAGATGGGTCAATGGTTAAGGCACTGACTACTCTTCCAGATGAGCCAGGTTTGAATCCCAGCACCACATGACATCTTACAACCCTTTTTAATTCCAATCTCAGGGAATCCTATGCCCTCTTCTAGCTTCCCTGAGCTCCAAACATACATGTAGCAAACAGATATACGTCCAGCCAAAAGTCCATTCATCTTAAACAAACACCATTTTTTAAAAATCTAAAAGTTGCCCTGAATTTTGGGCCACATAGAATAGTCTTTAAATGACCCAAAGTTAAAGCCAACAGTAAAAGAGTACAGTTAATCATTCCTTACTTGGTTAGTGGTTTTGCACCCAAGGATTACATCCTCCTGGGCATAAGGCAGTTTTCATCCCTTCTTACCTCAAGGGGTAAAGACTTGGGGTGGGGGGAACTTCTTTTTTGGTTTTGTTTTATTTTTGTTCTCATTTTTTGGCTTGTACATTCTTGCATGGCATTGAATTCTTTCTGTGCATGGAGGTTCCATTAACCAGCCCCTTAACCGTTCCTCCACTCCCCCGACCCCTCTTGGGCTTCCTTTGATTCTTTTTCTGCAAAGACACACAAGCAGAGGTGTCTGAAATTCTATATAGCATCTCAGCCAAGGATGGGGAGCTGATGTTCCCCAGTCATAGCTCCTTGTTTTCTCGCTTCCATTTCTTGTGTTCCTTTGCCCTACTAGGATAGTCAGTTAGTTCAGTTGTTCTAAACCTGTAGGTTGGGACCCCTTTAGGAGTCAAATGACTTTCACGGGTATTGCCTAAGACTGTCACAAAATGAGGACATTTACATTACGATTCACAACAGTAGGAAATTACAGTTGTGAAGTCACAATGAAATAATTTTATGGTTGGGAGTTGTCATAACATGAGGAACTGTATTCAAGGGTCCCAGCATTAGGAGGGTTGAGAACCACTGCCTCAGTTCAATAAGAGTCTATTCAAGTTCTATGCTTCAGTTCGGTTCAAGCACTATTTTCCGTTTATCAGGGTGAGGAAGAGGAAAAGGAATGCAAAGGAAGGACCCTCTTCCTCCTCCTCTTGCGCACTGGTGAGCTCTAACTTGTCCTCCTGAGAGACAGCTATGTGGCAGTGATCCGCCTCTTTTAGGCAAGGCTAGAGCTGCTCGCACAGTTTGCTGTTCAATTTTCATATTCTTGTACCCATCTAGGATTGTCTTCTAGAGCGGTAGGCCAAAGGAGTAATAACTTTTGTAGCAATTAGTCCTAATGCGTTCAATGAACACTCTAGAGAAAGTGATGTGACCACCACAGTCGTAAGGGTAGTTGTAGGAACAGAGTGTGTTGCATTAATAGCAGATGGCAAATAGGGGCAGAGTGGGGCAAGAGAGAGCTGATTCTACTCTGGCAGAGCTATCTGTGATCCGGGCAAGTGTCTTTGCTTTTCAGTGCTTCTGTTTCCTCTATGAAATTCATATGGTAATAGCAGGATCTTCCTGATAAGACTCTGATGAAGGTACATATATGCGTATGCATGTATACACAAACACAGGCTACATCAAACAGTGCCTAAGTGCTACTCATTACTGGTTTTTGCATTCTAGTTAACGAACGATGAAAAGGGTTCAGTAGCCATTAGAAAGATCCCGTTCAACCAGGAGGTTGAATAGTCTCCTTCCTTTACACTAGTAAAAACAAACAGCAAACTCTCAGCTCGCTAATTAAACTGTACACTGAATAATAAGCTTATATACATTGTGTATGTTTAGCCCTTTACACGAGTCAAGTAACTCACTTGCTGTTATATTCGGTAGCAATAAAAACAAGAAAAGAATGAGCAAGCTTTTGAACATGCAGACCTTTATTTTATGTGCAAATACTTTGATGAGCGTCTCCTTAAAAAGCTTCAGCAAGCAATTATAGGGACTTCAAACACCAGGGGGTCCTGTTAATGTGGGGCACTGTGCACCTCAGCTTACGTTATTTCTATGTCATTTGTTTCACACAACAGTGAAATCTGAAAGGCAGGATGCATGGGTATTATTGGTCTCATTTTATACAGAAGAAATTGATTTTAAAAAGTAACACAAATCTTTTTCTTCCCTGTTGTACGCACCTTCTAGTGGGTTCTTTTAATTTTTAACTTTATTTTACATGCCTGGTTTTTATTTTTGACTTCCACGTGAGGCTGTTATTAACTAATTCACACAAAAAGAGACTTAATGTAAGAGCCTTAAAAATATTTTTAATAGCGTAGCAAATTCTAGGAAATTTGGGATGATTCTGGAGATAAACCCACAGTTCCTTAGCCAGTGTCAGATGACCTGTACCACGTGGTTCGACCTGCTTCTGGTAGTGATTGTAAGCTGTCTTCTGATATCCATTGCTCTTGTCTATGGGACACAGATGGTTTGCATTTCTTAGAATCTCTTCCTGTTCAGGTTGCCCACATGACTGGGTTAACAGAATATGAACTAAAGTGATTCTGTGTCATTTAAAGGCCTGGTGCATGTGTAGCTGCAGTGTGTTACTCATCTGCTACCAGGTAACTGGTATGGTAATGACTATGATAGTTTTGAAAGGTATGTGATGATAGAGTACTATCAGAATGAATCTCTTCTAGAGAAGTCCCCAGGATCCTCCATCACCACCTGCTATGGGTAGATAAGGAAGTGTATCTTTCAAAAGTTCATGCTCTTGGGGCTTGGTCCTTAGTATCAGATGCTGAGGTGCTCAAACTCTAAGCGGGTGGAGCACCAGGGTAAGTGTTAGGACTTGTGACTATTGTCATCAGCAGGAATTAATGTCAGTTTCATGTAGTGAGGTCTCAGGAGAGCAAATATCTATAAAACGAGGGTACCGATTCTATCCTGCACAGGACCCATACTCTTCTGCACAGGACTTTGCAATTTTCTATGATGTTATCCTATAGCTGAGGGACCAAAGACAAAATATACCCTTTAAAGCTATGTTCTCAGAGACTTACTGCCTCTAATTGAACCCTGCCTTTTGCAATCCCCACTACCTTTCACAGCCCATTAAGTTATGGATATATCAATATCCATTAAAGAACGCGGAACCCCTTGATAGGCTTCCCCAAAGTGCCATTAGCTAGAGGCTAAGTCTTTGACACATAAACCTTGGGGATAGGGAAGAGGGAGTCATATTTACACTATAACATTGTCTATCAGAAAGCCAACTTCGACTGGGTGTTCTGTGTTTTGTAACTGATTTTGCCTGGCAACTCTATTTTTAAATTTGCCACTGTCCAGTTTCCACACTTTGGAGGAGACATGGAAAGTACTGAAGAAGATAAACCGTTCGAAATGCTTAGCAAAATACGTTGGAATTTGAGATCCTCTAGCTATTTATTGTTTACTAGATTCCTCACGGAAGTAAGACCATTCCGTGCTTGGCTTGTTGCACTTAGCACAGTGTCTTCTAGTTTCCTTTTTGTAACCACACAAAAACACGAATCCACAAGATGAGACTGTGGGAAAGTGGTGCCTGGAGGCTGGGGTGGAGTTAGGTGACAGAGAAAGGGAAGATACTAGTGAATGTTTCAAAATTTGAGGGAAATAAATTTTAGTGATCTATCGTACAATATGGTGATTAAGATTAGCAATGCCTTGTATATTTCAAAAGTGCGATGAATAGATTTTAGATGTTCTTACAGCAAAAAAAAATCAAAATCAAACAAACAAAACAAAACAAATCCACTGATAAACTAGACAGATTTAATCATTTCACAATGACTATATGTAACAGTCAAAATAACAGAAAAATATAAAAATGAACAGTATTCTCATTATTGATATGTGTTGATGAAAGCTACTGTTTGTGTAATGGAATATTACATGACAAGTAGAGGTAACCATTTCTCATATACCCTTGACCATTAGCAAGACCTACCATTTACTGTATGCCCTGCTGTATTCCAGGTTTTGTTCTCAACCTGTCTCACAGATTATTTTACTTGCTTATTTCAGCGATCCTTTGAAATAGCCATTGCACTGTCTCCACTCGACAGAGAGTTGGGGTCACTGACCTGGGTCCCACCTTTCTGTGGAGCACACCAGCATCAGACTTAGCTGCTGATTCCAAGGCCAGCTCTATTCAACACACTACCATGGCTGCACCCTGTGGTACATGAGGGCTCGTTCTTTCTTTAGCTCCACTCTAGCCCCAGGGAATTGATCTTGCTGTGCACCTGGTAGAGCGACCATTCCTTTTGCACCCAGGGCTGATTTAATTGAAACCTAAATATGCTTTACTAGTTTTACATGTTAGCACTAAAAGAGGGGGAAAAAGTCCCCTGTTTGCCTTTTAGCTCAGGCAACCCTTTGGTTTTATAGGCTGGTTTTAGTAAGTAATTATTCTGGTAATGCCAAGGCCTCCTTTATGGGGCTGTAAATGCATCCTGGCCAACTTGGAATAACAAAGACCCTAGCCAGCAGGCAACACTTTAGCTGTAGATGAGAGGTGGCTGTCAGCCTCTGCAGGTCTCTCTCTTTCTCTGGAAACCTCCTCTGAAACTATGTGACGCAGGGGAAAGAGGATCAGATAATTGGGATCTTTATGATGGTTATTACGAAAAATGTTCTGGAACCAATTCAAATACCAATCAGAAACCACATTGTTCAACTAAATCACTTTCAGATGCCATATAAGATACAAAATACAATTATTTCCAGTTTAAAAATATAATGTTCTTTAAAAAAAAAACCCAGTATTTTACTTTATTATTTTTTTACAAAAAAAAAAAAAAAACCTGCCTTGGCTGGAATTCAGGCCCGTCACAGACAGTGTACAGACAGAACTTACACTGCTCCCTTCAATTCTGAGCCTGTAGACCTCACTGTAATGGATTTAAAATTCCCTTAAAATGGATGTGACGGCTGTTTTCTTTGTGTATTACAGAAACATACAGAGTTCAGAGGCTCCACGGCTATACTTTGGGCATGTATGTCATTAAACGAATAAAAAAAAAGATGATGGCCAAATGCTGTGTTAAAATCCCATTAGAAATGCTGGGAGGAATTTATGGTTCCAATCTCTTTTATCTGACAGGCGTCAGTTTGGTGAAAGGGTTCTCTGTCCCCCTCCCCCTCTCTGTATCTCCCTCGTTCTCTTCTTCCTTCTTCCTTTCCATCCCCACCTCTTCTCTCCACTTCTTTCCTCTCTCTCTCCTTCTCTCCTTTCCTCCCTAGACCCCTCCCTACCTTCTTTCTATTCTCTTTCCTTTCCTTTCCCCTCCCCTTCCCATCTACTTCCTCCGTGGGCTCTACTTGTCTACAGGGCATCTGGGAGTTGCCTTTACTGAGGGAAAGGCAAATGTTATCAGGTTTCTGTCAGTGTTTGCTCCTCCTTCCAGTCCTCTGCTTCAGGCACTTGAGGGAGTGAACACTTACGTCTTTTCCAGATAGACTTCTCTCTGGAGCTGAGGGTTCATTAACTCTGCGCGTGTGTACACAAGCCGTCATCACTGTGATGAGGAGGATGGGGGTTAACACACCGTGTGACCTCAGGAATGACTTCAGCTTCTGCCGCTCCCACATGATACGCATGAATTTTAATGGACTCAGCCTCACTGCTCTAGCCTGAGGTCAGTGGCTCTCAGAGCTAATCTTCTACAAACTGACATGGGGCCTGAAGAAGTTGTTTGTTCTGCCAAGAGAGGTATGGATTCTTGTCTTCAGATCTCTAGGCCATGCTGTCATCCTCTACAGAATGAGAGGAAACACCAAACCATTACAGAGTGTAGAGATACTGAAGGACCAACTGGGGGGTGGAGGGGATGGCCCACTAAGGACTGCTACCTGGTCTGACAGGTCTCACAGTAGGTTTCTGGAGGTTGGTTCTGAGTCAGCATTGACACAGTCATATGAACACCTAGCAAGGAGCCTTATCTCTCCAGTCCATTTATCTGGTGAAGAGGTCTGTCTCTGAGAATCTGTGATTCTGTGAGGCCACCTGGGGGATTACAAAGAAATGAAAATATTGCTGTCACGCTCATAACCACAGCTGCATAGCAGTCGCCAATGGTGAGAAAGAAATATATTATAACTTCAGAGTCATAAGGAACATATGAGTTCATGTCAACATTGTGTATCAGGCCTAGAAAGTCACTGAAGGACAAGCATAGTACCACTTGCCTCTGTGACCATTTGGGACACTTAAGGAAAGAAGGATCAACTTTAAGTGATACTCATATTGAGAAAGGTGGAGGAAGAAAAGGAGGATGAGGAGGGGTAAGAGAAGGAAGAAGAGGGAGTAATCTGAAAGATGGTTTGGAAACAGGGAGAGTATATTGTTACAGAAGTCAGGGTGTAGAGCACCCGAGGAAACCCATGTGGTCACCATGCTGAATGTGACATAGTGTCCCTCCATCATTCAACTATCTATTAATATCAGTAGATGAGCTTTTATGATTTAACAAGGAAAACTCAATAAAAGTACTTCTGTATGTTGTAGCTTAGGTCAATCTTGTTTCAAAGTGGTAATTCACAAGTAAAATTTGTTTATTTTCAATGTGAACAGGATGAGCTTTTGACTCACATACACATGTACACACATCTATACCCCCCTACACAAACATATACACACACACACACACACACACACACACACACACACACACACACACACTGGGCAGCAATTACCACAACCAAATAACATATCCATTACTACCCACAGTTATCATGTGTGGGGGTGTATGTGCACTTACTAATGACATTTTAAATGTGCTATGTTATTATATTTCAAGTAATCAATCAGAAATTTAAAGCATGCTACTTGCCTGAAAGTTGTAGAAAATAACCTCATAGTAGTTTGATGTGGAATAAGCATAATGTTGAAGGAGATAATTTTCATTAACTACTACTAAGAGATGGTGTGTCTGATCTTGTAGTTCTCTTTGCTCTAGAGTATCTTGCAGACTTCTTATCAACATGAGATGGGCTTACTAAGTGAAAATGACCAGATTGGCTTGGAAGTTGGTAAGAGAATACACCAAGACTCAGAAGAAAGACACTACTCTGCCATGAATTCAGTTACAGTGGCACCATCAAATGAAGAGAAATGAAGAATTAGAGCTATCTGGAAACAAAAGAAAAGAATTACTTGAAGACACAGCAGGAGATTAGAGTCAGTAGTAAGTAGAAAATGGAAAACACACACAATACACACACAAATACATATACATACATATAGACACATACACACAGACATATATACATACATACATAAACACATACATACATACATACATACATACATACACACACACACACACACACACACACACACAAACCTAAACATACACCTCTCCATACACACCCTCACTACTCAACAAAATATTTTGTCCCTGTAAAGACTAACTTAAATAAAACTCTTATGCTGGACTTAAATACCAACCTCAAATCAGAGACATCTTCCAAACAGGGAAAACAATTGGCTTTAAATAGTTCTTACAAAGAACTATAAGCCAGAAGTCTGTGCTTCTACAGGAAATATTGTGCCAGAAAAATAAGATTCCTATTTTTGAGAATAAATTTATAATTTTATTTGGGAGAAAAACCTGGATGCTAGCTATTAGTGTGTTTTGTGGGATATCTTCGTTATAATTTATATACAAAAGGAGATTGGCACAGTTAAGTCTCCTCCTCCTCCTCCTCCTCCTCCTCCTCCTTATTCTTACTATTAAATCTTTTAATTATTATTTAACAACTTCATACATGTAAATAATACATCTTGACTATATATATATTCCCAAACTTCCCCTCCTACTTTCACAAGGGGGCCCACTCTCCTCTCTTATTCCTTCCAGATACCCCTAACATGTTCCCCTCAACACTTCATGTCTCCTTTGTTTGTAGTTACCCGCTGAGTTCAATCTGTATGGCCTGTTGGAAAGCCGACTATCTCGTTGATTTGATCTTGTGATACAGCTAATTCCGAGGGTGCAGTGAGTGCACACTTCCTGTATAAAGCTGCTGCTGAATGCAATCATTGAGCATTTATGGAATGCTAGAGACTCCTAAACCTTTGTATTCATCTGATGCTCACAACAGCCCTCAGTCACCTTAGTCCCATTTTATTAGCAAAGAAACTGTAATTCCGAGAGTAAGCAACTCGCCAACTTGTACATAGAGTAGCTGAGGTTCAAACTCAGACAGTCTGACTCCATTGTTCATACCTGGGAACCATTATGGTTATTACTACAACTCCTAGGCTGAGCTGAAATTGCAGCAGTAGGAATTTAAATTTCAACCTAAATTTCTTAAATATAAAGATTATACAAAAATGGGGTGGAAGTTTTTCAAACATAAAGATCTTTATAAATGCATAAGCACATTCCAGGTGTCAGTTGGGGTCCTACTTTTCTATGGAGGTTTAAACCATTTTGGTCTCCATTCTAATGTGATCCTCATGCAGCTGTCTCTGGAGTTTCTCTGAATTCTCCAAAGCATTCTTCCCCGTAAGTTTCTCTGCTATATCTTACATACATCTTCTGCGTGTAGGCGTGTGCCTTCCTCAAATGGCATTAGTTTGGAGGTCTCAGTGAAGATCTGAGGGATTCGGACAGAAGTCATGCCATGCATGACCTTACTCACTTCCTGGCACCATCACTGATCTTCCTCATTCCACAGGAGGACACACATTATTGGCTGCTTGGCAACCATGCCAGTGTGAAGAATCTATCCAATGGAAGAGTCAGCATTCCGGGCAGGATCCTATTGACAGAGAGTTTGATCCAGTCACATACAGGGAAGGAAAGAAAGCTCCTCCCACCTCTACAATTTCTCTTGAACTCTGCATTTTGTCTATATTAACAGAAGAAAAAAAATAATTCACCAAAACTAATGTAAACCAATCCTACAGACAAATTCTTCTAAAATGCCAAGAAATCAAACTTTAAAACAATAAAATCACATTAAGAGTTGTACATGTTTCTGGAACATATGCTTGTATAGACTGCAGCAAAAGGATCCTTTGCTGTCTGACCCTGATTGTGTTGGGCTCATGAAAATCTGTGGCAGTAGACTGGACAGACGGAAAAGGTGCCAGGCTGCTTATTACCTAGGTGCCTTTTAGGACAAGTCATGATTATTAGCCCAAGTCTAGCAGTGGAGCCAATTCCAGTTCAACAGCAGCTGGTGGAAATTGGTGGAAAGAGGGTTCTTTGCAGTGACATGTGCTAGGTTGTGTATATAAATACATGGCAAGGCAGCCGGTTCAATAAGCAGGTTCTGTAGACCTTCGTATATTTTCTGCTTATAATTTATATTTTGAAAAGTTCATGGTGAAAGGAATTTTAGAAACTATTCAACTTCTTCCTCTTTCTCTTCTTCCTCTTCCTCTCCTTTCCCCTTCTTCTTCTTCCTCTCCTTCTCCTTCTCTTCCTCCTCCTTCTCTCCTTCTCCTCTGCCCCTCCTCCTCCTCTTCCTCCTCTTCCTCCTTCACCAAAGAATTGTCTTTGAAAGACGTCCTCTTTCCTTCAGGTAAATAATCTTCACAAAGCAAAGAGCTTCAAATTCCATGAAGAGACAAATCTGGCTTCCAATTCAAGAGACGTGACTTGTGATTGAATGATTGAAGGGCTTATAACAGGCAAATATGCGCTCATCTGTGTATCTGATCATTTAGTAGAGGATGATTGGTAGCTGCCTACTAGTGTTGGTCCCTGAGGAAATGTGGTAGGCAGCAGAGGCACTTGTGGCACATACACTTGAGTGGGAGTTAGCATTTGAGTATTATGAGAATAAAACAGGGAAAGAAGACATGGGCTTAGGGATTGCTTTAGTTAGTTTCTCAAAATGCTCACATATTGAGACCTTTATTCCCAGCTGGCTTGGCATTTTTTTGAAAAGGTTTTGGAAAGTTTAACAGGTGAGACATATCTAGAAGAAGTACATCACCAGGGACATGTCCTTAGACACTGCTTTGTTCCGGGACCTTTTCTGTCCTTCTTCCATGTTCTGGCCACACAAGGTGGGTATAGCCTTTGCTCATGCTTTTGGAATCATGGGACCATGCACAACAGAAGTAGCCTTGCTGGAATAAAGCCCCTGAAGCTGGGAGTCAAAATCAGTCTTTTTTCCTGTCAAGATGGCAGTCTGTCACAGAAACAATAACGGTTACGGTTGAAACAGAGAGCAACAATTTGAAAAAAAAAAGGGGCACCAGACAGGATCTAAACAAAGGAAGAAACTAGGCTGCATGGAGCCCTACAGGAAGATCATACCAAGTGGAAAGAGCAGCCGAGCCCAGAGTGCTGAACCAAGTGTGTTCTGTGAACTTCCAGAAGAGCCTGCACCAGCTGTAGAAGAGAGGGGAAAATGATATGAAAAATTTGTTCCCTTTTTCTGGCAAACTAGGATAATATAACCTTTATTTCTTAGATGTGGGGGAGCACTTAAAAGTTCAGAACATTGTAAGGTGATTGACAGAGTTTGCACTAATGTTCCTGACATGAGGCAGGGGGTCAGAAATTCCTTCCGAATTCCTCCAGACCGTCTTTCCAACCTTTGTAATAGACCCATCAAATATTCACATCATTTAAAAGGACTAAGACTTTTTTTCAAATCAGTCTGGTTTCTAATTGACTTTATTTCCTTGGCTCCATTACAAGCAACTTTCTTCATCCTGGAATTAGTTTCCAGCCCTTCTTGTTTTTTCCAGTTTGCTTGTGTGGCCCCGGTTTTTTTGCATTAATCGTCCGTTATTCCTCTGGATCTGTATTTTAGACAGGGCAGTTCTCTCTGCACTATAACATAAAGAACTCTTGCAGAATTTTAAGGACGTTTTCCTCTTATGAAAAGTAATAAAAGTATTAATTTCCTTTTCAGATTATTTAAATGGGTCATAAAACAGCCTCATTTACTGAACTTACCTTTTCTTTATGCTCTTACTAACCAAGAGAGGGTTATGGTCTACGCACTAAAGCATTGATACACTCTGGTGGTCTGAAAGGTTTAATGTCTCTTCCTGCGTGCTTAATTTAAAGCAGGGAGACTGGTTCAACATTACTATTTCATCTTAAGTACATCTGGAAACCCAGAGAGCAAGGCCTTGTTCAACTCTGTCAGAGAAAAAGTAATGTCTGTTCATATTTTTTATACACCCCCCAGACCATTCTGCGTTTGCCAACCTAGGGAGCAAAGGTCACAATATGGAGGGTGGGGCAAGAGGTGGATGAGTTGCTGTTGTCTCCCAGTCAGGCGTTGGCTTAGGAGGTAGAAAATTGTCGTGACTAATTAAAGCCTATATAATTTCAGGAGTCAAGAAAGCCACCCTGTGCATTTAGAGATTTAGATTTAGAAGAAAAGAAACCCACCAAATAACAATTAAAAAACATCTGACTAATAATAAAAATAAAATCACAATTAATTGTGCCCTATATACTAGTACTCTGTTCTCAACATTTTTGATTGAGTGCTCCTTGTATCAGTCGTTTTTCTTGTTCCTGTGATGCAATATTATGGGAACAGGGCTTATTTTTGTTCACAGTTTTGAGAGCTGTACAGAAGTGATAGAGGCAGGGCCTTGAGGTAGCAGAGAGTGGAGGATGCTAGTACATAGATAACCTCTTTCCTCCTCATTTGGATTGGAAGGTAAGGTGGATGTTCCTAGTCTAGAAAACTCCTCACAGACATACCCAGAGATTTACTTTCAAGATGGATCTACAACCTGTCAAGTACAAAATCATAGCACCCTTTGATGGCTTTCCCATATTAAAAATGTTTTTATGAGGCTTTCCTCAAAGAATTGAAGAAGCTTCAGTCTTTCCTTTGTCAGAGTTGATCCCAAATTGTTTCCCATCACTGTTAGTTTGGGTGAATGAGGATGGTAGCTTTGGACACAGCTATACCATGCTAGGTTTTTTTGTTGCTTCTGATTCCTGCCACACAAGTACAGGAATTCAGACAATTCTTGTAGTCTATAGTGATTACCATCAACTGGGAAACAATAATACACATTTTGTTTATAACTCAACCTGCTACATTTAATTCTGATCAGGTGAGAACAGATGTCTTAAACAGACAAGTAGGAAGAGCAGACCATGGATTAGCTCTAAAAAGTTCATGCCTTGAAGATTGGAAGAATTTTCTTTAAACTGATATTTGGTTTTATGTATTTCATGCTTCTTTCTTTCCCATTCCTATGGGCATGTTACAAGTACCAAAGCCATGTGAGTGCTAGACTTTCATGGACTGAGCCTAGGAGAAAGCATAGATTGGAGTATATTTCCTAAATGTAATTTCTACACAATTGAGGATGCCAATAACTTCATGCACACACATCTGACCCTGACCCTAATGAATCCAAGCCAAATTCTCCTTTTAATTTCTTCTTGATATGATATGCCTATTGCTCCTTCATTACATACCAGTCACAGGAAGGAATTATATAGGAGGGAGAATCAGAAAGGAAAGGGCGGTCATAGCAACTCTGGAGTTAAAATATCTTATATTCATAAGCTTTACTCAAAAGCATAATAGGGTCTTTGATGGAGCCCAAGCATCTGAATAGCCACCTAGGTGCTTAAGCACTATGAATTTCAAATAGGTCTTTCTCCAGAGGCAGAATATAAAGAATAGGGTTTATGTTTTCTCCATATCCCAGGGTTTTATTTTCTTCCTGTCAGTTGCACGAATTAAAAGCTTGCTCTCTCATGGTTTCTGAGTCTAAATCACTGCTGAGAAAAGAATGGAGGTAAGAAAGTGGGACAGTGGAGGGAAAGAAAAAAATTGAAAACAGAACAGTTAAAAACTGAAGTTCAAATGATATTAAACTAATGATCACACCACATCATACTTACTTACTGATTATACAGTCTTGGGAAAAATTCTATCCTCAGTTGGTGAAACACAAGGAAGATTGTCTTTACTCTTCACCATAATTATTGTTTTTTAAAACTTTTTATTGTTTCTTTGTGAGTTTCACATCATGCACCCCAGTCCTGCTTATCTCCCTGTCACCTCATATCCACCCTTTACCCTTGCAACCCCCCAAATAACACGCATGCTCCACTACCACCATCACCACCACCAACCGAAACATAGAAAACGTCTCATCATGGAAGCTGTAGTGTGTCACAGTGTGTCCTATGGTATATCCCTCTGCCTGCACATCTTCACCTACAGATTGAACTGGACTGAGAGCTTTGTTTTCTGGGACAGCATCAATATTATTGTGTCTTCACTGGAATGCCTCTGGGTCATTCTGTTGCTGCCCCGAGGCATGGAGAATCTGCAGCCCGGCATCAGCAGCTCTGCCCCTTCACACTTCCCAACTGTTGACAGATCATGTAGATTTTGGGGTTGGCCAACATAGGCCTTGGATCTGGGTCTTTGTGGTAGCCAAGCTGATCAGGATGAGCTCTGCTGCACAGCTTGCACCCATTGCTGCCATCTGCAGGAGGCAGGGTCATCTTTCCCTCCCTCTCTCCCTCCCCCCTCCCTCTCTCTCTCTCTCTCTCATTCCCTGGGAGCTGGCCCACTCCACCCATGCTCCCAGAGCCAGCTCCATTGTGCTTTTTAGTCAAGGCAAGGGGGTTGAGGGCAGAGGGCAACTCAGTTGTCGAAGACTGTGAGGGACTGGGTCAGCTCTCACAATCTCACTGGCTTACTTGTGCCTTCAACATTAGGGCCAGCTCCACTGTGTTGCTCAGGTGAGGTGCAGAGCCCTCTCTCCAGAGTGCTACAGCCAATGAGGGTGTAGGGCTAGCTCTCCTGCTCTCATGACTGCAGGGCCAGCTCTCCAGTCTACTGCCTGTGGTGAGGAGAAGGGAGGGAGAAAGGGAGAGGGGGAGAGGGGCCTCACTCTCTGTAGTGGCTGCCAGGGGTGAGAGATGAGGCCAGCTCTCAGAGCACCAGGTCCAGTGAGGGGGGGGCGACTGTGGCAATGGATGACTGCCCCCACTAGGGAGTACCCAGGATCTCTAGTGGTAAGAGGAGCCGTGGACATCAACACTGACCTCTGCCATTGCATAGCCACAGACCCAGACTTTGCCCTCAGTGGCAGCTTGGGCTGGGACTTCACCATTGCCCAAGGTGGCAGGACTGGCCACTCACAACAGGCTACTCCTCTCTATCATCGAGTCTCCAGTCTGTCTCTCTTCATAATGCTCAAGCTGCTCCACTTCCCTTTCCCTCGCATGTGACCAGCACAGACTTGTATATGGTTATGGCTTCTACTATAGACTGGGCAGATGGCAGGCCTGTGGGTGAGACCCTCCATCTCTGCTGCATAGCATAGCAACATGAGGGTGTCCAAGGCCTGCCTGTACCATGCACTGGAGGGCAGGTCTCTGGGTAGCATGGTGGAACATCGGTCTTTGTCTGTCTTTCTCCTCCCATGCTGTGCTGCCTGGATTTGATTTGGTTTTTAGGAGTTTTATGCATACAACAGCTTTGGCCACTAAGCCAGCATCAAGCTAGGATGAACCAAGGCCTGCCGTCTGCTCTGCCCCTGACAGAAGAACAACACCACCATCAAGGTGTCTTTTGCCCATTGCAGGGGCATGAGGGGTGTCATTATTTTTGCTTAGCCGTTCAATACTCCTTTCGACAAATGGAGATGGCATCTATGGAATGTTCTGGAATCAAACAGTAGAACAGTGTTACCAAGTATATCTGTTTTCATTAGCTAATTGAAGATCCTACGAATTAGAATATTACTAATGAGGCTTGGGTTAAATTAGCTCTTTTTTTTTCATCAGCAAATCAAGCAGATTGGAATATTTTGAGGTATCCTGTGTTTTGGAGAACCTTTCACTGCAATGCAGTGGACAAAGTACTTTATAACACACACACACACACACACACACACACACACACACACAGAGAGAGAGAGAGAGAGAGAGAGAGAGAGAGAGAGAGAGAGAGAGAGAGAGAGGAGCAGGTGCGTGGTGTCTGGTCCTGGGATCTTTGTACTGTCCTAGGTGGAGAAACTTAGTCCCACCCTCCAGGGTCACTCTTTTGGCTACTTTCTCTATTCCGTTTCTTCTTTCCAATTCAAGTTTGTCTGGAGTATATATTCTTAATGGATTTTATTTAAGCAGGATGTTAGCACCCGCTAGTAGGTATTATATTTTGTTGCCTTGGGCATGTGGTTGAACATATGGGAAGTAGAAGGTTAATCCAATCTTTTGGAATAGTAGAAGCCACTTTTGAAAGAAGGGTCAGCTGCAGAGTTACACTCGTTGCTGTTTTAGAAATTTAGCTGTAGACAGACAAGAAGGTAAATAAGCCACTTTGATTTTTTTTTTCAGTGAGAACTTTCTGGCAAGAAACGAAAGTCAAGACACATAACCTCAGAGAACATAAAAGCACTGAGCTGTAAGGTACTCACTCTAGTGCTGGAATTCTCTGGCCAGAACATGAGCCTGTAAGGAAGAGTGGGGTCATCTTGGCTGCTCTGATATAGCATAATAAAATTTGACAAATTTTGTCTGTTTATCATCTTTGAGTTGACAGTTAAAATGTTAAATTAGAAGCTCTTGCTGTTACAAAGGCCGTTGTTTCTTGTACATTTAAATTGAAAATTCAAGTGGGAACTGTCTCTTCACTTTTAGATTAATCAATCTATAAGAACATGATGTCTATTAACATTTATTTTAAAGGCATACATATTTTCTTAACAGCTAAATGACCTTGAGTAATTTCATTTGTCTTTGCAATGTTCCCCTTCAACTTGTATCGTAGAATAGAATAGTAATGTAAGATATTTTCTTTGATTATCTGATTCTTTCTATTCCATTTTGACATACTTGTGTAACAACAATGAAAACTGAGATCCTATTGTTTTGTTGTTTAATTTCTTTTTTTTTTTCTTTTTTCTTTTTTTCGGAGCTGGGGACCGAACCCAGGACCTTGCGCATGCTAGGCAAGCGCTCTACCACTGAGCTAAATCCCCAACCCTGTTGTTTAATTTCTATACTCAAATTTCATGTTTACATCAAGATCCCTTTAGTACAATTTTAGATCAGCCAGTGGTTGTTAGAAATTTCCTATAACCTAGAGTTTGTGTATATATATATATTCCTTTTGTGTTATCTTTAGAATTACTCTCCTGTACAAATGATCAGATCATACATTTAACTATAATTATTAAATATCAAAAGTAGATGTCTTAGGGAACTCCTCTTGGTATAGTCTACGAGACAATTTGTGTGGCTTTGATTAACCGAGATGACGTGGGTACTTTAAATTGCTCCTTTATTTGACACCCTACAAATTGCAGCAGCTCAGGACAGTGACCTACAGGCAGGGGGTCATGGTGAACATTTTGTTTGTCAAGTGGAAGAAAGGTTATGCATATGAAGAGGAGGGGGAAGTAAAAGGGATGTGAAGACTTTGGAAGACACAGACTTGAGGAACTGCTTTGTAGGGAAAATAAATACATATGGAAGTCTAGAAGTTGATTTCTTTGAAAGTATTTTTGGTAGGCTTTGGTGGGATTACGTTGGAAGGGGGTTTTGATGTTTTATTAATAATTGGGAATCCTGACATAAAAATATTTTGGATACTCCAATGCATAAACCTCATTGCTTTTGCCAAATAGTCTTTGTTTTAGAAGCATAAGATGCCTTTTAAGTAGTCTATGTAAATCTATCAGAGATAACTGAAGTTATTCATGATCCCCAGTTACCTTCATGGAGATGTCACAGAAAATCCTTTGGAAGATTCTGAGATAGCTGTCCTTAGAAGACACCAACACTCAGAATTTCCCTTCACTGTGACATCTAACATCTCCCCTAGGTTCTTATTAAATGTGGAAACTTCTTTTGTCTGTGGATGAAGCAGAAGCCTTCTAAGCAAGGCTGGTAAAGGCAGAGGCTAGGCAAAGCCCCAGCAGTGGGCAAAGGCAAACCCTGTGGTGGGGGAGGAAACCTTGAAAGGAGAGGAGTGGGGAGAAAAGAGAGATGCCAAGGGAAAGAGAGGTGGAGTTGTCTCATGGGGAACACAGAGCATCGCTCTTCAGACTGCGTGCTGGTACTATCGTGACCTAAGTCTATTTAGGGAACTTTCCAAAACACAGGGCAGCTCTGTGGGGCTGGCTTTCAGAACTTATGTTACCAATTGTTTGGGGAGCGGGCTAGAAAATTCACAAGAGAATTGATTTTTTTTTTCTTTTTCAAGAGAATGACAGTTTGACCAAAGGATTAAAGGCTTGGTGTGTAGGGGCTAATTTTCAGCAAGCCTTTCAAATTGTGAAGATTTTCTTCCTTGTTAGAGTAGTCAAGACATACCAAGATAGTCATTTGACCCACTTAGCAACAGCTTTCTTCTCGGTTCACAATGTTCCATGAATGTCCATGTCTTCTAAACCCATGAAAACAAAGTTGTCAACTGGCTGATTGTCTCCCAGTCATTGGTATGCCGAGATGTCCAGTCGCCGAGTTGTGTTGTCAGAAAACTATTGCTGGGTTTATTGTGGCTTACTTTTGAGGCTGACAAGTTATACAGTGGGGTGGAAAAGAGGAGGCCTTGCAAGAAGAACATGGGGCATAGTCAGGAGGGGCGGGGCGGATAGCAGTAGTATTCGGAATGCTCTCAATACATTTACCAAGCCAGCAATTACATCTAAGACCTAAACAATACAGCCAAGTCAGGAAACTCTGTGATAAGTTAGTACAGCCCCTTGCTGTTGTAGATACAGCTGATAAGCATCAACAGCTCCTTTAAATTTTAATCTGTGTGGTTAACAGAAGGCAATACAGAAAATTCAAATAGTGGTTAACCATCTATAATGGTCAGAAGATCCACAATATTTATTTTGGAATTAATGTCTGGAACCAAAACCCATTTCCTTGAGGATTTTATATGTCATTCTTTTGCTGCGGAGAATTATTCAGACAGAAGGCCCGTAGAAACCATCCTCCACTGAACCAGGGTTTGCAGGTTCATTTGTTACTGCAATTTGGATTGGGACTCAAAACTACATCTGAGACTCGTTAAACCACCAAGCCCAAGGGTTGATGCATATTTTGCTTATGGTTAAGCTTACCTGTATTTTAAAACATTAGATATTTGCTAACTTCTTTCTCTTCCTTGAATTGCACTATTAACTTTTTGGTTGCTGTGCTAAAACACCATGACCAAGGCACCTGATGAAAGACAGTGTTTAATTGCCAGAACATTTAGTGTCTATAATTGCAAAGTGGAGGCCTTGTAGTAGGAACCGCAGAAAGCTCACACCCCGACATCACAAACAGTAGGCAGAGAATACTTCCTGAGCAGAACGTGTCTTTTGAAACGTCAATGGCTGCCTCCAGTGACGTACTTCCTCCAGCAAGGCCACACCTCTTAGTTCTTCCCAAACAGCCAACAGCTGGGCACCAAGTGTCCAAATGCCTAAGACTTATGGGGGATATCTCACTTAAACCACAGAATCTTTACATTCGATATACTTGAAAGTGTTCACTCATAGGGGCTGGAGAGATGGCTCAGCGGTTAAGAGCACTGATTGCTCTCCCAGAGGTCCTGAGTTCAATTCCCAGCAAGCACATGGTGGCTCACAACCATCTGTAATGGGATCCGATGCCCTCTTCTGGTGTGTCTGAGGACAGTTACAGTGTTTACATATACATAAAATAAATAATTATTTTAAAAAAGAAAGTGTTCACTCACGTTGATTACCTGTGGAAACTTATTTTTAAGACACCAAATAGTCATAAACAGGACTCTTCCTTAAAGCAGGATGTTTAGGTCCTTAAAGATCAGCGAGGCCAGGGTGAACTGCTTTGGGTTCAGCCGTCCTCCGCACAACTGCTAAACCCCAGCTTTCTCTTCTAATCATCCAAACTGATGAAGCTAGAAATTGATATGATCTATGTAGAAATTCATTGGCAATCCAGCTCCTTCTCCCCATGATTTAAGAAGCCCATTCTAGGGAGGATTGACCAATCACAGTTGAAGGGTCTGGGTGATGAAAGAGCAGAGCGGGAAAGGTTAGGCGATCGCCCACATCTACACTTCACTGTAAAGAACCGCATGATGGTTTACTCACGCTGCAATTAAGTCGAGATGGTTTCTCCAGAAGAAGGGGACGTTCAGACACAGCAAATTTACAAGCGAGGATTCCAAACAATAACATGTGTTTCTCCTCACTCTGCTCATAATTTCAATTAGGAACACACTGATTAACCCCAGAACACAGCTCTTTGGGGGAAGGGGGACTCTTAACGTCTATTATCCTAATTTCATGAACTCGGAGGAAAAAAGGGAGACACTTAGAACTCATTATAGCAAATTATGCAAAGCTAAGCCTCTGACAGGCTGTGTCTATAAAAGGACACGAGACTGGATCATAATTTCCCCTGGAAGGATACGGGACTCTGAATTCAGAAGTTGTTTGCATGAACTGACTGCCTCACAACCTTCTTGTCCACTCAAATAAGAGGAAATGCTACAACGCTGGGCTGAACGTTGACAGCGTGGTAAGGAGTTCATTATGGAAGGCCGCGAGAACAGTGGCCACGCTTCATCAGAGAGCATGCGTAGGCGTGTGATGCGATACCAGGTGTTCAGAACTCAACATGATGGTATGAATGCGAGCACAACTTGTGTTCTAATGCTCTCCCATATTGGATCCATTCATTCCTGTTTGCTTCTATCGGCTGTGGCCAAGTCACCTTCCTGACATCTGTACTTCCTGTTCTGCGCCTTGTTCAGTCTCCTGCCCCAGGGTGAGTTTTAAAAGGCAGACTGTGTTACCCTCCCCCAACCCCACTTAAAGTTCATCAAAGTTCACATTGCACTTTGGGTAAAATACACAGTCCTTATTCCTTGTCAGCTCTTCCTGAACCCTTTCCTCCCAAACACTGACCTTCTTTAGGTTCTTATTTTTAAAAAAATAGCAAAATATCCTATATCCAGAAGGCCCTTACCTGGGGAATTTCTTCCGCACACGTGACCTGGCTGTCTACTAGCCAACAAGGCGCCATGCTTCATAGACTTCTCGTTAGTCTGTGACCATTATTTTTAATCTCACTGTTTTCTTGTCTTTATAACACTCATATTATCTAAAAGTATCTTTTAAAACATATTGTTCTGTGAGAATCCCAAACACAATATATATTGATCATACATATCCACCCCCCCCAAGTTCCTTCTGAGCACTCCCCTGAACATGTGTCTATTTTTTGTTAGCTCCTGAATTCAACTCCTGTTGCTCATAGGCGCACAGATGTGCACACATCGGGTCATGGGAAAGCTCCCAGTGTCCATACCCCCAAAGAAAATGATTCTCCCATTTCCAGCTGCCATCAATTGACAATTACATTGACATAGGAGTGGGGCCTCGGTAGCTCCTTCTTCTGTTTGTGCTAGAATTTTTAACTGTCTTGGTCTTGTCCAAGGAACCACAGCTGTTGTGAGTTCATGTGTGCAAAAGCCATGTCACGTTTAGAACGTAACATTTTGTAACATTCCTTCCTACCCTCCGGCTTTTAGAAAATAATTTGACAATGTGTCTATTTGGCAAAAATAAAAGTAGTGAGTCTGGAGGGCCAGAGAGCTTATATGCCTTTCTTCTCTCTTAGAATGGGACCTTAAATGCCAGGAAGATAGTCTGTCTTTTATATTGTTCGCCCGAAATGATTGGGAAGAATGCCTACCTATTACATACTAAGCTCTCAATAGTCGAGTGTTCGACTCCCCTGACTGTCCTTGTTTCATTTACAAGTTAATACTTCCATGTCTCTTACAAGAAACGGATGCTCACCTGACGCTGTGGAGTTGCTGCCTCTGGTTCTTGAACTGTGAAATTATTTTGTAGCTGAAACAAAATTGTAATGTCATCCTTGGCTTTTTGAAAAACCATGTAAGTAGGGATCTACGGAGCTTCATTTTAGAAGCAGGTAGGATTGTGTAATTGGAAGTGAGGATGTAAATGGTGTTCTTTGAACAATCACTGTGGAGTGAGGAGTGAGTAAAGGGCAGGTTGTAAGACTGAGCAGTGTAGACCTGCAGGAAAAACAATGTGAGCTTCGAGCTTAATTTCCAGCCCAGGCCACATTTCCAGTTATGCCCATAGTTAAGGTTCATTCTTCTTATTTATGAGGTGTAGTGAACAAACAACATTTAAAAACGATCAGTTTATAGTCTTGAGAAAATTAAGTGGCAGGTAATATGTAACATGAATAGGTTTCTTGGCTCCTACAGAATAGTGTAAGTAGTAAGCTGTTATAGCAGACATTATTAATAATGCATCTGATGTTAAACTTCCTTTTCCCTAGATAAGAGAGCCCTGGCTTTCTTCATGCTGGTAATATGTGTATCTGTATGATGAATCATGCTTTAAATAAGGCCATTATGTGAATTCTTCCCATAATGCTATCTTCCTTTGTAGCTTCAAGTGGCTGATTCCAAATGAAACTACTAGGGAGTTTTCTCTCCGTTTCCCTTCCACCTTTCTCTCTACTTCCCTCCCTTTCCCCACATCTCTCAATCTTTCTCCTTTTTCCTTTTCCTACCCCTTCTTACAGCCTTGGCCCTTCCTCTTCATCTTGCTATCTCTTTCTCTCTGTGTAAAGATTCTATCTCATCTGATCCATCTTCCTATGTCTATCTCATCTGATATGAATACAGAAACAAGAATTTGTGACTATGAAGCCTCTTGCACCTTTTTGAGAAAGTCTTGCCATTTTGATCTATTAAAGCAAAACTAAGAGACACAGACAATATTTGCTTAGGACACTGTTATTTTATTTGCATCTGAAAGCATGTTGAAAGCATGATGTTGGTGTGTGTGTGTGTGTGTGTGTGTGTAAATATGCATTTGCATATGAGGTTAAACCAATAGAGCACTTAAAGGTGATGGTAATGGGCTATAAATAATGTTAAAAGAAAGCTATCTGGCTCAGTATAATTTGGATACTTACCAAAGGAAAGCAGGGATAGATTGCCAATTTATTTAAGGTCACATATTAAATATGGTAGAAATTTGGATCTTTAATTGCATCAGAGCTAAAGTTCAGGATACTATTCTTGGTTGTACTTTACTATGGAAAAGAATAATGTGTGTATATGTCAAAGCCAAGTTTAAAAAGAAATCTGCTTTTCATTTTTAAGTTAGCTTCACTTTCATTTATTTTATAAAAACTAAATGCATTCTGTTTATATTGTTGGATATTTTAGTAAAATATAAACAGCATTTACAAAGAGCTACACTAAAATACATTTAGCAAATCATATATATATATATATATATATATATATATATATTCAGACTCAGTGCTGCATGTCTGAAAGGTTGCGGAGAGAAGGTCATTTGAGCTCAGAAGTTTGAGACCAGACAGAGCAACATAAGTGAGATCTCATCTCCAAAGCAAAAACAACAAAACAAAACAGATGTGCAAGAAACCTTCATAAAATAAAACTGATGCTGGCACTGAAAATGCTTCCTTTTGTTAGGTATTATTTAAAATATATTATGCTATATGAAATTTAGTCTTAGAAATTTAAAATAATACTACTAAACCAAATTGTTTTAAGAAATCAACCTACAGAAAAATTTAAAGAAACACAGCAATCTTAAGTATAAAGAACAACTTTGCAGGCCCCATACTTTCTGATTTTAGAGAATGTTACAAAATCCCGATAAACAAACATATTTACTATGCTAGCATGAAACTAGACATACAGACCGATACAATAAAATAAGTATCCGAGACATAAATCTACTTATAACTGGTATTTGATTAAAGTAACAAGAATACAGGAGAAGTAGGGGTCTTTTCAAAAAAGCTGTTCAGAAAAGCAGATAACGACATGAAGAATGATGCCATGTCCTGCCATATACTAAAGTGAACCGCAAATGTGTTAAAACTTAAATGGAAGACTTGAAGCCGCAAGCTTACCAGAAGATATGACAGGAAAGTTGCAGACCTCTGATTTGGACAATGATCTTCTTTCTTCCTGATGCCCAAATGAATTATAAAAGTTTATAGATGTCAGTAGTCTAATGGGATTATACAAAGGAGTTTAAACCTTTTCAAACTGTACTTCTGATAAGTTAATATCTCAGAAATGTAGAGGACCCAACTAACTCAAGAAAATAAATAATCTGTTGAAAACCTGGACAAATGATTCAAATAAACATTTCTCAAACATCCACACTTTCTAATTGTATATGATTGTACACAGTTCATCATTAATCATCTGGAAAATGGCAAGTTAAAAATAATAGTGTGGTGATTGAGCTCCTCAGCGGGGAAAGTTCTTGCCTTGACAGCCTGACAACCTCAGTTCTGTGCCTTAGTTCTCCACATAGATGTGGAAAAAGAGAACCTGCTTCATCAGGTTGTCCTGTGACTTCTATATTTACACTGTGGCACAAATGTGCCTGCACATGCAAGTAAGCACACATGTACACACACATCTTACATATACACATATCACACATATATATTCATCATGAACACACACATACATTATGCACACACATACATGCACATCATGAACACTCATACATCATAGTACACATATATACACACCTAATGCACACTCACATGCATCATGCCCACACACAAGCATTATGTGCACACACACATAATTAAGTTATTTTTAAAAAAAAACCTTGGTGATATACTACTTTACATCTGCTGGAATTCCTGCTGTTAGAATTTCAGTAGGTGGTACATATGTGCAAGGATAACCAAAAGGAGAAGTCCTGTGCACCATTGATGGGAATGTAAATAAGTAAGGCTGGGAAACAGAGAGACCTTAAAAGTTAAGACTAGAATCACCAGGCGATCCTCTGTTGAGTCCCTTTGTTGAGTATATATTCAAAGGAATTGAAACAAATATATGGAAGAGAAACCTGTTCTCCCCATAGTTCACAATAGCTGGGGTTTGGAGCCAAGCTACGAATCTGTTACAGTGTAAATGAGAAATGCCCACAGTCTGTGTTTGAAAACTTGATTTCCAGATAATGACACTATGTGGGAAGATGACAGAACCTTTAGTAGGCAAAGCCCTGGCAGAGAAGTTTTATAGCCCAGCTTTGATTCTTGTTAATTTATTTCTATTCTCTCTGTGTCTCTCTATCTCTGTCTCTGTTTCTTATCTCTCTGTGTCTCTTTCTCCATCTCTCTGCCTCCTTCTCTCTGTCTGTATCTGTCTGTGTCTGTGTCTGTCTGTCTGTCTGTCTGTCTGTCTTTCCTTCTTCCTCTTCCTCTCCCTCTTCCTCCTCTCTCTCTCTCTCTCTCTCTCTCTCTCTCTCCCTCTCTCATCACTTACTCCCCACCTCCTGATTATGGATAAAATGTGACCAGAAAGCCTTCTGATTCTGGGGCAATGCGAATGATAAAGTATACCCCTTGAACTTTTTTTTTAATCCGAGATAGTTAAGGTAATTTAATGCTAACTAGATCATAAAAATTATCAAGGAGTTAACATTTTCAAGCTCAGTGTTGGTATGATAGGGCTTTTAAGCTCTATGAGTGAAATATTATAATGATAAGGATGTGTTTCAGGACAGGGGGAGGATATAAAGGCTCATTAACAAACCTTGGCCGAAAGCTGATCTTTGTTGGAGTTGGATGATGTCACATAGTGGCTCACCGTATGATTTAAACTAGTCGTATTCATGTACATACTTTTCTACAAGGTTAAAAAGATTGAATAGAAAGCTATTTGAATTGAGTAAATAAAAGATGGATGTATCCATCCTAACCAAAGAAATTCAAATCAAAATAATTATGAAGATTGCTTTTAAACTTAACAAATTGGGATTGGAAAATGTTACAAAAACTGCCCTCAGTTTTCCAGCCCAGGTACAGCTTGAGAATAGAGAGACGCTTTTTAGAAGTCTTGCTGTTTACTTCAGAATCTCATCTGGCATCCAGAAACTTACCATACCAAATGACATAGTGATTATGTAGAACAGTGTCACATCTACCCCCACACCCATGTAATGACATCCTGGCAAGCAGCTAAGCAGAGCAGTTCTAGCCTGAAGCACCTTTTTCTTATGTGTCTACATGTCCATATCTTATTATTGTGCATCTCTTTAATATTGCTGGGATCAAGTGCTGTGACTATTAACAATGATTCAATGATTGCTAAGATTGTTCATCTCATCTGTAAAACTGAATACACATAGTAGTGAAGTGAACAGAAAATTAGACATCATTAATACAAATATTCCAGGGGCATGCATTAGCTATAGAATTACTCTTTGAGCCTACAAATATTTTATAAAAATTTAAGCAATGATATAAGCAAGACCAAAGAGATGGCACTGTGATTCTGGTTAGTACAGACTTCCTCACATACAAACATACATGACGTTAAAATAGATTTTAAGAGCTTTATTTAATTCCTAGTTATTTAATTTATTAAGCCTGAGTCTTTTAAGAAAGCTCCATTTATAATTTTTCACGACTTTAAAAAACATTTCCCTGTTTTTTGAAAATATCTCCTTCTTAAAAAAAAAAATCCTGATTTGAGTTCTCCTTTTAAAATTTCTCCTCTATTCTTTCCAACCCATTCCTCCATTCATCTGTGTCCACTCCCTTTCTGTCTTTTAGAAAACAAAGAGGCTTCTAAGTGATAATAAAAAATGTAATTAGATAAAACAAAAACTAATACTTTGAGATAAGACAAAACAAACAGAAGGAAAAGAGCCCAAATAAGCCTTCCCTTCCTTAAGTGGCTTCTTGTCATATTTTATCACAGTGATAAGTGGCCAGCATCCGTCAGTGAAGGACAGTTGAAGACATTGCATGTGTTCATGGTGGAATGCTATTCAGGAGTTATAAAAGAAGTAAGTTGAAGTGGATATTTCTGGTTGTGTCATGTGTTGCAAACTCATGTGATGTTTTGCTGAGGCAAGACCCCTGAGAGGACATGTGATATTTGGAGAGAGTATAAATAGGACCCAACAGACAGTGACGGGGCACTTGTGTAGCTAGCATTGCAACACATTTTTGGTCTCATGTCTTTACTTCATTGAGAGAGGCACAGCAAAGAATGTCTCCTGGTGTTTCAGCTGGTTCTGGTTGTGCCAATTCGGCAGGGGCCTGGCTGTTTCTGCTGGATTGTGCCACCAATGCTGATATGTGTTTTGTATCCTGACACTATTGAAATGGACTGTTGGTATCCTGACAACCAAGATTGGAATCACCCCCAAGACTACTTCTAAACAGGTCCACATCCTCTTGTCTTATTTATCATCTTTTCTCCCCTACTTTTGGATGTCAGAATAGAAGGGGGGGCAGTTTGAAGCATTTGAGAACACTTATTTAAAGTAGTCTAAGCTTACAGTAGGTTCTGTCCCTTGTGACAACATGAATGAGGATGCTGGAAGCAGCTTGGTAAACGAAATAAACCAGGCACAGAAAGACCAGTATCACATAAACTCACTTATGTATGGATTCAAAACTCATTAATTTGTTAGAGCTAGAGAATGACATGATAGATACTAGAGGATGGCAGGAGGTTTCGATTAAAGGACACAAAAATTTCAGTTAGAGGAATGAGCCCTGGAGATCCATTCTAAAACACAGTGATTTCCTGAAGAAAAAAAAATAGTATTATGGAAGAAAGGAAAAGGTGTAAGGTGAGGTGGTGCCTTATTTTAATTATTCCACTATGTATATGTATTTTAGTTTTTAAAGATTTATTTATTTTCATTATATGCGTATGGGTGTTTGGCCTGCATGTATGCCTGTGTACCATGTGCTTACCTGGTGCCTGCGGATGCCAGAGAGGGTGTTGGATCCCGAGGACTCTGGTTACAGAGTGTTGTACGTGGGTGCTGAATCTAACCCAAGTCCTCTGGAAAAGCAAGTGCCCTTAGCCACTGAGCCATCTCTTTAAACCCCTCCATTAAACATAGGTATTTTAAAGCATGATGCTATTTGTGACAAGCACAAATGATTTTGTATGGAATTTAAACAAAACTAAATAATTGTAGGTAATTAGGTAACTGTCAGTGTGCACAGTGCAGGAAGTGACTGTTGTTGCTTTCTAACCTTCATTAATAGTAAATCACTTTTAAAATTCATTTTTATTTTATTTGTATGTAGGTTTCTCTCTCTCTCTCTCTCTCTCTCTCTCTCTCTCTCTCTCTCTCTCTCTCCCTCTCTGTGTGTGTGTGTGTGTGTGTGTGTATGTGTGTATGTGTGACATGTATGCAGGTACCCACAAAAGCTAGAAGAAGGTGTCAGATTCTCTAAGAGCTGCTGCTCCAGGTGAACCACCAGATGTAGGTACCAGAGACCAGACTCAGGTCCTCCGGAAGACCAGAAGCACAGGGCCATCTTTCCGACACTGACATCCTGCCTGTTTAACCATTATAATCATCCTCCTTATTTCGTGACTGTGAATACTGAAGCTCAAATACATTGAATAATTTGCTTCAGAAGAGCTATAACTTGAGCCATGAAGATTGTCTCCAGAGTCTCCTCTCCTATTTACGATCATCTGTGGCCCCACCTTATAGTACTCCTTATATTCCATATGGTTATAGTCCCCATACTAATATGAAGCACCTATCTAACCCTTTCCTAAATTTTTCATCCTCCTTTATGAGGATCGGAAGTTATTTTCCACCTACGATCTTTGAGATACATGAATTTATCTAAAATGCCTTTTCTTATTTCTCCCAGAAAGGAGACCAATTCTGTTCTCAAACAACAGGTTGCAAGTTTCTCTGAACAATGTCACAAACCAAATTTATTACCTGTCTTAAGAATGAGGAATCAGTTACCTGCCGGGACAGGTTAAAAGATCACTGTGTTGACCACATTGTGCCCGCAAAATGCCAGCTTGAGTTTTTCCTTTCCTATTCATTTCAAGGCCTGGTTTCCAAGGATGATTTTATCTTACTGTCTTAGTCAGGGTTTCTATTCCTGCACAAACATCATGACTGAGAAGCAAGTTAAGGAGGAAAGGGTTTATTCAGCTTACACTTCCACATTGCTGTTCATCACCAAAGGAAGTCAGGACTGGAACTCATAGGAGGCAGGAGATGATGCAGAGGCCATGGAGGGATACTGCTTACTGGCTTGCTTGCCCTGGCTTGCTCAGCTTGCTTTCTTAGAGAACCCAGGACTACCAACCCACAATGGGCTGGGCCCTCCCATCTTGATCACTAATTGAGAAAATGCCTTACAGCTGGATCTCATGGAGGCATTTCCTTAAAGGAGTTTCCTTTTCCTGTGATTCCTCCAGCTTGTGTCAAGTTGATTCACAAAACCAGCCAGTACACTTACCTTATTTGGGGGAGGGGGCTGTTTTTCCATTATAATTTTGGCTTAGAATATATGGATTAAAGATAGGTACTGCTGCCCTTCACTTTGTAAACGTTGTAAAGGGAATAGGATAGACTGTCCTGTTTGTAGCTTGACTAGACTAAGAAGTAAGAAAAAAAATCAAGACCCACATGGATCTAATGAAAAGGAGAAATGTGAAAATTAAACGTGCCAGGGAAGCAGAAGAGCCAGAGAGAAGTCGGAAAGCCCGAGACCAGAAGGTGGGAACTGGTGTTCCGGGGCATTGAAAAGTCTGATTCACCCTGTCCCTTATTTGTGGAAACCACAGTTTTAAAGAGTTTCCCAGAACTGACTCTGCTTGGATGCTCCTTAGGCATCACGGAAATAAACAATTAAGCCTAGCTCTGGCCACATCCTTTGTCTCTTGGCATCTGTATCATCTCCCCAACCTCCAAATTGTTGGTAGTATTCCTGAAGCTAATTACTCATCCCTGCATCCGCTCGTCTCGATGTGTGCAGCTCTCACTCCAGTCCACATTTATCATGGACCACAACACCCTGGAAGCTAGCTACTCGGTTCTGGAGAGACCACAAGAAGATTCCCAGTGCGATCGCCCCAGCCTGTTTGCCACGGTTATAGTTTTCTGTTCTTATTCTCTTCTCTACATCTTCTTTTCAGTACTTCATAAAGGATTTAGCTAACATAAATATCAGATCATTAGAGCCAACGGCACAGAAAAAAACCTTAGAGGAGTTTCTCTGAAATATCCCAGCCCATGTCCTCAACTTCCTTTCACTCATTAGTGTGCCACAAACTAGCTCCTCTCCCACTGTTCTCCTAAGGATGGCCCTATAAAGTTCTATTTGCTCTGCTTATGACTCAAATGGAATCTTCTGTGTTTTGTCAAATGAAGTTTCAGATGGTATCTTTCTTCCACTTCTTAACCCTTGTTATATTTCCTCCTCTGTCCATATCCCTCCCCCACATCTTTCCCAATGGTCTCTCTTTTCCTGTCTTAACTTACACTGCAACACTGCTGAGATCTGGCTCTATGATCTCTTCTCCACTTTCTTTTCCTCTTGTGGGGTAAATTATGAACCCCACCTGCTGAAAAGATTTGAAGACCTGGTTTCCAGCATCTTAGAACATGACCTTATCTGGAAATAATGTTGTGGTAGAAGTAATTATCTAGGTTGACATGAACTGGTACTGAATCAGAGGGAACATAATCCAAATGCTTCTGGTGTGCCTAAAAGGTCAAAAATATTTAAGTGTAGGCATTCATTTAGGAAAGACAGACACATAAAGAGAGCAGCAGAGATTAGATCTAGGCTATTATACACCAAGAGCACCGGGGGTTCCACAAGGTAGAAGTTTGTTTTGACATCCATAGACAACTAAGGCCAGTGACAGGCCCAAATTGGGATTCCTCTCAGGGGGAGGCCCCAAGGCCTGACACTATGACTGAGGCTGTGTTGTGCTTACAAATAGGGGCCTAGCATGACTGCTCTCCTAAAGGCCCAATAAGCAGCTGAAAGAGTCAGATGCAGATATTTACACCCAACCAATGGACAGAATCTGCTGACCCCTGTGGTTGAATTAGGGAAGGCTGGAAGAAGCCGAGGAGGAGGGTGACCCCTGTAGGAGGACCAGCAGTCTCAATTAACCTGGGCCCCTAGAATCTCTCAGAGGCTAAGCCACCAACCAGGCAGCGCACACCAGCTGAGATGAGGCCCCCAACACATTTACAGCAGAGGACTTCCTGGTCTGGACGCAGTCAGAGAAGACGCACTTAAGCCTTGAGAGATTGAGGCCCCAGGTCTGGTGGGGTGGGGGGTGTGAGACCATCCTCTTGTAGATGGGGGTAGAAGCTGTGAAACATGGAACAATCAGAAGGTAGACTAAAAAAAAGATTAAAGAATAAATAAAAAAGAAAACTAAGCATGATACCCCCTTCTTTTCCATTCCTTTCTCTCCCTTATCCCTTTGCTTCATTTTGTATTCTTCTCCACTACTTGGTTTTCCCTCCCTTCTCTCTAGTTCTTCTTTTTTTGCTTTTGTGTTTCATGTATAATATCTAGTTGGGTGACTTCATTTACTATGAATATTCTGGACACTGTCAAATGTCCTACATTCCAGTACCAAATTTATTGTTTCTCATCTTTGTGTGCGAAAGGCGATGGAAACATAACATATACATAACGGGACCCAAGCTTGCTCTTTTTTTTTTTTTCTTTTTTTCGGAGCTGGGGACCGAACCCAGGGCCTTGCGCTTGCTAGGCAAGTGCTCTACCGCTGAGCTAAATCCCCAACCCCCCAAGCTTGCTCTTTTAATATTCTGTAGCAAGCTATATTATCCAACACTGGCAGCCATTACATTTTTCATCCTTATCACAATGCAATGTTATAACATCTCCCATAGCGACCTGAGGAGCTGCACTCATCCTTAGATCTGGTAGGTCTGTGTGACTACCATCACCAGTGAAGTGACTGATGCTAGACGTTGTTTTATGCATTTTCCATGATAAGGTCATTGAAAATATCATTCACTCCCACCCATTCCCTTGGAAGGTCTAGGCTGCCTCGGGAGAGTCATATATAGGTGGTGTGGTCATTAAATGCTCTAAGCACTTGAGTGAAGAAATCAGACTCAGCCGCCGTCTGATTATACCACATGACACATTCTGAGCAAGGCCCATGCAGTTTTGTTTCCAAAGGGATGATAAAACATGTTAATTTTAGCTACTAAACTTTAGAGTCTGTCACCATGCAGCAGTAGATTACTGGGACCACTGGATAGCTCCATAAATGAAATGACATTTTCTAAATGATGTGTGTTGTAGTTCTCATTCATCCTGGATTCTTCCTTCCAAATCACTTTGTAAATTATTCAATTCTTTAAACCCTGCTAGTTCTAGCTCATGACTCTTGTTGACTACATTCTTGTCCATAAGCCATGACTCCGCCTTATTTAACCCTTTGATATAATTCATGTGAAGAATGAATATGCAAAGTGACATTTACCCATCTCTTAACCTGTCCATTCGTTCGTTTACCTCCTCATCATGGAGTCCTGACCAAGGTCACTCTGTTTGTAAGAAAATAGTCAACATGTAAACTTTCTTATTTAAAACCCTCCTTAATTAAAGCCATTGTAGTTATCTGAAGAGGTTACAGAATAGTTTTGGGAACAACTTCAAGAGCAAAAGTGAAACACTTGTTCACTTTAATTGTCATGTTATGTCATTATACTGTACTCTCACAACAGCACTGGAAAGTAGCATCCATTCTTCAGTAAACAGATACTCAGATTTCTCGCCCAAGTTTATGATTAATTAATTATCATCCTTAATATAGATCTAAGTCTATTGATCTAAAATTCATCTTTTATAGACATACCTTCTGTTTTCTTTTACTATTGCTGCTCACCTCTTTAGTGACAAAAGTTCTTCCACTGTTGCCATGTCAAGCAGATAGCCAGTGATGAGAGTATCTGAATGAGTCACTGAATATCTGAAGTTGTCCCTGACAACTTACCTGTCAGCTCTTCTGATCTCAGTGCCCTTAGGTACCTAGTGAACTATGCCTTTTTTTCTTCCATACAATTATCTTGAACAGGCCAGAAGTTGAGATTTCACGAGAATTTTGTAAAACAAGACCGACTGAGGGAGATCGCATTAATGATAATTCTCTATTCCTATGTGACACTCGGAGGAAAGCCACAGCTGAGCATAGAGGAGCGGTGGTATCTGGGTGTGGGTCTCTGTGCCCGTGTGAGGCTTGTGAGGACACAAGCACATGTGCCGTCTGCAGAATGAGGAATCCAGGGGCTGGCGTCATTCTGGTACAGAGGGGTGTTTTTCTTGTCTGCCTGTCCATGTGTTCTTAGGTACACATGTGACTTCTGCATGGGTGTGCCAGTCCTGTCTGTGAAAGGGTTTGTCTGCACATGTGGGACTGCTTAGAAGAGCCAACTTCTAAGTAACTTTTCCAGACATCCCTACACGACACAAGACTAAGTGAAAATGATGTCAGAAGCATAAACAAAATTAGCTACTGATAACTGGGAGGTTGGGAAGAGTGAGAAAATGGAGTGTGCAACCCATTACATAGCGTCTTCCTCTTATCTTTCTAGTATCAAAACACTCCTCTTCCCACTTCTACCTCATTTTTTCCCAGATGAATGTTTTTCATACATCCCCCCGCCCCATGTGAATCATAAAACTAATAATCATTTCTGTGTTTCTGCCTCTAAAGAGGAAACACTCATCTGGAGATCGGGGAAAGACATGCGGAAATGTCTCCTCAAGATTAATGGTCCAGATTCTTGTCCCACCCTATTGAATCATTAGGCAGTCTCCATATCAGGCTATGTATTCTACAGCTTCACCCACTTCCCCAATCAAAAGGCAACACTATAATGGGATAAAACATGCAGGAACCTATGTATTTATGAAAGAGCACGGAACAAGTAAACCATCTAGGTAAACTGGTTAAAATATAAGTTATTTTTGTGCTATGCTGAAATAACATTTGTGAGATGTTTGGAAAGGTGAAACATCAATAGAAAAATATCTGAAAATTATTGATTGAAGGATGGGTGTGCTAACAGCTGTGTCATACTGTTCTTTCCCAGATGTTTTAGCTGATGTATATGTTGACTGTTGGCTTAGATATTTAAATACAAATGGCTATTTATTTGGTTATTTAGTTTATTTTTTTACATTTCTATGGCTTCTGGGTAACTAAGGAAAATGAATTTTCATTTGAGAGGAAGAGAACAAAAAGTTAGAGAAGGTTGACTCAGTATGCCTAAAAAAGTATTGGTATTTTTTTTTTTTTTTTTTTTTTTTTTTTTTGTTTTTTTGAGCTGGGGACCAACCCAGGGCCTTGCGCTTCCTAGGTAAGCGCTCTACTGGCTGAGCTAAATCCCCAGTCAGATTGGTACATTTTGCTGAATGCAGAGAACACAGTGGGGACAGGAGTGAGCACTTTAACTTGGAAAGAGAGGGAGCACAGTTTGTCATGTGTGGGAGTACGTAAGCCCAGAGACTGGCTGTCACATGTGCATGAAGTTTTTGGGAGCACACATGCTCCAGCCTATGTCACCTGGGTGCAATCTTATGTGGGCGGTTCTAGAATGAGAATTTAAACTGTAGTAATTGAAACCCAGTTGTATTGTTCTTAACATAGAGAAAACGTTGAGGTCATAGAAGGTGTTCCATCTGGGTAAGTAGAAAAAAGAATTGTCATGGGCAAGTCTAGACACTAAAGTAGAGGCCACAAAGGCTCCACTCTAGGGTGGCATGGGACAGTGACATAAATGGGACATAAATGAAAATTATGCACAAGATCATATTTTTTTCCATTTTCTAATTCTGTTTACTGTCTAGACTCCAGAGGGAATAAGACTTAAGATAATAAGCACAGGAAGACACAGGTGTTCATAAAAACTGAGTGAGATTTTGTAGCAATTTTAACATCTCTTCCTCCTCTTCCTCTCCCTTTCCTTTTCTTTCTCCTTCTCCTCCCTCTCCCTCTCCCTCTCCTCCTCTTTCGCTTTTGCAAAGATTAGCTCTGTGAGAGACCTGGATTAGGGAGAGACCTTGTAGTAATGTCATGAGGTTGAGGTTCCACAAAGTATGTGATATTCTGATATTTTTGTTGTGGGATGGAATGCAGTCTTAAATACAACACTAGGTATGGATCAAAACAGCATTGACCAGTGAGGTGTAGAAAGACTCTATAAATGCTGTTGCTTATCTGATCTTATTTATCCTAGAACATTTGATGTTTCAACCCAAAGAACATGAACTATTTATCCTTTCCTGTTGTTTAACACGATCCCTTTTATACCATCCCATTCACTATCAATCGAAACCACACAGCTATCTATTGCCCGTGTTCGCTGAGATGTCCCTTCAGTACCTCAGACTCAGAACCCTGGGATCATGCTGTCAGACTCATGTCCTTCCGGGTCCTACACCCCAATCAACAGTTCTATTTTATGCTCAGACGTTGAAGCCAAAACTCTAGGGATTTCTCCATACTTCCTTTTTTCTCTAATCACAAGCTTTTAATTTGTCTGAACCGTTCTAAAACCTCAACATTTATTTTTACCTTGAACTTGAAGCCACTATTCTTTAGCACATAATTTTATTGGTAACAGATTACTTTTGCCCAGGTAAAACTTCCTATTAAATTTATTATTTACTTCTTATTTTTATATTTTTCCATGTTCATTTATATTATTGTTATGTACTTTTCTTACTTTTTATATTTAACATTCGTTTAATATTCTCAACTACAGGGCTTTTCTAACTTACATTGCTTCCCATCGGCTAAGACAAACCCTTTTAAATTTGCCCTCCCTGTGGACAGAATTTCATTTTATTTTTAAGATAATTTCTTTCCTTAAATTCCTTTCTTACTAGTTGCATCTTTCAGATTCATCCCTTACAGTTTCCCCAAGTTATAAGTCATTGACTGAGTCATATTTTTCTGACCAGTTGAAATTATATTTTGACAATTGAATTTTAAATTCACTTTGATGCTCCCTTGTATTACACGTTGGTGAAATCGTAGCACTGTTGTAACGATAGACTTCTTTCCACACTGCTTCCTAAAACCTGAGTTTTGAACCTTTGCTCTTCCCCACGTTGTGCTTGGCTCCTTTTCTCTTGGCCCAGTCTTCAGCTTACAGGCCTATGTGTCACGGCAGCTCCCGAATGCTTTGTAACCCATGACAGTCACCTCTAAATACCCCACAGGGACTGGTTGGCATGTCCACATCTGCATGCATCTGACAACCATCATGTGTTGTCAGAAAATGACAGTAGAGGAGAACCCCCTGGTTCTTTGCTAACATTTTTTTGTGTTTGTTTGAGTTACTCCTTTTTTTAGATATTGAGCCCTTAGGTGAAGTAAAACTAGAAGTAAAATAATTGAAAATACAATAGCCACTTTCTCGCCTACCCTGTGTTGGGACGAGCGGCTGAGTAGCAGATGGCTTTTCACAATGCTGTATGTACATTCTGTGAGAGTTGGGATAGCGTGTAAACAGAAAGTGGATACCTCACTTCTGTTCAAAGCTGGGTCAGGACCATAAAGCTGACAATATTAAATACTCTGAGGGAAAGAGGCCACATCTGCTGCAGATGCTTTTTGAGACTTGGAAGAATAGACTCGGGGAAGTGTTTCCAGGAGTTAAGGGTACATGTGGTAAAAACCGTCCCCGTTCACATTCGCTCTGTCTGTCGCGCTGCTGACACTCTCTGCTGTTTCTAAGCCATTAGAGGTAGTACCTGGTGATTAAGAGCCTGGACTCTAACGGCAGACAATGGTGGGTTCAAATTTCTACCTCATTCCTTTGGGACTTTCGCACAAGGACCTGTAATGAAATCACGAGCCTTGAAACAGTGCAATCATACTCTTCCCCTTGCTCTCTTCCGCCTGTTTGTCTCATCCCATGCTTTGGCTTGCAACTTGCATGTTTCCAGGATCTGGGTCTTCTGGTTGATTTTAGCAGATAGAGAGCCTCAGGAGGAAACATGGAGAGTGCGATCGTGGGGTCTTGTTACTTTTTGCTTAGATTTTCATTAGACAGTGTGCATTTTTTTTTTTTAAGGTACTGACTTGCAGACAGTATTCCTTCTTTTGGTTCTCTTCATGGATTTTAGAGATCACTTCCATCCTTCCAATAGGTTTAGGGAGGGGGGTGGCCCCAGCAATGCTAGTGACAAGGTACTGTGCCAATCCTTGTGATCTTTTATATTCTGGTAAATAGTTTTTACTTCATGTTCCTCCATGTAGCCTATTTTGAGTGAGTCATCTGCTTTCCACCCAGTGGATAATTTTGTGAAGACTCAGTTCTCTTCCTGAAAATGGGCACAAGAATATTATTCACAAGTTTGAGGACTAAGTGAGACGTTGCACTTAAAGCATTGATTATGGTGTACAGGAAACAATTGACGGGCCAGTGAGATGGCTCAGTTTATGGAATTGACATGGAAGGAGAGAACTCCATCCTGCAAGTTTTCCCCTGACCTCCAAATGTGTTCTGTGGCTTATGTATACATTTGTACATGTGTTATACACACAATAAGTTAACAAGTACACTTATAGAAATGCTGGATGTGTATCAACTACTGCTATTGGTAGTAACAACAAAAATCATCTTAACGTAACTTCACCACCGTTGATTATATTTAAAAATTCTGCTTCCAACATTTATGCATGTAGAAGTTTTATACATTAGCTTTTGGTAAGCTATGTTTGCTTCTGAATCGTTCTTCTCTTATGTCTCTTCATTTAAATCGACTGATATGTTTCTTAGACAATGACTAGCAGGTATAGCTAGAGGAGCATTTATCAATAAACATGCTGAGGAAGATATGCTTTTATAGCGATGTGAGTCCACCCATAACACAATTCAAGCACCATAATACATGAAAGTAAAAAGGGCCCATGAAGAGATCTTCGAGACTAGAGACTGCAGCTCAGTGGTGGAGTACTTACACAGGGTCTCAAATTCCATCTCCAGGACTACAAAACTATAAAACAAAATAAAATTGCATCTGAAGAAACAGCACCTTCTTAGGACAAGGGTAGATCAACAGTTCAGTTATTCAATAGTTTCTACATCCATAAATAGAAAAGCAAAATAATACCTACATAAGCAGAATAAATCGAAACAGCTCGGTTCTAGTAGGAGTCAGAAAGATGAAGTCACAGACATTAGCCTTCCTCATCTGCAAATCTATTGTTTATTTCAGGGGACATACCAAGCCAGAGAGGCTGCCCAGTGGCAGTCCCAGATCTCCACCACTTAACACCTGGAGCTTCACTCTGTCATGATCTCAATGCTAAGTGTGGCTTGGCTATGGGAGGAGTTTCATCTCAGGAACAGATGTAGGGCAGCCTCTCTTCTGTTTTAGCAAAAATGTGGTTGCCATAGGCCACCACACTGAGAACCAGAGGACACCACGCTGATTAACGGGAACCAGATGCTCCAGTGAAGGAAGCCATGGAGAAATATGAATTATTCTCAGCCGAATGACCTTCAATTGTCTCCCTTAATGTTGAGCCCTAGTTGGTTGCCGTAATCTCTTTCTGGATACTTAGAGAAGAGAGCAACCAAGGGGCAGCATCGTAGAGTGATTTATGAATACATGCACAGAGGTCACCCGTGGTATGTGAGAGAGAAGGGGAGGGAAAGGAGAACAGAGGGAAGGAAAGCCAGCGAGCGCACGAGAAAAGTTGAGAGCGAACTCGAGATCAAAACAAGAATCACGGACATAGCTGCAGTTATGTGGGTAGAGTCCTGGGTAAGCACCGGAAGTCCTGAGTTCCAGTCCTTATTTTAGTATTGACTCATTGTGACACATGGAACCAATTTAAAACATCTTTCCTATTAATCCACTCCCTCAGGCTCATTATGCTAAGAGTCTTTCACCGTGGCAATGGGGCCAAGTCTCTGTAGATTTCCTGGCTTTCAGGTATCTCACTAAAGCGCAGAGTAACATGATCTGTTTTCCTCCACTCAAAACTCCACGTACTGATTGCTTCATCCTCCCTTTTTTCTGGCCCGTAGTTAGGCATCCAGCAGACATAGACCCACGAAAGTCCTTGACCTTTCCCTTGGCCAGCCTTCCCTTTATGGATGGTACTTTGGTACGTACTGCATTTTACCGTTCAAAAAATGGGTGCCATGGCAAGAAATAGTGAGAAACCATTTTTTGAAAATACGGTTCTGAAAAGAAGAGTCACATGTAGACTTCTTTCACCTCTTTCACTGAATTTGGCTAATTTATTCTCAATTTCAATAGCCACGAAAACACCTTCGTCTGACTAGGTTTCCAAACTTAGACCTTTTCTGAATCTCTTCTCAAGCTCCATCGCAATTCATCCCGTTCCACTTAAAGACAAGTTTTCTGTTTTCTTAAAATCCTGGTTGCTGGTGTCTCTTCCTCTGGTCAAGTTGACTATTGTGTGGCAATAACTAACTGGCATGAAAGCAGGAAAAGTCTATTTTACCAGCTGTGACTCAAGCCAGATTCCACTTGCTCCTTTTTATGTTTTTTTTTTCCTCCTTTTATCTGATATTTTTATTTACATTTTTAATGTTATCCCCTTTCTCAGTTTCCCCTCCAGAAACCCAATCTCCCATCACCCCTTCCCCTGCTTCTATGAGGGTGTTCCCTCACCCATCCACCCACACACTCCCTCCCACCTCCCTGCCTTGACGCTCCCCTCATTGGAGCATCAAGCCTTGACAATGTGGTCTCTCCTCCCATGATGCCCTATGAGGTCATCCTCTGCTATATACGTGGATGGAGCCATATCCCTGTGTACTCTTGATATGATGATTTAGTCCCTGGATTGTGTGTCTGTTTGTACATACATATTGCATTATTGCACACTTGCATACATACACAGATATATATGAATACAGCCTGGGAGTCTTGTTTTGTTTATTTATCTTATGTATGTGAGTACACTGTAGTTGTCCTCAGACACACCAGAAGAGGGCATCAGATCCCTTTACAGATGGTTGTGAGCCACCATGTGGTTGCTGGGAATTGAACTCAGGACCTCTGAAAGAGCAGTCAGTGCTCTTAACATTTGAGCCATCTCTCCAGCCTGAGTCTGGTTTTGTCATTGTTGTTTGTGTGTATATGGTTTCAGGGTTTTTTTATTGCACAATTAGGACTAATAGAGTCTGACTCTCTCTCTCAGCAGCCATCAGTTGCTTAGAAGCTCCTGACCTAGGGGTGTGATATCATGAGACTTTTCATTAGCATCTGCATGTCTACTGTTCATACTGTTGTTCGGATCTTCTTAATGCAGTCACTCATACGAGACACTGTTTCCAAGCAGAACTCCTGGTAATATCTCTCTTGAAGTCTTTCAGCTTCATCTTCTATAGATGCAGGAGCTGTGGTGTAGATGTTTCTGGTGGGGTTGTGCTACCCATAACCCATTGATATCTGCATGTGTCCAGTTGTGATTTTCTGTGATAGCTCCCTTTGCTGCAAAGAGAAGTTTCCTTGGTCAGGGGTGAGAGATAAACCTATTTGGCAAAAATGGCTACAAAACCTACGTTGATTTTATCATAAAGTCCTAAAATCTATTCAATTGTGTATTTTGAAAGTGTGTGCATTTTCTTTTCTTTTCTTTTTTTCTTTTTTATTAACTTGAGTATTTCTTATTTACATTTGAGTGTTATTCCCTTTTCGGTTTCGGGCAACATCCCCTAATCCCTCCCCCCCTTCTTTATGGGTGTTCCCCTCCGCATCCTCCCCCCATTGCCGCCCTCCCCCCAACAATCACTGGGGGTTTCAGTCTTAGCAGGACCCAGGGCTTCCCCTTCCACTGGTGCTCTTACTAGGATATTCATTGCTACCTATGAGGTCAGAGTCCAGGGTTAGTCCATGTATAGTCTTTAGGTAGTGGCTTAGTCCCTGGAAGCTCTGGTTGCTTGGCATTGTTGTACATATGGTGTCTCAAGCCCCTTCAAGCTCTTCCAGTTCTTTCTCTGATTCCTTCAACGGGGGTCCCGTTCTCAGTTCAGTGGTTTGCTGCTGGCATTCGCCTCTGTGTTTGCTGTATTCTGGCTGTGTCTCTCAGGAGCGATCTACATCCGGCTCCTGTCAGCCTGCACTTCTTTGCTTCATCCATCTTGTCTAATTGGATGGCTGTATATGTATGGGCCACATGTGGGGCAGGCTCTGAATGGGTGTTCCTTCTGTGTCTGTTTTAATCTTTGCCTCTCTATTCCCTGCCAAGGGTATTCTTGTTCCCCTTTTAAAGAAGGAGTGAAGCATTCACATTTTGATCATCCGTCTTGAGTTTCATTTTGTTCTAGGCATCTAGGGTAATTCAAGCATTTGGGCTAATAGCCACTTATCGATGAGTGCATTTTCAAGTTATCTGAGTTCATGCTACACAACCTAAACCCTACAAAATCTGTACCTCCAAACACACTTAATTTCACCTGACCTAACAATACTCATACTGAATCCCTAAAACAATTTCAGGCTACAGACATGGCTCAGAGGTTAAGAGCACTGACTGCTCATCCACAGGTCCTGAGTTCAATTCCCAGCAACCACATGGTGGCTTACAGCCATTTGTAGAGAAATCTAATACCCCCTTCTGGTGTGTTTTTACTTACCTAAAACAAATAAATAAATCTTTTAAAAAATTTCACAATTTGATTAACTCTAAAGTCTTTTATTTATTATTTTGAGAATTTCATAGTTCTGTAACTCTTATTAATTTTTTCTTAATTTAATATTTTTTACACAACTTTCATTTTAGTACATTATCATACCCTACATCTCCCTCCCTAATCTTTTCCTGGGTCTTTCACCAAGCAGTATTCACCCTTTCTACCTTACTCCTTTTTTTTTCAATTAAATATTTTACTTATTTACATTTTCAATGTTATCCCTTTTCCTGTTTTTCCCTCTGGAAACCCCCTATCCCATCCCACCTCCTCCTGCTTCTATGAGGGTGCTCAATCACCCACCCACCCATTCTCACCTCCATGCCCTGGCATTCCCCTATGCTGGGGCATCAAGCCTTGACAGGATCAAGAGCCTCTCTCCCATTGATGCCCTACAAGGCTATCCTTTGCTACATATGTGGCTGGAGCCATCGGTTCCTCCATGTGTACTCTTGTTAGTGGTTTAGTCCCTGGGAGCTCTTGGGTGGAGGGATCTGGTTGGTTGATATTGTTGCTCTTTTCATGGGGTTGCAAACCTCTTCAGCTCCTTCAGTCCTTTCTCTAACTCCTCCCTTCAGGATTCCATTTTCAGTTCAATGCTTGGCTGTGAGCGTCCGCCTCTGTATTTGTCAGGCTCTGGCAGAGCCTCTCAGGAGACAGCTATATCAGGCTCCTATCAGCATGCACTTCTTGACATCCACAATAGTGTCTGGGTTTGGTGACTGTATATGGGATGGATCCCCCAGGTGGGGCAGTCTCTGGATGGCCTTTTCTTCAGTCTCTGCTCTACATTTTGTCTCCATATTTCCCCCTGTGAATATTTTGTTCCCTCTTCTAAGAAGGACTGAAGCATCTGCACTTTGGTCATCCTTCTTGAGTTTCAAGTGGTCTGTTAATTATATCTTGGGTATTCCGAGCTTTTGGCCTAATATCCACTTATCAGTGAGTGCATTCCATGTGTGTTCTTTTGTGTCTGGGTTACCTCACTCGGAATGACATTTTTCAGTTCCATCCATTTGCCTAAGAATTTCACGTAGTCATTGTTTTTGATAATGTCTTTATGTACTACACCCCAAAATTTATGTTTAGCCTTTTCTCTTGAATTTCAAATGCCCATGCCATGTCTTCATAGATTCACAGTATGTAAAGCATTGAATTCATAGTCACAATCTGAAGCTGCTCCTCTGTAATCTTTCCCACCTCAGTTTTCATCGTCCCCATCTTTCTGGTTGCTTGGATCAACAGTATGAAGTCACCCTTGACGCTTTTCACTTTGTATCCTATTCAATATGAAATCCTGTTGGCTCTACTCTCTGAATGTCTTTAGAATCAGAGCACATCTCACTATCTTTATGACCGTTAATTTGAGCCAAGACATGTCTTCCCCTCACTCGGATTACTATAATTGCCTCCCAAGTGGTCTCCTTGATTCCACACTTGCTCTATAAACTCTATTTTCAGCACAGAAACCACAGCTATGCCTTTAAAATACAAATCAGATCACGTCACCTTTTGATCTAGACTCCTCCAGTAGCTTCATATATCAGCCACTCAAAAGCTAACCCTTGCAACGAAAGACCCTCGATAATCTGCTATATTTATATTTTTAGAAGTTGTGTCTTCTAGTGTTCTCTCTCTCTAACTTACTGCACTGGTCACACAGATCTCAGTGTTGTTATTCTAGAACACAGCGAGAACATCCTTGTCTTAATGAGCTAGACGTTCTACCCGAGGGATTCTGCTCATCTATTCTCATAGACCACTAATCTGTTTCTCTTTTGACCTTTTTCAAATTTCATACCTCAGTAAGGCTTGCCTTGACTACATTTTCAGAGTTAGAAATCGCTACAAGCCCAACTTCATTCTTGCCGGTCTCCTGACTATTTCATTTTTACCTATCTTAGAGGATTTGTTACCACCAACTATACTGTATAATTTGTTTGATAGTTATGCCTCAAAATTAATATCTTAATTCTTGAAGTGATAGTAATGGGAGATGGAGCCTTTGAAAGTAGACGAGGGGGACCTTTATGAACAGTGGTAGTGTCTTTATAAAAAGGGCTTCTAGTATCCCTCTGCCGTGATGTTCCATTTTACCCAGGTTGGAGGACTTATTACTGTTAACTATGCTGTACAATTTGATTAATCATTGCATGAATAGTTCGTTTTTATCTACTATATCACAAAAGGCAGTCTTTTACTTTTAAAACTCAATTTACAAAATATTCTAAGCTTATAGACTATGTCCTAACAAATAGTATGTCTAAAAAAATACATGCTGACTGGTTTGCGAAAGATATCCAGAGAAGAGGGTCCACACCATAGGAGAATATTAATTATATTATTGTTATCTTCTCTACAGATGTGGCCAACAGAGCTCCTCACAGTCTCTTTGAGATCTAGAAAGAACGTCTGGGAAAGTTATGGAGGAAATGCTACAAAGCCACATTTATCTAAGATCTATTGTCAGAGAAACCCTCACTGGAAGAGGTTCTATAACCTGAAGTCTCATAATTTCCTGGTATTTTCTTCCACTTGTATATTCCTCATTCTGCCATGGTATTCTATGAAGGCAGTGTTCAGCCAATGGCCATCTTGTATCTTTTCCTCACAGTGCTGACCCTACAGTGCTACAAGTATCATTCCAAACCTGGATCTCACTTCCTACAATCCTCTACAATGAGTCTTTCATAACTTGTTGTCAAGTTGACTAAAATGGACATTTATCCTATCCTGTGGTCTGGATGTTTGTGTCCTCTCAAAATTAATAACTTATTCTCCAAAGTGATAGTATTAGTAAAGTATTAGACTTTGGAAATGGTCACAGAATACCTTTACAAGGAGTATTTATGTCTTTATTTTTAAAAAGTCCCTAAATTCCTTGTTCCTCTGCCATAGGAGAACACAGATATCACTGATTCTACATGAATAAAATTCCTACCATACCAAGTCTGGTCTTGGACTCCTAGGCCTCCAGTCTTGCTAGAAGTAAATCTCTGCTCTTTATTTATAAGCCACCTTGGTGTCTTACCATAGTAGCCTTAATGGACTCAGACAAGCAGCACAATGTTCCAACTGTCATATTCTTTCTCAAGATGTTTACTAGCATTTATAGTGACATGCAAGTTCATCTCCCATTCTCATATCTTAGGCAGCTCCCAAAGACTGCTGACTGGAGTCCAGATAATAGACTTTAATAAAATGGACTGCCCGTAATCTAATCTAACCACAGTAACCTCTATACCCTCGTTTCTGACTTTTCTCCAATCGATACCTTGGACTTTAAACAAAAGTAGGGCTGAGCATTCAGCTCATTTAGCAGATATGGATTTCTCATGTCTGTTCCTTTCTTAGATTAATTCCATCTGGGGTGCTCTTTATCCCCATCAAGTCTCTTTATATTCTTTGTATTTCAGGCTAACCTTAAACCTCATCTTTCCTATGAATTTCCCTGAAGCCTCTTTCAATTTACCTTCTCCAAGTTCCCACAATATATCGCTTGAACCTCTCCTTGAAGCATGATCACGCCAGCCTTCTATTGCACTTATCCACATGGTTGCTTTTGCTTTGCCATTTCCCCCCCTCACATACTCTATACGGAGAGCATTCCCTTAGAGCTGCAGTTTGTTCCCACAGCTGTGTGACACAATTCTTAACTCCCCAGGGACGTTAGTTATAAGTCTGTTGAACAAATGCTGAATCCCAAGCTTTGATTATCTATTAGGCCATTAAACTCTAACTCTTTCTCTTAAAATGCTTTACCTTGTATGGATCCCCTTCGCTTCTGATTCTGCAATTGATCTCCTCCCTTGACCTACCTATACTCACTAAATTGGTACATGTATCTTTAGACACACAGTTATATGTTCTGTTTATAATACTCATGTATCATGGGCAAATGTGGGCAGATAATCATTTTTGTATAGTTATTGAGCTCTTTCAGTTGTCAAGGAATAAAGCATGCCTTACTGCTTATCTTTGGAAACCAGGAGCACTAAAAACCAGACACTATGGTCCTATTTTGAAATAACCCTTCCTGATGTAAAACCACGCAGTGTAGCCTGTAGATAGGATGGGTGGAGTGGTGTATAATTCCTATACTTTGATCTCTTCTAGTTAGGATTGGATTCTTCTTGGTCCAGAGTAGAGGGGACTATGTTGATAATGCATTTTACCCCAAAGAACAAAACAATACATCATCTACTGTTGGTGATTCAGTAGCATTTTATTTCCGTTCAAAGTAACAGAGTGTGTAAGAACCGACTACTCAATCAGAATCTACTGAGCATCTTCTGTGTACCTGACCACACACTCAGTCAGGAAGATATTGAAGAAAAAAACTATTATTGAATATTATACTCTATCATCTTTTGCCTACAATGCATCCAAGTTTAAGGATAATATGTTCCTTATTAAATGAATGTACTGACTCTGTGCTTGTTCCAGGCACAGTGCTAGCCAGTGTATATGAAATGAACATGTTAGTTGTTTTGAAAAAAAAAAGATGGGTGCAGTAGATGGCATGTCAGTTTCTAAACTAGGCACTTCTTATGAATATTATGGCAACTCCCTGAATGACCACCCAAAATGTCATATCATTGGCCTTATAAAAGTTATATGGACTCCATTGGTTTTCGTTAGTAAAATGATTATGAAAATTTAGTCACAACATGAGGTGTGCTAGATAGTTTTTATGCCAACTTGACATAAGCTAGAGTCATCTGAGAGGAAGGAATTTATTTCAGTTGAGAAAATTCCCATGGGAATCAGGCTATAGGCAAAGCTGTAGGGCAGTTTCCTTAATTAGTGATTAATATGTGAGGATCTAGTCCATCATGGTGACCACACACATACAATGTGGCCACTGGAATGGTGACGCTGCGTCTTATAAGAAAGCAGGCTGAGAAAACCATATGGAGCAGGCCATTAAGCAGCACACTTCCGTGGCCCCTGCATCAGCTCCTGCTTTGGTGTGGAGGTGTTGCTTTTGGTTGTTGGTATTTTATCACAGTAATAGAAACCCCAAGACAGAAGGCCAAATACAGCAATATGTTAGTGAATGGTAGAGTCAGACAGCATAGGAGAATGACCTTGGGATAGGCAGCTTAATGAAACCCTAGCACTGATTTCCCTCCAGCCAAATCCACTTTGGCCACAGAGGTCTATTGAACTTAAATTCTTGATCTGATCATCAGGTAACTATCCAATCATTTTACATTTAGCTTATGCTAAAGAACACCCTAATATTAGAGTGAAAACTGGGAGAGTCATCTGTATTAATTTTCATTATGTGAGACACTTTGATCCTCTGAACAGAAGTAATATCGTTATTCTGTATAGCATCAGACCTTCCTTTGCTAGTTTTTGTGGGACATAGGGAAATAAATCTGTGAATGTGGGCAAGAGAGTCTACAATCTGACTTAGCTTAGCAAAAGGTAGTGAATTCTTTTTTAACCGAAAGACGAGTTTCTTGCATCTGGGAAAGAGAGAGTTGAATCTATCCGTATGTCATCTGTCATAAATCGCCAGCTGAAACCCAACAGTTGAATATTTATTACAAGCAATGATGGAAGATGCAAATGGAGCCCAGTTTTGATTTTCCAGATCTAAGACTGTATTTTGAACCAGAACATAGAAGAACGCTTTGACTTAAGCCCTGAGCCAGCTTGATTTGGAACTGTCACCACCAAGAGAGAGCATGTCTGGAACACTGCAGTGTCATTTCTGGGTAGTCTGTCTTTTATGACTGGCTGTGAATTACCAAAGGGAGACAAGTGAATACTATGTCGGAAGGGGTGGCGGTTACATGAAATCATTAGTGCTGTCATAGCAGGCAGAAACAAGACCACCAGGCAGAACACAGGACCACCCAACACAAAACATGAGCTCCCATTAGCAACATCGCAGAGACTGTAAGCCCTTGACATTTGCATTTCAGGATGTTGAGCCACCATGCATGCTACAGGATAATTACTGCTTTGTGATGACGTTTAGCAACTCTCACAGTGTGGACCACCAATTCTGGTTTGGGTTTGTTCTTTTTATTAGCACCATCTGAGAACGTCTGTGGTGGAGTCTTCGGCGAATTCCATCTGTCCTGTGGCCAAAAGAATGAAAAGAGGAGCAACTTGGTTTGTTAATGTGGAAGAATTCAGTAAGAATAAGGCCATGACACATGTCTGAGAGGAGCCTCATTGAGATTGTTTTTAATTTTTTCAAACAAAGCATACCAGAATGCATTACTACCACTTACGGAGGAACAAAGGGCGTGCGTTCTAAATACAAACATTCTGTGTTCGTTCCAGAACTTTTGCGGGATCTTTTAGCCAATGAACCTTCCTGAACAATATTTCTATTTGATACCTGGCTGTTTCACGGTTAAAATCAAAAGGATACAAAAACAAAAGCAAGGCAAAATAAAACCTCACCTTTTCCTCCATGAGAAGTTTATATGATTAAGATACTCATTTAACATATTTTAAAGAAAGACAACAGCAGTCACATTTCTTTATTTCCCTTCCTCTCAGATGTTTTCTTCTCTTTATTTCATTTTAAGTCACTGTCTCCACTGTCTTAGTCTTAAAAACAAACAAACAAACAAGAAAGCAAACAAACTTATAATTTATCAGTCCTACTTTCTGTCTGACTCATATGCAGCCTAATGACATTTTCCTGTCATTTTCATTCAGGGTTTTACTTGTTGTTGTCTTGTGTTTCATGCTGATATTGTCTTCTCCCACTCCATTTCTCTCAGTGTTTTATTAAAGTTAATTTAGCCAGTTTTTTTGGTCATTTGCAGCCCATTAACCAGCCCATACTCCAGTCTCTCTCTCTCTCTCTCTCTCTCTCTATATATATATATATATATATATATATATATATATATTATACACATATATATACACATATACATATACATGCATATATATATATATGGTTTCAATGGCTTTTAAGTACAACCTTTAAAATAATTTATGTTAGCTTTGAAAAATCGTAGATCAAAAGGAGAAGGAATCCTTGACCTTATGATCTTCAACCTCTTACTTTTCTCATGAGAGCTCATGTTGAGATTTCCCTATGGAATATGTTTGGCATATTATGGTCATCAGTGTTCATAACAGAAATGAATTCATTGCTATGTAGAAAGATAAATATTAAAATTTGGCTTATAGGATGTAAACATTTAGATTGTACCATTCTGATATAAAGAAATAAAAGAAGTCAAGCCCACCAAAGTCAATCTCAGAACGAAGATACCTGTGGGCATCTTTGCCACCCCAGTCTTTAGCTCTGCAGAAGCAATGCTAACAAGTTCCAGGTAAGATTCAGACCCTGTTACATTCATTCAGAACGCTACGTCTTCCAACCCTCTCCCACTCAGCCAGAGCAGAGGATGGGGATGCCCAGCACAATGTACCACTATGCGTATTTGATGAACGAAGCAAAGCTAAGTATAACTAGAGAATTCTGCGAGTCAAAGAAGGCAATGTCTTACAAACGGGAAGAACACATTTGTGAGGGACACAGACTTTAGACTTTGGATTCCTGTTTCAACTCTACGTATGCATAATCTATTTTGGAAACCCCTGCACATGCCACTATTTCCAGTAACTAATCCCAAATTGAGTCCCTTCCTGGAATGCTAAGGTTTCCAACTACTAAAATTATTTACCAGTTACAGAACAATGCAGATTTCCCATTAGCTTACCCAGGCCTCCACTGTCCACCATTTTCTTACTTTTAAGAAACGCCAAGTTTCTCATACACATATACATTCTCTGGCCTCACATATGTGAATTTGTCTTCTTTCTCACTCAGGAGCTTTCGGTTTTCTCATGCCCTGCATCTTTCGTCCATCCCCGGGGGCTGATCCATCTACTTCCTGTGGGGTAGATGCTTGGCCCAAATGTGCACAATTATGAAGTTTCCCCTGAGACTTGAGGTTGTGGGAGGGAGTAGTTCTCAGTGCCTGGTGCACACAGATTGTGTCTCAGGAGAAGAATCACAGAAAACAATTAACTGAGAGTTTGTCAAAAATTCTGGCACATGCACAGGTCTTCTAGCTCCCCGAAAATTGGCTTTCTGCTTTGCTAACCTCGGGTTACTGGCCAGCCAGATGGAAGGACTGCCAAGCACATTCAGTGCACGAAGCCAGAAGGCCACTCCACTTGACTATCTGGAAATCATTCTTTCAGTCACTTGGGAGGTTCTGGGGCCTCTTTATTTCCTCAGAAACAAGGCCCACCCAAATGATTTCAAGAGCACGTTGCAGCACAGTCTCTGTAGGCAGACAAGCTGTGAAAGTTGGAAACTGTAATTCCTTTCCCTCCCCACTGAGCGCAGTCAGATCTCTTCTGAGCCATACTGGTTTGCAGCCTCCCAAGGCCTTTCCTGTGAAAGGCAATGGAGCCCGGTGTCAAATTAAATTAGGATGAGTGAACAGGAGAATCTGTAACAACTGAAAATGGTGTTCCCAGCTGAGGACCAGCGGCGACGGCAGAAAAGGGCTCGCCTCTTTTGTATCCGTTGTCAAGGTTAACAGACAGAGGCAGGAAGCTCAGGTCTGCCTCTCACATTCCCAGCTATATTTTCCAATATTTCCAGCGATGCACTGGCTTGGAATGGAGCCTCTCCCACTTTCCCTCTGGTTGTGTGGTGGTGGTGGGCTGGCCACATCCAGGCAGAAAACAGAAGCCAGCCTGTGTGTGGGCCGGATAGCTCCTTCATGTGAAGCTGTACGGTAGGAGGCAAAGGCACCGGCATTAAAGATTGAAATCCCATCTTTTGTTCGTTTCCTATTCTGCCTTCCTTGGACTGAAGTGGACCTCCATTGTCAACCAAATACAGCAAACATATAAAACCAAGGCTAACAGAAGACACAGATTTAGATGAAGTAAGGTTATATACTTTATTGGGTTTTTTTTTTTTTCTCCTTTCACTTCCTTTCTATTCCCTAAAACAGAATACTAATTTTATAATGGTTGTCTTAGTTGACTTCCTGTTGCAGTGGTACAATAGTCCAACAAAAGCCTCTTAAAGGAGAGAGGTTTTATTCTTGTTGACAGTTGTAGGGGAGACAGGGCAGGAGATGGGGAAGGAATGGTGTCAGCAGCAGAGGCTGGCTCAGTAAGCATCCTGTGAACAGGAAGTGAGACCAGACTGCAAATCTTCAGGGCCCACCTCAGTGACCCACCACCTTTAGGAAGTTCCTCTCTGTAAGGCAGTGGTTCTCAACCTTCCTAACGCTGTGACCCTTTAAGATAGTTCTTCATGTTGTGTAACAGGCCTTCGTGTTGTGGTTATTTTCATCGCAACTTCGTAACTGTGTATTTGCCACCTTATGAATTGCAATGGAAATATCTGATATATAGAATATCTGATATGAGACCCCTAGAGGGGTCACGGCCCACGGGTTGAGAACAACTGTTGTAGGGTTCCATAACCTTTTCAGGGACACTTGCTGGGTACCACTGTTTGGACATAGGAATTTTTGAAGGAAATTCCACATTCAGACAACAACAATCACTCGCCTAATTTGTATGTATTATTCTCATCCTTTCAAATTTCTTTAGCATCATGTCATTTTTGCAAACTCTATCTTGCTGAGTTATTGTGGCATGTATGTATGTATGTATGTATGTATGTATGTATGTATGTATGTTTGTATGTATGTATTCTTTTAGCATTCTCATTCCTGTGCACAAGCTAGTGCTCCAAACTCCTGCCTTTCCCTAGGTACTCAGAACCCTGTTACTTAAAAATGCAGCTTAGAAGTCACCCTCATTTGTTGGCTTCTGCAGCTGTAAGGGGGACATTTTCCGTCACCTGTGTACCTTGCTCATAATGTACTAGGATGTTTGGCTGTTGTTTATTTGCATGTTTCCCTCATAGTACATTCTTGGGGGCTAAGGGTTTTGTGTTATTCTAAAATTAAATGGAAAGACTCAGAGTGCCTTCTCAGCTGTGTTGGGGGAATATATGGATGTAAATGAAAAATATACATAGGGTATGGGTGTCCAGTTTTGTATTTCCCAGAATTAGTTCTGTTTCTCTCCGTTCCCATTATTCCTGTTCATATTATAGGATTGGATTTCATGCTTCTGAAGAGAAGGTTTTCAGTCTCTCTTTCTCTCTGCCTCTCCCTCGCTGCCTCCCTCCTTCCTTCCCTCCCATCTCCTATTCTCACTGTGGCTACAGTTCTCCATCAGAGACCAGAATACCAGAACTCATACCCAGCAGCCTTCTCTTCAAGCACCCGAGTTGTCAGGACTACACCCTCCTTGCTTGGTTGAAGCCTAAGAGTAGAGACCTCTTCCCCTCTGCTCAGTGCCTAACTTCTTTCCCTCTCAACCCCTAGAAACAGATCTATCATTAAAAGCTCTTTGCCCTTGGAACCAGGCTAGATTCCTGCCCATACCCTGACTGATTTTGAACTCAGCACATAACTATTGATTTACTATTTATTAATAACCTAATAAGTTAAGAAATGTGATTTTTGACTTTATTTTAGATTTCCTTCTCTTTCCATAATTTGCTGCTCTTCTACAAGCACAATCTACATAACAGAGACACATCTTTTCAGCATCATTGGGGGATAGCCCCACACTGTTTTCTTCCCTCCCTTTTAAGCTTCCTTGCAGCTGTCTAAGATGATATTTTAACCTTTGCATAAACGTGAACATTAAGAATAAACCTAAACTTTTATCTAAACTTAAATACCCCATGATATTTTTATATTATTCCTTTTTGCATTAATTAATTACCTAATTAATTATTTACTTTACATCCCAACCACAGCCCCTTCTCCTTTTCCTCTCAGTCCTACCCTCACAACCTCCTCCTCCTCCTCCTCCTCTTCCTCCTCCTCCAATTTCCCTCTTTTCCTTCTCTTCAGAGAAGGGGAAGCCCCTCATGGTACCTTCCTTGACATATCAAGTCACAGAAAGACTAAGTGTATCCTCTCCCACAGAGGCTAGACAAGGCATCCAGCTAGGGGAAAAGGAATTAAAGTCAGGTAACAGAGTCCACATCAGTGACAGTCCTTGGTTCAGCTGTTAGGGTACCCACATTAAGACCAAGCTGCACATTGGCTACAAATGTGTAGAGGCCATAGGTCCAACCCATGCATGCTCTTTGGTTGTTGGTTCAGTCTCTGAGGCCCCACAGGGCATGGTTAGTTGACTCTGTAGGTCTCCTTGTGGTGTTCTTGACCCCTCCAACTCTCTCAATCCTTGTCCCCACAATACTCCCCAAGTTCTGCCTAATTTTTGGCTGTGGGTCTCTGCATCTGTTTCCGATGGCTGCTGGGTGAAGCCTCTCTGGAGACAGTTATGCTAGGTTCCTGTCTCCAAGCATAACAGAGTGTCATTAATAGTGTTTGGTTGGTTCTTTCCCATGAGATGGGTCTCAAATTGGGTCAGTCATTGTCTGGCCGTTCCTTCAATTTCCTCTGTCTTTATCCCTGCACATCTTTTAAGCAGGACAAATTTTGGGTACAAGGGTTTATGGGTGGGCTGCTGTTGCCCTCTCTCCACTGAAAGTCCTGCCTGGCTACGGGAGGTGGCTGTTTCAGTCTCCCTGGTGACTTTTGAGCAGAAGGTGCTCAGTAAATACCAATAGAGTTTACTTCATCCTGACTCAGGCTTTTTCCCCCCTCTTTGCATTGTAATTAGCAGTTTACAAACACCAGCAAGGCAGTGTGCTGCTTCCCACCATGTACTGCACTCTCAGTTCTCGATTGCCTTCTCAGTACCTCACAAGCACCTAGCGTATGCCACACTTGGCTTGATGCTGGGCTGTAGTGTGGTTTTGTTTAGAAAGGCATGTTCTTTACTTCCAGATTGTGTAGAACAGAGGGGATAAAACTGAACACAGAACACGTTAGAAGAGCCAAGCTCTGATCTGCTTCATTTCTCAGTGCATTCATAGTATCAGGAAAGGTGCCTTGAACAGGAATCAATACATATTTGTTGGATCTGTGAAAGCATTTTGAGAGAATGGCGTGAGGAATGGATGTAGACAGAACAGCAGAGCCATGGCCCAGAGGCAAAAGAAAGCATGGCCATTCAGGAGAGCTATGCATTGATCTTCAGTAGGGATGATGTATAACAGAAATGCAGCCTGGTATGTTCGAGTAGCCCTTGGATCCCTTTCACCCATTGGGACCTTCACAGGCTTCTCTCAAAGCCCTACAACAATGTTATGAAAGAGTATCGTTTAGCTCCTGTTTCTCATTTCAACTTAATTTAACCTGAACTGTTACTTGAGAACAGCAGTGGAACTGTTCCTGGCCCTGCACAGCTTTGATGATAGACAAATCACCAGACTCTGGGAACTGAATTCAGCTGTCTCCGAAGGAAGAGTCTGGGTTTCCAGAATGTTCTTTCAGATGCTCTCAAGCTCATTCTCTGAGAATAACTTTGAGAAGGCTTCAGGTAATAAATAGTCTGGAGACTTTAACTGTGATATAATAATAATGATGATGATGATGATGATGATGATAATAATAATAATAATAATAATAGACAACTTTCAGTAAAATGCTCAGTAAGTAAAACAGAGGAGATGGAACTGAAGTAGACCAAAGACCCTTGGGAAAACACTGTGTTCTCTGGCTAGCCCATCAAAAGAGTAGTTTTGGAAGAACTGGAGCATAATTTCAGAGATTATGACTACTTTAAATTCTAAGTACTTTTAAATTAGTGGTTGGAGATTCTAAAGAGGTGACTCAACACTTAAGAGTACATATTACTTTTTCGGAGGACCCAAAGTGGTTTCCAACACCCATGTATGTAGTTAACAGCTACATGTAACTTCACCCTCAGGGGACCGGATAGCCTCTTCTGGCCTCCACAGGCAACTGCACACATATGTGTACATACAGACACACGTACACAAACATAAAGCAAACACACAAGCAAACAGAGACATATCAGCTAATGGTTGGAAATTTACACTAGAGATGATTCCCTAGAGGTTTCAAGAGTCGCAAACCATTTCTCTTATGAAATGTCGTATGGATCCTGCATTCTAACTTCTTTGAATGGCAGGTGGAACAACAAGCCAATGAAGTTCAAGGTCACAGCTGAAGGTCAGTGCTTTCTCTGCTAAGTGTGCTGGCTCCTAATAATGTGAAATACTGCTTCTCTGCTATTTAATTTATGGATAGGGGACACAGGGTCATGTCCCTCACCAATCACATTTTTATCAAAAAGATTACTCTTGCTTCTGTAAGAGTGTGGGAAAACTCCATCAAGAAAGGAATGGAATCAATCAACACAATTCTCTTGTATTTGGTTTTGTTACTTCCTGTTGTTAAACATTATGTTAATCCTTTGATCTGGAGAGCCCAGACCTTTTGTCAATATACATGCTTTAGAAATGCTGCAGTATGTGGCAACATTGGGTTGGCAAACATTAGGAGAGCTTAGAAATCAGGGACTCTACTTGGATTGGGCTATACTCACATCTATGCTTACCATGGTCTTAGCAATCTAGCACTCTTTCCTGCATGGAGTTTCACATATAGCCTGATCCAAACAATCCAATAGGACCCTCCTTTCAAAATCCCCTTGATAGCTTACCCTTTGTGGTCAAACACATCCCCAAACATACCTTGAAACTAAGAGAAATAGAGTAATCCAGCCGGAACTAGTTTTGGGCAAGGCATACTGTCCTTTGAATGAACTTTTAGGAAAGATACTCTACTTACTATCTTATGCCTCTGCCTAATGGTGTGTACACTGATTAAAATCAAATGCCTCCTGGGAAAGTACATGATGAGTGAATGAAGGATTATGTAATGCAAACTCATCAATCATGGACAAAGGACTACCTTCACTTTGTACCTAGCATCTGACTCTGTCTTTTCCTAAACCCACAAAAGGAAACCTAGGGCAGAAACCAGGGTCCCTTGAGTAGTCTCGCTCAGTCTGAGCTTCTGCATCATTTGGCTCTGTCCTTCCACTTTGCTTCTGAATAAAATCTCTCTGATTAAAGAGTAAGCTTTAGTCAGATGTGCAGCACATACCCATAATTCTTGTACTTGAGAGGGAGATGTGGGGATATTGTGAGTTCAAGGGCTAGCCTGGGCTACATAGTAAGGCTCTAGTGAGCCCATCTAATAAAATAAAATGCTCTATTGAAAGGGCAAATTTCATGAGAGCTTCATAGTTCTATTTTGTGGCCCCTTTCCTTTGTCACTGACCAAGAATCTCTGGCACCCGTATTGGTAAACATGGAGAAACCTCTGCTTTAATATGTAGCAGAAGGGAAATATGGATCAAGCACTTAATAATGGAAGGAAGGAGGAGAGAACAGAAAAAGAGGAGACAGGGGAGGATAAGACTTGTAAAATCTTGTGACGCCTTAAAAATGGAAAGCACGTTCCCTAGTGCCCTTTGTATAATATGGACCCAGTAGACCACAGGTCACGCTCCCTAGTGCCCTCTGTATAGTATGGATACAGAGTTTGGCTTTGGAAAATTATTCTACCTGTAGTTAGTTACTTAAATTGAGAGTACAGCTTTAAATTTGGTTTCAAAAATATCTTGAAAACTTTCTCTGTTGTGATTTTCTCTCGTGCATTTTTATGACTGAAATAACAGCCTATAGCCAAAATATTGTGTTAGAAATATTTTATATGCAGTGTCACAGGCCCAAGTGCCAGATCTATATTAAAGTGCATGGAGGTAGAGAAATAGGTTTTAAAAAAGAGAACTCTCTGTAGTCTGATTTCTCTTCATGTGGAGTAAATCTTTTAAAAAGAGAAGTAGTGACTGAAAATCCCATTTTGTTATGAAAATACTGAACTTAATCATAACATGTTCCATAAAGCCTGCGGTAGTAGTATTGGTCAACTGTGACCCCCCCGACTTTGCAGAATTGTTTTGTTACATACGACACGCTGTTAACTTTTATGATTGTTTTAAGTGTGTACTATGCACAGTGACAAGCAGGGGGATGTTTACTTGTACTCTATGGAGGAAGGCTATAGCTATGAGACAATTATTTTTTTCCAAGTCTTTTCCCAAAGCATGATTCTAATCCTAGAATTATAACTCTACAAATCACTTACTTAAAGAAATATAGAAAGTCCTCTGGCCAGGTCCATTCAAGGGTAGCCTTTGACTATTCCCGATTCCTCTGTAGATCTCTTTTCAGCAAGACTAAGACTATGATGTGGACGCTCACTCCCTTCTCTCAACCCTTCATCACCATCCTCCCTATGCAAGTCCATATGCATGCTGTCCTGCCCTTTTTCACACATGAATGACACCCATATCACTCCATCCTCTGCTATTACAGTAAGGATCCACTTGTTTCTTAAGTTCTAGCCAAAGACTAAGTACTGTCCCATCTACTCGCTAGATGGTTCCACTCTTTCTCTAAAGTTATAAAGCAGTTTATACTCAGGGGAAAACATTCTGCACTGTGGTAGAAACTTTTGCGTGCACTTACTCTCCCAGCATAATATACATTCTTTGTGGCAATGTCCTGGATTTGTTTGTTTGTGATGAAATCATATCTCCTAGTGCTTAGCACAATGTCTGGCACATTTTATGCCCAGTGAATGTTTACAGAATAAGCAGTCTGAAAAACCAGGTCATAAAACCGCAGGCAAACCTGACTGCTTTCTGTCTTGAATATATGTAGCTAAAACAAAAGCCATAGTAGCGGTTGACGTATGTCAGTGTTGTGGTAACATCACATACTGTCAATCACCAGGACAACATACAACTAGGGTGTGCCTATGTTCATTTCCCTGATGCAGGAATTTAGGCAGAGAGGTTATAATTTACTTACACTGTACGACATGGTAACTGAAAGAACCGGGATTCAAACTCAGGCAGTCTGTCTCCCGAGCCCTCACTCTACATTCTTTACAAACATCTCCCCCGCTTTAGCCTTGCCCTATGTATTCCAAATAAATGAAGTCTCATGTGGGTACCTCTTTGCCAGTTAATGAAAATATTCATGCCCTCTCTTTAAAAGACCACATGTGTTGCAGTTACCAGCAGTGATTGGGGCTTTGGCCATCCTCAGAGAGAGCCACAGTGTCTGCTTGATAAAAGCCATAATTTTCCTGACCTGCGCTGGGCTGGCTCCCTCAAAGAAAATGCAGGCAGACACTTGGCAACTAGGTTCTCCCCAACTCTCAAGTGCACAGCTATGTTAGTGTTGGCAGTGGGGGCGGTTTGCTTCCTCCCCGCCTCATGAACTGTCACATCAGCCTCTTTGATCCCCCCAGGGTCTCACGCATGCCAAAATCATTACTCCGTATTATTACTCTGTTTCAGATAATTGCCAGAGAAAATGCTAAGGTCGGTAATGACCAAGGTAGGGAAATGGCTCCGTGCACAGTATACTCTGCATATATTACAGAGTCAGAAAGGCTCCAGAGTGGAGGCTCTGCTTATTTTTGTTGTACCAAAGCCATGAAACGGAGGGGAAAGGAAAGAACAGAAATTGATACATCTGGAACAAGAGCCAGGCATGATTTACTCACATTTTTACCTGACCTGAAATTGCTTATTTAGAAAAAAGAAACATTATAAAGTCTCAGGAAAATGTCATGAATCAGAACCAGCGTGATTTCACATTGGGGCTCCATAAACTGCTGATCTTTTTTTTTAAGGCAAAGAAACTGTCCAGGAAAACCAAAGGAGCCAAAGGTAGCGTTCGCCACCATGACCATCCCTATAGCAACAGTTTCACAGCTTGCTACCCCTGATGACTGCACGGGAGCCCCAGACACTGAAGGCTGCATAGGAAGGGAACCTGCTGTTCAAGAGTGTTGTCCTTTCCAGTTGTGGGGGGAGGGAGCGCCTATGTGGGAAAGCAACAGGCAGAAGACAGCAGACTTTCACTGGTCAGGGTTGCTTTTTGGGCTGGCCACATATTACACCCCGAAGTAGACAAGTATGAAAACCAGAGAAGAGGAAGGGAAGAGAAGTCTATTAAAGCCTTCCATCTGGCTGTCCTGATTCCCTTGCTACGTGTGTTCATAGCTCTTTGCGAGTAATATGCAAAGTGTTGCAGTAATTAGATAATAAGTAATATTCTTGTAGCTACCAACTGGACCATCTTTTTTTTTTTTAATTCACTGAACTCTAGACTGATTTTTGTTTTCATTATTTCAATAGCCTTATTCTGTTCCAGAAACCAACCCAGAGTAGCACATTGCATTTGGCTGTTATGTTTTCCCAGTTTTCGTTTCTGTTTCTGGTCTGTGGCAATTTATTTGCTGCTCATCTCCATTTTCCTAAGGTATAAACAGCCTGAGGGGGTGTTGTCAAGGAAGCCCTCTAGGCTGAGTTCATCTGAAGTCTTTCCATAATTCTACTGAGGTTAGAGACTTAGTAGAAGAAGACCACAGAGAAGAAAAACCGTCCTCGTCATTTGGTGCCTGCAGCTCATTGTTAGTGAACATAAACTTTGCTTGGTTCATAGCAAGCATGTATGTGTTTTATTCGTCTGTGGCACAGAGCTGCTGTTTTCTCTCTACTCTATCAACTGGGAAACGGGTCAGTAAGGGTGACCCATTTTCTGGGTGAATACAGAGAGGAATCAAGTTTTCTAAAATTCTTGAATTTCTTAAAAGACAGGACTCTTCTTTCCCTGTGAGTTTTATTCTTTTATTTATGTTGGTATGTGTTCTTATAAACTTTATAGCTTTGCTTGTAATCAAGTGTCAAGATTTGTAATGTTGGTGAAATTGTTCCAGTTTCACCCGTTTTGGGGTTCATTTCTATACCACTTTGTCCTTTTTTTGCTTCCCAGGATGACCTGTTTGTCTCCCACTACGCCGCCTCAGTCCCGGCACAAGGTGTGTCTCCCAACATCTGTGACTGTCTTTACAACGGAATGACAGTGGAGAAGTCATAAATTCTTATTTTCTTTATTGGTTGGGAAGCTGAGACACAGGTGCGAAGCAGATTATTTGATATCCACAGGGCTTAGGACCTGGTTTGAACTTGGTTCCAAAAGTCTTTCTCAAATTCTAGTATATGATCTTCAGAACAAAGTCAGTTATGTTTCTGCACTGTGCCAGCTAGCTTGTGTGTTTTTTGAAAATATAAAGTATATTTTCTATTTCACGTTGTGCTGTCTATGGTGCTGGGCAGTGAGCAGATGATTAGCCCTTGGATCAGCTCTGCACAGCTCCTTTATTAAGCCCCATTCTTCTCTACCCAGGTTGGAATCCTGGCGCAGGCATCGGCAGCTCGGTTTGCTTCTTCTAAATCTCCTGTTCACTGCAGGGGGTAAAGTTTGGGCTTAGTGATTTCATTATGTCTGAGTATCACCTCAGAGCAAAGTTTAAGTCATAACTGTTAGGCCCTTTCTCTTTTCCTCTTTCCTTCAAACTGTGAGCAGTTTTCTATAACTATCTTAGCAAACATTTTGTGCCTAGAAGACAGAAGTCTTCTGCTCGTCCCCACCCTCACTGTCTGATTTTCTATCACACCTTGCATCTGTGTTTCCTACCACATCCTTGTTTCCTTAGCCAGTACTGTTTAATCTGACTTCTCTGAGACAGCGGCCCACTACTTACTATGCCTTAGATCTACCTTTCTATTGTCTTCTGTTCTCCTGGCTAATTTTGTGGAAACAAACATAGGTGAACAATATGATCTGCAGAAGACTTTTTGCTTGTGCCTTCTTCCTGCTATTTGCCCTTATAATTCAAAAGAAAAAAAAAGACTTTACTGTAGCTTTTACTTTCCTAAAACTGTGAACTCACTGACATATTCTATTTGGATTTTCAACTCTTAAATGACTTTAGTCATCTGACTTGTCATGGTCCTGGCAGTAAAACATCACACTGAAAGTTTTAATTTAACAAAGTGAGGCTGAGTGAAGCTATGGAGCCCTGTGGAGAAAGTTAAGGGTGATAAACATTGTTGACAATGTCTGTAGGCTCTGGCTGATGTAGAAAGGCTGATGGGGAAAGGACCATTCTAGAAGTAAACAAGAACCAGCAGCTATGGTCTTCTGCAGGGTAGGGTGGGGGACGAACCTCTTTAGTGCAGTGATCCAGGGAGAGGACACATCCCTTACTTCTCAGTCTCTTTGTCCTTTGAAACTAGTGTCTCCCATTGATTGTCATGACCCTAAAACAAAAGGAATTGGAACCCCCAAAATTTGGCTTATTGAATTCAATCTTTATGTGGGCAGAGGGTAGGAAAAGGACCCACTAACGGTCTACAAAGTGGTCATCTAACAAAGTGGAACACTGTTCTTTGGGGATAACAGATACCATCCTCAGAGCAGCCATGGCCACCTGCAAGGGACAGTGAAGAGCAGGCTCTGTAGTGTTCACCCATGGGAGGAGGACGTCAGGAGGACCATTAGCTTCTCACCTGTGATTTTAGCCATTCCTTCTGGGGCCTTCTCATGAGCTGTGGCTAGTGCTGCCCCCAATGTACATGGCCTTGGGGAGAGCCGGAGAATGCAGAAGAAAGGAAGCGTACATGACAGAGGAAGCCATCTGTGTAGCTGTGGGAAAGGCTCCCATCTCTGCGGAGATGTCAAGGATGCTGCTGTTTGGGGACACCCATACTTCCATAAATAACTGCACCCACACTAAGCCCAGCGGACTCGTTGGTTCCCCAAGCTAGGCCTGAGTGAATCCTTACTTTAGTTGCTACCTGATACTCCATGTGGGGTGAACACAAAGTTCATGTACGAGTTACTGTGCTTGCCTATCTTTTGGGGAGTGTTTTATGCTATTTTTCTAAAGATTACCTCCTTCTTTTGAAATGCATAGATCCACAATACCATTTCTGCCCTTCTTTCACCAGTTCACTTTAAAGGAAGCAAATCCTGCCAGGGATGTGAAGCTGTGCAAAGAAGCCAGTAGGACAGAGACAAGTGATCCTCCTGCCCCCAAGGGCTAAGCATCTGCCATCCCTTTTTGTTTTTGCCATGTCCCCCATTTGCTCTTGTCATCCTTGCAATCTTCTTCTTAGATTTATTGTCCCTCTGGGGAGCAGTATCTGTCCTTAGAGACTTTGTCCTCACACAATACAAAATTCCAGGCCATCATTCCAGATCCAGATCATTGGCAAAGGGTTCAAGGCCCCCCAGACAGCCCTCAACACTTTCACACTTATCTTCTTATTTCTCTTCCAGTTCCTTGCCTCCACTCACCCAGGATGGGAACCAGCTCAGGAATTTTTCTTTTTCTGTTCTGTGATGTATAATCTGTTCTTCTCACTGATGTATCACGAGTACCAATATCTGGCACGGAAGAGACAGTCAATAAATATTTATTGAGAAATGACCGAATCACTTCCAGTAAAGTCAGATGACTCTGCTCTCCAAATGCATGACCTTCCTTATTTCTGCATCTCTTGCATTATCTCCCCTGTCTGAAATTCAATGTTCTTTTGAGAACCATCTCACGCCATCTCTTTCGAGCTCCCTCAGCTACTCTCCAACAGACATAATCTATTTATTATCTACATAGTTGTAGATCTTCTTTGTGTTTCTGCTTCTGTGCTTCTGCTATGCCACTTGTTGGATTTGTGTGGATATGATTTCTTCTCCAATAATATCATCCAAGTGTCCTAGGCTGACTCTTTTTTTTCTGGTCCCCATCCACATCTCTACAGAGCTGAGAAAGTTGGATTCAAGCAGATGAGTATAGAGTTGTACCCTGGACATATGCATTAGTTCCTCTCGGGGTTTAGAACTGTACATAGCCAATGCATCCGGATGTTCTCTTCTCAAGAAAGGGCGTGTTGCATCCTCAGCGCTGTAGCTCTGGAGTACTGTCACTCAGTATCACTGAGTGACCTGCATCAGCATCACACGGCCTCAGTGGAACATCCCTTGAGGCTATGCAGTTGGATGAATCGTCACAGAGGGCTCAGCCTTCTGGATATTTGACACTAAAGTGTCACACAAACCTACCTGAATTCTGAAATCTGCTCTTGCTGTCCCTTGCAAGTGGTCACGGTTACTCTGAGGATGGTATCTGTTATGCCCTTTTTGTCAGCTGACCTTTTTGTAGCCTCTTAGTGGATCCTTTTTCCTACCCTCTGCCTTGTTTTATGCCTGCATAAAGATGGAATTCAATAAGCTAAAACTTTTGGGTTCCAATTCCTTTTGTTTTAGGGTCATGTCAATCAACTGGAGACACTGGTTACAAATGGCAAAGAGCTGAAGTCACATTAATCTACCTCTACATTTTTGTGGAAATGGTTTTCTTAAGACCAAAAAAATATCAAAAATAAGTACAGAGGTTTAAAATGAAATTCTAGCTAATTTATGAGTATTAGAGATCTTCATGGAGATGATTGAGGTTTATTTGTAACGTTCAGCTGGACCTGTTTTTGAATTAAATGCTGTTCCCCATGTGTTAAGTATCAGCAGCCACATCCAGGTTGGTGCTGGTCTGGCTGCCTCCTTCCTCCCTCCCTGACATATGGTGAGGATCATGCTTCCGCATCTCTCTTCTGCTCGGCTCTTGGCTTCTGTAAAGGCTAGAACACACATGCAGCTCACGGAACCTCCCTATGCACACCAATTCCTCTGACTTCTAGAATACTACAGTATCTCCTTTGTTGAGCTTGCAGCATCCCCAGGACAACTATCCATTCACAATTAGGCAAACTAGATTCATAAAGATACTGGGGTCTAATAGCGGCCAGCTGTGTGACAAAACCAGCTGATTTTTTCCTCTTAACATGCAGCTAGTATGTTCTTCAGCCTCTATTAAACCCACGCCACATGACTGGCTTTGGCCAGAGGATCCTAAGCAACATTAAAATCCCTTCAAGATCTGTAATTTTTTCCTAGCACAGATTAGTGCAGATGAACACTGTGGTGGTTTGAGTAAAAATGGCCCCCACAGGTGCATAGGGAGCGGCACTTTTAGGAAGTACAGCTTTGTGGGAGGAAGTGTGACACTGGGAGTTGGATGTACTTTGAGGTTTTAGAAGCTGAAGCCAGGCCTAGAGGCTAACTGTCTCTTCCTTCTTCTGCTTATGAATCCGAATGTAAAACTCTCAGTTACCTCTCACCATTTCTGCCTGTGATCCACCATGCTTCCCACCATGATGACAGTGGGCTAAACCTCTGAACTGTGAGTCAGTCCTAATTAAATATTTTCCTTGATAAGAGTTGTTCTGGTCATGGTGTCTCTTCACAGCAATAGAAACCCAAGTCAAACATGGTAACTCGAAGTCACAGATTTCTACTGCTTTGGATGCTGCGACAACTTATGGGCTCATTGGTTTTCTCTAGACCTTGTCGGTCACAGGCTGTGGTATAGAAAGGCAGATTCAGCAACATGAACAACGTATTCAGAAGACTGAGTTGTCTCCCTCAGCCATGCTGTTCTACAGCGTTATGAGGAGACGTTCAACTCATCGTGCTCGCGAGGACTCAAATATTCTATTCTAGGGGGAAAAAATGTACTCTGTCTGCATCAGTCACTAATGTCTGAGAAAGTTATTCTGGCTTAGCAATGCCTTAGATTTTTAACCAACACCTTCATTTCCCAGGAGAATGCAAAATACTCAAACCCTGGAAGACAGATTTGTTTTCCAGACTCCAAGCAAGATGGATTCCAAAACATTTCCGTTTGGATGTGAATTTCATTGGAGATATATATGTATATATACATATATATATGTATATATATATGTATGTATATATGCATGTATGTGTATATGTATATGTATATGTATGTATATATGTATATGTATGTATATATGTATATGTAGAGAGAACCCTATTTTTTTCTATTTTTTCCATCTTTATTGAATTGGGTATTTCTTATTTACATTTCAAATGTTATTCCCTTTCCCGGTTTCCAGGCCAACATCCCCTTCTAAATGGGTGTTCCCTTCCCCATCCTCTCCCCTTTACTGTCCTCCCCGCAACAATCACATTCACTGGGGGTTCAGTCTTGGCAGGACCAAGGGCTTCCCCTTCCACTGGTGCTCTTACTAGGATATTCATTGCTACCTATGAGGTTGGAGCCCAGGGTCAGTCCATGTGTAGTCTTTGGGTAGTGGCTTAGTCCCTGGAAGCTCTGGTTGGTTGGCATTGTTGTTCATATGGGGTCTCGAGCCCCTTCAGCTCTTTCAGTCCTTTCTAAGATTCCTTCAACGGGGGTCCCGTTCTCAGTTCAGTGGTTTGCTGCTGGCATTCACCTATGTATTTGCCATATTCTGGCTGTGTCTCTCAGGAGAGATCTACATCTTGTTCCTGTCAGTCTGCACTTCTTTGCTTCATCCATCTTATCTAGTTTGGTGGCTGTATATGTAAGGGCCACATGTGGGGCAGGCTCTGAATAGGCGTTCCTTCAGCCTCTGTTCTAAACTTTGCCTCCCTATCCCCTCCCAAGGGTATTTTTGTTCCCCTTTTAAAGAAGGAGTGAAGCATTCACATTTTGGTCATCCTTCTTGAGTTTCATGTTTTCTGTGCATCTAGGGTATTTCAAGTATTTGGGCTAATAGCCGCTTATCAATGAGTGCATACCATGTGTGTTTTTCTGTGATTGGGTTACCTCACTCAGGATGATATTTTCCAGTTCCCTCCATTTGCCTATGAATTTCATAAAGTCATTGTTTTTGATAGCAGAGTAGTATTCCATTGTGTAGATCTACCACATTTTCTGTATCCATTCCATTGTTAAATGGCATCTGGGTTCTTTCCAATTTCTGGCTATTATAAATAAAGCTGCTGTGCTCGCTTTTGCAGCACATATACTAAAATAAATAAGGCTGCTATGAACATAGTGGAACATGTGTCTTTGTTGTATGTTGGAGCATATTTTGGGTATATGCCCAAGAGCGGTATAGCAGGGTCCTCAGGTAGTACAATGTCCAATTTTCTGAGGAACCTCCAGACTGATTTCCAGAATGGTTGTACCAGTCTGCAATCCCACCAACAATGGAGGAGTGTTCCTCTTTTTCCACATCTTTGCCAGCATCTGCTGTCACCTGAGTTTTTGATCTTAGCCATTCTCACTGGTGTGCGGTGAAATCTCAAGGTTGTTTTGATTTGCATTTCCCTTATGACTAAAGATGTCGAACATTGCTTTAGGTGTTTCTCAGCCATTCTACATTCATTCCTCAGCTGTGAATTCTTTGTTTAGTTCTGAACCCCATTTTTTAATAGGGTTATTTGTCTCCCTGTGGTCTAACTTCTTGAGTTCTTTGTATATTTTGGATATAAGTCCTCTATCAAACGAAAGATCTTTTCCCAATCTGTTCGTTGCCATTTTGTCCTAACCACAGTGTCCTTTGCCTTACAGAAGCTTTGCACTTTTATGAGATCCCATTTGCCAATTGTTGATCTTAGTGCATAAGCCATTGGTGTTTTGTTCAGGAAATTTTCTCCAGTGCTCATGTGTTCAAGATTCTTCCCTACTTTTTCTTCTATTAGTTTGAATGTATCTGCTTTGATGTGGAGGTCCTTGATCCATTTGGACTAAAGCTTTGTACAGGATGATAAGAATGGATCTATCTGCATTCTGCTACATGCTGACTCCCAGTTGAATCAGCACCATTTGCTGAAAATGCTATCTTTTTTCCATTGGATAGTTTTGGCTCCTTTGTCAAAAATCAAGTGGCCATAGGTGTGTGGGTTCATTTTTGGGTCTTCAATTCTATTCCACTGGTCTATCTATCTGTCTCTGTACCAATACCATGCAGTTTTTATCACTATTGCTCTTTAATACTGCTTGAGTTCAGGGATAGTGATTCCCCCAGAAGCCCTTTTATTGTTGAGGATAGTTTTAAGCTATCCTGGTTTTTTTGTTATTCCAGATGAATTTGCAAATTGTTCTGTCTAACTCTATGAAGAAATGGGTTGGAATTTTGATGGGGATTGCATTGAATCTGTAGATCGCTTTTGGCAAAATGGCCATTTTTACTGTATTAATCCTGCCAATCCATGAGCATGGGAGATCTTCCCATCTTCTGAGATCTTCTTCAATTTCTTTCTTCAGAGACTTGAAGTCCTTATCATACAGATCTTTCACTTAAAGATCATATCGAGGTAGTTTATATTATTTGGGAGTATTATGAAGGGTGTTGCTTCCCTGATTTCTTTCTCGGCTTGTTTCTCTTTTGTGTAGAGGAAGGCTACTGATTTGTTTGAGTTAATTTTATACCCAGCCACTTTGCTGAAGGTGTTTATCAGGTTTAGTAGTTCTCTCTGGGATCACGTAAGTATACTATCATATCATCTGCAAATAGTGATATTTTAACTTCTTCTTTTCCAATCTGTATCCCCTTGACCTCCTTTTGTTGTCTGATTGCTCTGGCTAGAACTTCAAGAACTATATTGAATAAGTAGGGAGAGAGTGGGCAGCCTTGTCTAGTCCTTGATTTTAGTGGGATTGCTTCAATTTTCTCTCCATTTAGTTTAATGTTTGCTACTTGTTTGCTGTATATGACTTTTACTATGTTTAGGTTCAGGCCTTGATTTCTTGTTCTTTCCAGGACTTTTATCATGAAGGGGTATTGAATTTTGTCAAATGATTTCTCAGCATCTAATGAAATGATCATGTGGTTTTGATCTCTCAGTTTGTTTATATAGTGGATTACGTTGATGGTTTTCCATATATTAAACCATCCCTGCACACCTGGGATGAAGCTTATTTGATCATGTTGGATGATTGTTTTGATGTGTTCTTGGATTCGGTTTGCAAGAATTTTATTGAGTATTTTTGCATTGATATTCATAAGGGAAATTGGTCTGAAGTTCTCTCTCTTTGTTGGGTCTTTGTGTAGTTTAGGTATAAGAGTAATTGTGGCTTCATAGAAGGAATTCAGTAGCACTCTGTCTGTTGCAATTTTGTGGAATAGTTTGGATAGTATTGGTATGAGGTCTTCTATGAAGGTCTGATAGAATTCTGCACTGAACCCATCTGGACCTGGGCTCTTTTTGGTTGGGAGACTTTTAATGACTGCTTCTATTTCTTTAGGAGTTATGGCGTTGTCTAAATGATTTATCTGTTCCTGATTTAACTTTGGTACCTGGTATCTGTCTAGGAAATTGTTCATTTCCTCCAGATTTTCAAGTTTTGTTGAATATAGGCTTTTGTAGTAAGATCTGATGATTTTTTTAATTTCCTCTGATTCTGTTGTTATGTCTCCCTTTTCACTTCTCATTTTGTTAATTTGGACACACTCTCTGTGTCCTCTGGTTAATCTGGCTAAGGGTTTATCTATCTTGTTGATTTTCTCAAAGAACCAGCTTTTGGTTCTCTTGATTCTTTGTATAGTCCTTTTTGTTTCTACTTGGTCGATTTCAGCTCTGAGTTTGATTATTTCCTGCCTTCTACTCCTCCTGGGTGTATTTGCTTCTTTTTGTTCTAGAGCTTTTAGGTGTTCTGTCAAGCTGCTGATATATGCACTCTCCTGTTTCTTTCTGCAGGCACTCAGAGCTATGAGATTTCCTCTTAGCCCAGCTTTCATTGTGTCCCATAAATTTGGATATGCTGTACCTTCATTTTCATTAAATTCTAAGAAGTCTTTAATTTCTTCTTTATTTCTTCCTTGACCAGGTTATCATTGAGTAGAGCATTGTTCAACTTCCATGTATATGTGGGCATTCTTTTCTTATTGTTATTGAGTACCAGCTTTAGTCCATGGTGGTCTGATAGGATGCATGGGATTATTTCTATCTTTCTGTATCTGTTGAGGCCTGTTTTATGCCTGATTATATGGTCAATTTTGGAGAAAGTACTGTGAGGTGGTGAGAAGAAGGTATATCCTTTTGTTTTAGGATAGTATGTTCTATAAATATCTATTAAGTCCGTTTGGGTCATAACTTCTTTTATTCTGCCTATGTCCCGTTTAATTTCTGTCTCCATGATCTGTCCATTGATGAGAGTGGGGTTTTGAAATCTCCTACTATTATTGTGTGAGGTGCAATGTATGCTTTGAGCTTTAGTAAGGCTTCTTTATGGATATAGGTGCCCTTGTATTTGGAGCATAGATATTTAGGATTGAGAGTTCATCTTGGTGGATTTTTCCTTTGACGAATATGAAGTGTACTTACTTATCTTTTTTGATGACTTTTGGTTGAAAATCGATTTTATTTGATATTAGAATGGCTACTGGAACTTGCTTCTTCAGATCATTTGCTTGGAAAGTTGTTTTCCAGTCTTTTACTCTGAGGTAGTGTTTGTCTTTGTCTTTGAGGTGTGTTTTCTATAGACAGCAAAATTCTGTGTCCTCATTACGTATCCAGTTTGCTAATCTGTATCTTTTTTGGGAGGCATTGAGTCCATTGATATTGAGAGATATTAAGGAATAGTGATTGGTGCTTCCTGTTATTTTCATATTTGGAGGTGAGATTATGTTTGTGTGCTTGTCTTCTCTTTGTTTTGTTGCAAAACAATTACTTTCTTGCTTTTTCTAGGGTGTACCTTGCCTCCTAGTTTTGGGCTTTACCATTTATTATCCTTTGTAGGGCTGGATTTGTAGAAAGATAATGTGTAAATTTGGTTTTGTCATGGGATATCTTGGTTTCTCCATCTATGTTACTTGAGAGTTTTGCTGGATACAGTAACCTGGACTGGGATTTGTGTTCTCTTAAGGTCTGTATGACATCTGTCCAGGATCTTCTGGCTTTCCTAGTCTCTGGTGAAAATTCTGGTGTAATTCTGATAGGTCTTCCTTTATATGTTACTTGACATTTTTCTCTTACTGCTTTTAATATTCTTTCTTTGTTTTGCGCATTTGGTGTTTTGACTATTATTTGAGGAGGAGGAGTTTCTTTTCTTGTCCAATCTATTTGGAGTTCTGTAGGCTTCTTGTATATTTATGGGTATCTCTTTAGGTTAGGGAAGTTTTCTTCTATGATTTTGTTGAAGATATTTACTGGTCCTTTGAGTTGGGAGTCTTCACTCTCTTCTATACTTATTATCCTTAGGTTTGATCTTCTCATTGTGTCCTGGATTTCCTGTATATTTTGGGCCAGTGGCTTTTTCCATTTTTCATTATCTTTGACAGTTGAGTCGATGATTTCTATGGAATCTTCTGCTCCTGAGATTCTCTTTTCTATCTCTTGTATTCTGTTGATGATGCTTGTATCTATGGCTCCGTGTCTCTTCCTTTGGTTTTCTATATCCAGGGTTGTCTGCCTTTGTGCTTTCTTTATTGTTTCCATTTCCATTTTCAATTCCTTCACCTGTTTGATTGTGTTTTCCTGTTATTCTTACAAGGATGTTTGTTTTTCCTCTCTAAGGGCTTCTACTTGTTTACTTATGTTTTCCTGCATTTCTCTAAGGGAGTTCTGTATGTCTTTCTTAAAGTCCTCCATCATCATGATCAAATGTGATTTTACATCTAGATCTTGCTTTTCTGGTGTGTTTGGATATTCAGTGTTTGCTTTGGTGGGAGAATTGGGCTCTGATGATGCCATGTAGTCTTGGTTTCTGTTGCTTGGGTTTCTGTGCTTGCCTCTTGCCATCAGGGTGTCTCTGGTGTTACCTTGTTCTGCTATTTCTGACAATGGCTTGACTGTCGTATACGCCTGTGTGTCAGGAGTGCTGTAGACCTGTTTTCCTGTTTTCTTAGGCAGTTATTGGAATAGAGTGTTCTGCTTTCAGGCATGTAGTCGTTCCTGTCCACTGGCTTTCAGCAATTCCTGTTGGCATGTGTCCTGAGTCCACCAGGCAGGTCACTTGGAGCAGAAAAGTTGGTCTTACCTCTGGTCTTGGGCATGAAGTCACTCCTTGGGACTGGGTTTCAGCTCTCCATGAGGGCAGCAACCAGAAGGGCCTGCCTCTACTTCTGGGTCCCTGTGCACAGGGGACCCTGATGGTGCTAGGTGTTTTCCTCTAGAGTCAGAAATGTGGGCAGAGAGTAGTCTCCTCTGGTTTCCCCGGTGTGTCTGTCCCTCTGAAGGTCTAGCTCTCCCTCCTACGGAATTTGGCTGCAGGGAGCTGTTTGACCGGGTCCCTTTAGATCTAGGCTCAGTCTGGACTGCAGGGCTCTTGTAGCTTGACTGCCTCTATCTTCCTGTTCCCAGAGGCCCTATACAGTTTCCTCTTGGTCCAGGGATGTGGGCAGGGGTGGGCAGAAGTGGCAGTCTCTCCTGCCCTGCAGTCTCAGGATTGCCCAAATGTCTGGGCAATGAGCTCTCTCTCCCACAGGGTTTGGCAGCAGGGAACTGTGGGCCGGGATCAGCGAGGTTCGGGTGCCAGCTAGAAACTAGAAGTGTCTGGTCCCAGAGGAATTTTGCCTTTGTGTGTCCTGAGTCCACCAGGCAGGTCACTTGGAGCAGAAAAGTTGGTCTTACCTCTGGTCTCGGGCCTGAAGTTGCTCCTTGGGGCTTGGTTTAAGCTCTCTATGAGTCAGAATTCTTGTATACTTTTTTTCCCCAAAAGTAAGATTTTATTTTGAAGTTTGTATATACATTCAATTCTTCATTTTCTTCACAAAATTTCTAGAAATTGATATTTTATATTCAAGAGAAACATTTTTTTTTTCGGAGCTTGGGACCGAACCCAGGGTCTTGTGCTTGCTAAGCAAGCGCTCTACCACTGAGCTAAATCCCCAACCCCTAAATTGATATTTTAAAAGTCTAAGAAAATCAGCAATAGTTTGATTATATTATCATTACATTAGATTATGTAAATTAAAAACGGAAACATTAACATTACACTGGTTCAGTCAAATTGGGGTTTGTAGGTTCTCCTTCAAGATCCACAACTTCACCAGTCCCCACAGATAGCTTTTCTTCACCAATGAAACTTCTCTTTGCAATATCTGTAGATCACTAAACCAAAAACAATTAAAGTGCAGTTGTAGAACCCAATCCTAATGGATATATTTATAAAACAGTATCTTCACCTAAATGTCAGTGATCATTTCTAAAGGAATTTTGTAACAGTCACAAGATCAGGAAGTTTTCTTTGAGATTATATCCCCTAAGAATGTCAGAAACTAGACCCTTAGAGTCCCCCAACCTGACAGCATCAACATGAGCGAAAAACAAGAACCACAGCATCAGATTCACTAAAGTGGACAAGGGAGAGCCCAAAGAAACCTTAATCTTGCACCGAAAACTACAGGCAGCTAAGGAATTCTGAGAGCAGGGGAAATAGTCTTTCCCGGGGAAAAGCACAGCAATTAGTTACCCAATGCTAAATGCTCGGCCCTGAAAACACATCTTAAGTATCATCATATAGACTGAGCAGGTTGAATTTACATATTAAGGAATATATATGTATATATAAATATAAGTATATAACAACAATTAACGTAAAAGAGGCCATGTATTTGAAAGAGAGCAAGGAGGTATATATCAGAGGGTTTGGAGGGAGAAAATGGAAGGGAGAATGATGTAATTATGTTTTAATCTCAAAAAGTAAAAGAAATACATTTTTTAAAAAAATAGAAATGTTAACAAAATAATTTGAGATGAAGTCAACTGAAACCAGTACCACCCATGAGTTAACATGTGAAAATAAAGATAGAATTTTGCCTTCTGGAAAAGAGGCATTGTGTAATTGTGTTGAGTAGGTCGGGATGTGTAATCCTAGCTTATATTCCTTCTGGTGTCAGAATCAGTCCCAGACCACTTGACAAAGCTCCTAACCAAGACTTTCGTGTGAACCATCCCCAAGCGTGCTGTATACAGCATGGCCAAGAGAATGTGGTGACCACTTTCTGAAGGATCAGCAGGATTTCTCCATGCAAAGGCCTTCTTTATGGTCAGATAACTCGTGATTAGACTTGAGCAACTTGAAAGGAAAAAAGGGAAAAGCAGGAGCGTCCAAGGAAGCTTCCCAAGAAATCTGTGAGAAGAAAAATCATTCCAGAACCCTCCTGGCATAGAAGCCAATACTTTTTCTGGTCTCTTTCTCTAGATTTATGGTAAGAAACAAAAAACTAAAAAAGAGAAAGAAAACTAAAGTACAGTCACAAAACATAATGTGCTATCCTGTGTTTGTGCTTCATAATTAATGTAATTACTAAAAGAAACTCCAGGGTCACATATATAAGGATATAATAAGACATTTACCTAGCCTTGATCTAATTCTTCACAATAGCAGCCAGAGTTTTTATAAAATATGCAACATGATGCCAAGAAGTTCTACTTTGAGTCAAATGTGGTTGCTTCTTGAGTGTCCTATAATTAGGGACCAAATGGAACTTGAATTTTGTTAGTAACTTTGCTTATTTATAACATAATTTAGCATGGCACTAACTTTGGCCAGCCACTAATCTGAGGAACTTTCTTTCATCACTTTCAAGAATGCCTTGTGGGGCACACATCACTTTTGTTCCTAAATTGCACTTCTTGTTCAACAGTTTGCCATATGTAGCTAGCAGCTTTTAGGCTGTGCCTCCCTTTGTGTATGTGTAGGGGTAAGGGGTGCTCTCAGATTCAGTAACTACTCGATGGTCTAGAAACTGACTTTATCCTGTAAACTGAAAGGCATAGAAATCCAGCCCATTCCAGTAGGAAATGAAGAAGCCTGTTCATGTCTGCTTGACTCTTAAGAAATAGAAACACACTCAGAAATAAGTAAGCCAGATATGTTCACACTTTCCCTTTGTTTTCAGAATAAATATGAAATAGAATTCATGCATACTTTTCTCCTTTTCTCAATGTAAAGTATTTTAAAATGTTGAATTAAAAAAAAACCCTATCAGGCTTATTAACTTGGTATACTGCATATTTTGTGGAGACACCCCCTATAAAAATCCTGTAAAAAATACAGAAAGTTTTCATTTAATGTTACAGCAGTGAGAAGGTGATCCTCAGGTTCCAGAATGAAAAGAGAGATGATAATAAAATGGTGGCTATGTGCAAATAGACTGTGTCTTTCATTAAAATAAAAATAAACTTTGTTAGCTTTGAGCAAACAAATGATGATGACTTTGGGCCAGAGAAGAGGGAATTAACACAAAGACATAGATATCAAACACCTTAGAGGATGCCATCTTTAATTAAAGGGTAGAAAAGAGGAAAATTAAATCCCCAATATGTAAGACACAGCAATGAAGCTTATGTGCCATTATGGGTTTTGAGAAGACAATGAGAAGAATCTCACCCATCACATCCTCACCAGCCTTATGTCTGAGAAGACAAATTCTTATTTATTGTTGGCGAGAGTGCAAACTGGTACAGTCGCTATGGAAATCAGTGTGGAGACCCCTCAAGATGCTAGCAATATATATACCATATGACTCAGCCAATAACTCCTGGGTATACACCCAAAGGCCTCTATCCTAGTATATAGACACTTGCATATCCAGTGAGCTAATTGTTGATCTAGTCATAATAGCTAAGACATAGAATCAGCCCAGATGTCCATAAACTGATGAATAAATAATGAAAATGTCATATATATTAATGCTGAATTGTATATATATATTTATATATATATACACGCATATGATTTTATTCCTTTTAAAGAATGCTAAAAAATTGAAATTTTCAGGTAAATGGGTGAAACTGAAAAGAATTATACTGAATAAAGTAACCAAGTCCCAGAAAGACAAATGCTGTGTATTTTCTTTCAAATGTGGATCCTAGCTTCCAATCTTTAAATACATGTATTGAATTTGGAGAACCAGTAGAATCTAGGAAACTAGGGGACATTAATCATGGGATGCCATACGAGGGGGTTAGTAGAGTGTTGCTGTATGGGTTTTAATAACTGTTACTTCTTATTATGATTTGGCCAACAATCCCCCTCTAACTCCTCCTGACCAGTAATATCAACAGAGTCTTATCAATTTATTTAGCCAGCTTTAGCACAGTTACTAGGTGATTATCCTTACATTACTTTTTCTATGCTAGATTGGCTATTTCCCAGCTGCACTTCCCAAGTTATTTGCTGTTTGAGTCTTACCTGGGTTATTTCTGCCCCATCAGTCCTCAGTGTGCACTTCTCTTGGCCATGTACTCTTGGTCCATCCCGTCTAGTGGAGACCTCCTACTCTCTCCATCTTTTTTCTCCTTCTCTCTCTCCTCCTAGTCCCTACGTGCAAACTGCTACCCTGTAACTAAAATGCTGCCTACCTCTGTTCTCCCCAGTAATTGGTTGTAACCACTTTTTGTTAACCAGTCAGAGAAGAACAGCAAGCGAGGTTTACACAACATCATTTCCTGTACCCGAGAATGCACTCCTCAGGACTGTAGCACCAGGCCAACAAGGCATTAGAATACGGGTGATATAAAAATGTTGAAAGGGAATCTTGGGAAGGAAAGTCCAAGAAGGGGTGGAAGAGGGAGACTGGGGAGATAGTCAGGGTTAACCATTATGACGGATATATGAAAAAAACGTATAGAGCCCTATTATATTTTGTGTCAATTACAAATTATCAATTAAAAGTCAGGGTTAGCAAAGAGGTTTTCTGCGTGGTTGGATAATGCTGGCTGAGGTTTTAAAAATCTCAGTGATGGTGTATTTGTCTCACGTGCTTGAGGCCTAGAGTTCAATTCTCAGCATGTCATAAACAAGTAAAATAAATATTAAAAAAAAAATAAAGTACAGTGGTTGAAAATATGGCTCAGCATGTCTCTCTTCCGGATGACCCCAAATCAATTCCCAGCACCCACATCACAGCTCACAACAATCTATAACACCTGTCTCAGGGCATCTAATGCCTTGTTTTGGATTGTAGAGGCACAAATGCAGGCAGGTGTATAAACGTACATGGAAACAAATGCCTATACACATTAAATATAATTAAAAATTTTAAAAATATACTAAAGAAGGACACAAGGGGCCAGTCTACATCTGGTTATTACATAAAGACATCAAAATTTTAGTGTCTTAAAACAATAAAAGTTTATGTCTTTGTCATGCTGTATGTCTGTAATGATTCATTAGGCAATGTGACTCATGTCAGTTCAAAGGCACAGGATAACGGGACCCCTGCTTGTCTGTCCTCACTATGAGCCATGTCTTAGAAGGGAATATTCATTCAGGCTGCTAGGAATTTTATTGTAGAAGCAGCTGACATCACTGCGACTCAGATCAGGGACCAAACAAGAATGAAAGTTTCCCCTAACTGCAAGAGACCAGGATATTCAGTCATCCATGTGCACTAAAGGAAGCAAAAGCTGGGTGTCAGGAAGCAGGGCTATCAACTGTTATCCTGACAAAATATTTATATATGAAATTTATGAATGCCAGATGTATATTTAAAGGACAGACAAACTAAGAAGATGAAAGAAAGATACAAAACTAACCCACAAGAACAAGAACAAGAATGAGAATAAGGAAGGCACTTAAATCAGTTTTTCAAGCACTCACCTCTATTTCAGAATCAATTCGTTAATCCAATGTCTAACAGAGAGGGAAAATACTAAGCCTAAGAAGGTCTTGTTTATCTATTTACTTTGATTTTTTTCATTTCTTTTATTAAAAACCAAGATTTATTTTATTGAGTATTTGTGTAACTAGGCCTCCAGGAGCCCAAAGAGGGCATCAGACCTCCTAGAGTTCCAGAAGCTTGGGAAACCACCAGTGTAGGTGATGGGAAACTGAATTCTGATTCACTGAAAGAGCAGACATGCAAAACCTAACAATACAATGTCTAAGCAGCAGCAGCATAAGCGAAATTTACTCTTTTGATTGTTGGTGTTTTTGTAAAAACAAACAAACAAACAAACAAACAACAACAACAACAAAAACAAAAACCTCCCCATATGATCAATGTAGGCACCTTGTGCTTAATGGTCTTCATAATATTGGGTGGGACACACAGAGAAGAGTAGTAATCCAAATGTGCTGTGCGTCTGTTCAGAGCAATGTATAGAATGTAATGTTCTTTTGTCAGAAATGTCTTGTATAATTTTTAAAACAAAAAATCAGTGCACCTACATAGGTCAGAATAGATGTGCTACTGGCTGAAAGTATAAGATGACTCTCAGTTTGTTAAAGTAGGTTTTTTTCGGATTGATGTCATTACAAATAAACTAAAAAATTTAACTATTGCCATGGTCTTTTTTTATTTATCTTCATATTACATAACGACAATTTTTAGTGAAAATATTAGAGCATTTAAGCCTTACGCAAAAGCCATCAACACTTTTAATTCATTTCTAGTGGCTCACTCCTGGAGGATGCCTTAATGTGACAGAAGAATAAACACACACAAACTAGCAATTGAGGGCACTTCTTCAACACGATAACTGACTTATACAACAAAATTAAAAAAATGCCTAGTATTCTCTTTTTAACTTTATTATTTTATTATATGATCTCCCTCTTGTTTTTAATGGTGAAAAACTGAATGTCACCTTTTTAGGAAGAGAATAAGTAAAGAATGTCTGTCTTTAACATTTCTATTTAATCGTTGTATTTGAAATCCTAGCCAAAGCAATTAGACAAGAAAAACAAAACAGAAACAGATGGAAAAGAAAGACATACAAATAGCTCTTTATGCAAATGACATAATTTTATATACACATAGTCCTAAGGAATCCATCAAAAACTAGTAAGAACTAAGGAACAATTTGATAAATTTGGAAGATAGAAGATTAATATACACAAAAGGAAATCAGCAGCAATAAACGAGCTGACAATAAAATTAAGAAAACAACTGAATTTACAATGGCTTGAAAAAATAATTGAGTGTTCAAATTTAACAAAGTAAGAAAGATAATACTTCATTGTACACCAGCAGAATACTGTTTTACAGCAGTCTGCCACATATTCTGTATGTTCTCACTTGGATCCTGCTTTCCTATAATGGTAATGGCCCACTCTTCAGACCCTTCTACACATCCATTAGTTCAGAAGAAAACTCCTGATCCATGATGAATTTAATTTGCTTGCCAATAATGATCAGCAATACTTTTGGGAATAGTTGACTTGTGTAGCAATAATAGATCCACAAAGATGACAATGTGAGCCAAGACTCTCTGCATAGAAATGATACCTGGAGTCATTCTGCAATTCATAAACTATCTGCCATTTTTCTGGGCTCCATGTTCTTCATCCAAGATTCAGGAGAAAACTCACAGAGTGGTTTTATTAAAGTGTGTGACAGACTATGAGTCTTTGATATGATTGATTTTAGTGGAAACAAAAATTTTCCACTCCAGCAGACTTCTGCTCAGGTGTAGACCATAGCAGTCTGAAGAACAGAGACCCCCTGCTGCAGCAAAGGTCAAGCTAGCCATCAGAAGTCCAGCCCCCAACTTGTCAGAGATTCCCTACTGGATCAGAGGTCATACCGGCTGCCAGAAATATAGGCTACAAAGACCAGAACACTACAGATGTAGCAGAAATCAAGGGAAAAAACACCAGATAAGCAAAGACAAACTCAGGAATAGGCACATGAATCTATAATCATCCAAAACCCAGATGCCTAACACCAGTGTAAGAACACAATGAACAACATACAGGGCAATCTGACACCTCCAAAACCCAGCTATCCTATGACAGCAATATCTGAACATTTCAATGCAGATGAAGCAGAAGAAAACAACTTTAAAACCAGCTTTATAAAGATGATACAGGTCCTTAAAGAAGAAATGAAGAAAATCCTTAAAGAAACTAAGGAAAAGATAAGCAAAACATTTGGAGGAAATGAATAAATCCCTTAATGAATGTCAAGAAAGCCAAGAAAAACAAACTGTTGTTCCAGAACAGGAAATGGAAATAGAAGCAATAAAGAAAACATGAACTGAGGAAATTCTAAACATGGAAAATATATGAAAGTGAACAGGAAGTACACGTGCAAGCATCACCAGCAGAATACAAGAGATGTATGAGGCATCTCAGGCATTGAAGAAGAAGAAATCACAGAAAATATATTTAACAAAAGCATAGAAGAAAAAAATTCTATCCTAAAGAAGGACCTGCCTATAAAGCTATAAGGAGCTTATAGAACAGCAAATAGATTGGGTCAGAAAAGAGAGTTCCCTTGCCACATAAGAATCAAAACATTAAATTTACAGAACAAAGAAAGAGTATTAAAAGATACATATAAAAAAGGCCAAGGACAATATAAGGGCAGAACTATTAGAATTACACCCAATTTCTCAATGGAGACTCTAAGAGCAGAAGTTTCTGGACAGCTAGCTGTCTTGCAGTCTCTAGGAGACCATGAATGCCAGCCCAGACTACTATACTCAGCAAAAATGTCAATAATCAGAGATGGAGAAATCAAGATATTTCATGACAAAGTCAACTACAAATAATATCTAGCCACAAACACAGTTCTATACAAAGTACTTCTAGTAAAGTTCAATCCAAGGAAGTTAACTACACCCACTAAAACGAAGACAAAAAATAATCTCACACCAGGAAAAACCCAAGGAGGGGAAACACACACACACACACACACACACACACACACACACACGGCCATCATCACCAAAATAACAAGAATTAAAGAGTCACTGGGCATTACTATCTCTCAATATCAATTGACTCAATTCTCTAATAAAAAGACATAGGCTAACAGAATGGAATAAAAAACCAGAATCCATCCTTCTGCTGCATACAAGAAATATACCTCAAAATCAAAGATAGATATTACTTCAGAGTAAGGGGTTCGAAAAAATTTTTCCAAGCAAATGTACCCAAGAAGCAAGCTGGTATAGCTATTCTAATATCTAGCAAAATAGACTTCAAACAAAATTTAATCAAAAGAGATGGAGAAGGACATTTCATATTCATCAAAGGAAAAAAATCTACCAAGATGATATTTCAATTTTTAACATCTGTGCCTCAAATGTAAGAGCACCTACAGAAACATTACTAAAGTTTAAATTATGCATTGAACCTCATACATTAATAGTGGGAAACAACATTTCACAATAGCCACAAATAACAGAAAATATCTTGGTGTAACTCTAACCAAACAACTGAAAGATCTGTATGACAAGAATTTCAAGTCTTTTAAGAAAGAAATTGAAGAAGATATCAGAAGATGGAAAGATCTCCTATGCTCATAGTTCAGTAGAATTAACATAGTAAAAATGGCTGCCCTACCAAAAGCAATCTACAGATTCAATTCAATTCTCATCACAATTTCAACACACTTCTTTGTAGACATTAGAAGAACAATACTCATTTTCATATGAAAAAGCAAAAAACCCAGGATAGCTAAAACAATTCTGAGCAATAAAAGAACTTCTGGAGGTCTCCTTGATATGAAGCTGTACTACAGAGGTGAAGTAATAAAAACAGAATGATATTGGCATAAAAACAGATACATTGATCAATGGAATCAATCAAAGACCCAGATGCAAATCCACACACCTATGGACACCTGATTTTTTTTATAAAGAAGCCAAAAAAAAAATCAATGAAAAAAGAGAAAGCATCTTCAACAAATGGTATTTGGCTAGCTGGATGTTGACATGTAGAAGAATGCAAATAGATCATATCTATTATGCTTCCCAAAACTCAAGTCCAGGTGGATCAACTACTTCAACATAAAACCAGATACAATAAACAGGATAGAAGTGAGTGTGAGGAATAATCTCAAATACACTGGCACAGGGGACAACTTTCTGGACAAAACACCAATATCTCAGTCACTAAGATCAACAATTAATAAATGGAACCTCATGAAACTCAAAAGACTTTGAAAGGCAAAGGATGCCATCAATAGGACAAAACAGCAGCCCACAGAATGGAAAAAGATTTTCATCAACTCCACATCTGACAGAGTGCTGTCATCTAAAATATATAAAGAACTCAAGAAACTGGATATCAGTAAACTGAATAACCCAGTTAAAATAGGAAATAGGGCACAGATCTAAACCGAATTCTCAACAGAGAAATCTCAAATGACTGAGAATCTCTTAAAGAAATGTTCAACATCATTTCCCATCACAAAATGTAAATCTAAACAACTTTGAGATTCCATCTTCTCCCTTTCAGAATTCCTAAGATCAAAACCACAAGTAACATAGAATGCTGGTGAGGACGTTGAACAAGGGGTGTAGTGGGAAATAACAAAAAGGATACACCATCCCACGCTAGTACTGGCTACTCTCTGGCCCCAGTGGTTTCGCTGCCTCCATGGCTAGCCCCATGCAGTGACTGTCCATCTTGTGGTCCTCTTGCTTTGACTCTGATCACATTCCCAGCCATCCACCCCACCGTGGTTATAGTCACAATTCCCAGTAAACCCATAAAATCAAAACTCTAGAGGCTTGTGATTTATCAGTCAGATTTACATCAGTAAATTCTCACCCCATAAAATGTCCATGCAACAAACTCAGAGCCAATTGATATTGATATAAACTGCCCACCTAGATAAGACAAATTGTCCTATAATAATCCATCCCTTATAAGATATTCATAGCTTCCTGTGGCTATTTAAAGCCACAGTGATCTGGGTCGTCCTTCTCTTCCTCCATCTTCCTTCCTTTTCCTCTCTCTGTAGTCTCTGTCCCATCTCTAAAATTCTCAGCCTGCTTTTCTTTGTCTCTGCCCAATCACAGGCCTTGTCTTATCTTGTGCCTGCTCCCACCTGCTCATCGACATCAACCCACAAAGGGGAACACTCCTCCATTGCTGGCAGGAGTGCAAACTAATTTCTCAGACAATAGGAAATTGATCTACCTCAAGACACTGCTATACTATTTCTGGGCATATACCCAAAGGATGCTTCATCCCATAACAAGGATATTTGCTCATTTATGTTCACAGTAGTGTTTTCATAATAACAAGAAGCTGGAAACAACCCCTAGTCCCTCAGCTGGATAAAAAGAAAATATGGTGCAGTTACACAATCAAGTATGACTCAGCTGTTAAAAACAATGGCACTATGACATTTGCAGGCCTAGAAAGAAAATCAGCCTGATTGAGGTAATATAGATCTACACACTTATAAGTGGATATTAGTTATCAATGATGATCATGCTACAGTTCATAGACCCAGAGAGTCTAAGTAAGTATCTCCTTAAGGGAGGACATAAGGATTTCTCTGGAAAGGGGAAATAGAATAGATTTCATAAGAGGACTGGGGGTCCGGTAGGTTTAGGAACTGGAAGCATCAGGGAGAGGGAGGGAGAAAATACTGGGTGAAAAGACTGGAATTAGAGGTACATTTCAGGGGCGAGATGGAAATCTCTTGCAATGGAAACTCCATGAAATCTATGAGAGTGACCCTTTTAAAGACTCCTAGTAATGGGGGACATGGAGCTTGAAGCAGCAGCCATCTTTTGTAGCCTAAAGGGCTAAAGTCTGAGGACTAAAGTAGAGGGATTGGGACACCAACCCAGGTACAAAGCCTTTGACCTACAGTTTTTTTCCTGCCTGCAGAATGTTCTGGGACTGAAGCCTAGAAGAATAGTATCAAAGAGACCAGAGAGGCTTCATCTAGCAACTGAGGGAAACAAAGTCCCACAGCCAAATATTAGGCAGAGCTCGTGGAGTCCTGTGTAAGAGAGAGGGAAAGACTGGAGAAGCCAGAGAACAAGCCCCACAGAATTAACTGACAGGGACTCATGGTGGGTCACAGAGATCAGGGAGCCTATGGGAGTTTGTGGTGGTTTGAATATGCTTGGCCTATGGGAACCTGCACTATTAGGGGGTGTGCCTTATTGGAGAATGTGTATCTTTGTTAGAGAAAGTGTGTCACTTTGGAGATAGAGCTTTGAGGTCTCACATATATGCTCAAGACTGGCCAGTGTGTTCCAGGGCCTCCTCTTGGCTGCCTGTAGGTCAAGATATAGAACTCCAGGTTATTCCAGCACCATGTCTGCCTATGCACTGTCATGTTTCCTACCATAACAATAATGGACTGAACTCCTGAAACTGTAAGCCAGCTCCAATTCAGTGTTTGCCTTTATATGTTCCCTTGGTCATGGTGTCTCTTCATAGCAACAAGATCCTCACTAAAACAGGGTCTGACCTAGGTCCTCTGAATATGCATTTCGGCTGAGAATCTTGGTGTTCTTGTGAGAATCTTAACAGTGGGAGTAAGGGATACCCCCTGGTTATTTTGCCTACTTGTGGGACCCTTTTACTAGGTTACCTCATCCAGCCACGAAATGATGGCATGCGCGTGGTATTGTAGCTTGTTATGCTGTGTTTGGTTGATGTCCTTGGAAGGACTGTTCTTTTCAAGTGAGGGTAGGGAGAAAATGAAGAGGGGAAACTGGTGTTGGGGTGTAATATATGAGAGAAGAATAAAAGAATTTTCAGAGCCAGATAAAGATATTACATACTATAGTGCTCATCATTTAAATGTGTCATTGTTTCACATACAATCTGTTGACCCGCAAAATAATAAAAGGGAAACCAAATTGAAGTGACTTCGAGTCCTGGGCTGTTTCTGTTTATTTCTCTCTTGCAACCCTGGAATCATACACTATATATCTTTCTTTCTTTCAAGCTAGGAAGGAAGGTAAATTTCCCATGCTTTCACAGACTTTCGCTTTAGATTAGACAAGGTTATCACCAAAACCTTTGTAATTAATCTTTAATCAACACAATCTTGTCAAAAGAAGTTGAATATTATGTAATTGTTTGGTATCTCTGAAACTATTGAAGTAAAGTGGAAGACCCCTCAAAACTGCTTCCTAGAGCTAAGATTTAACATTTTCCAAATTCTATAGCCTTTGACTTTATGCCTTGAAAGATAAGAATGTCAAAATGTTCACTTCTTTATATACTACAATGTTAGTCAATCCTTACTTTCTTGTTAAAATCAATAGCAACTTAAATGATTTCCAGTAACAATCACACCGCTTTAGTAAATTTGTTGTAAATTAATATTGTAGGCTGTAATTTAAGGATGAAAGCCTTATCTGTTCTCGTTCCCAAATAATTGACAGAAATAGTTATTGTTTTTTAAATCGATTTTAAGCACTATACCTTGGCAGATATTCATCTATTCTAACCTTCTAAGCTATCTACTTCCCAGCCACAGGAAGCTCCATGTTGCTTGCAGTTCGAGCCTTGCCCTGACTTGCTCTACTATTCCATGCGTTTCCTCATGGAGAATCCCTTGGTGACTTGCTTATCATAACGCCTTCTGGACTTCTTGCCTTGTGGCCATCTCTCCTTTCTTTCTTCGTGGTCCTTCTCTTATCTCTTTTGGGCCCTCTCCTGAGATCCAAACTCCTGCCTTCTCTGCCCAGTCACAAGCTAATCCCCTCTTTATTAACCAATCGAGATAATTTGAGAACATTCTTTACATAACATAGATACAGGAGATGGCTCAATAATCATGACAGTGCTAGTGTTTGGACTGTAACCAGATCCTGGGTACAGAAAGCAGCAACTGAATACACATTGCACAAAACCATCTTCCATTATAATATATTTTCTTCAATGATGTTTTTCTTTTCTTTTATGTGTGTGAGAATTTAACCAAAGGTAAAATAAAGTGCCTGCGCTGAACACCAAGTGTATTTATAGAATCCAAATATATCTAGCTGAACTGAAGATTTCCTTCTTCTTCTACACTCCTATTGAGGTTGGTTTGCCTTTACTAAACATATCCCTCACAGAAGCTTATGCACAGCTGCCAGGGTCAGGCCTCAGGTATTTAGACCTTAAAAGAACATGCACCAATCCAAAGATCCTGTGAAAATCAAACCTGCAGTCAGCAAGAGAAATGGGGATTAGGTTAGCAGTTTAAAGGCCACGAAGTGAACACGCTGTGATGAGGAGGGGAATAAGGGGACCGTGAGGTTCTGTGGCAGAATGTCTTCATTTTAATATGCTCACTAACTGAGACAGGTCGCTGATATCCCTTTCATAAAATTATTATAAGCCGGGTTGGGGGGGTCACCTACCAACACCCAGGGAAAAGAGGCAAGAGTGTCAGGAGCTCAAGGCCAGCCTCAGATACAGAATGAATTTCGGACAAGCCTAGCCTACAGGAAACCTTCTCTTAGATAGATTGATAGATGGATAGATAGATAGATAGATAGATAGATAGATAGATAATAGGCCAGGCATAATGTCATATACCAGAATGTAGTCCCAACTCTGGGAGAGGCAGGAGAATTGTTAAGGATCAGAAGCCAGCCAAGCCTGTTTAGGACAAACAAATAAATAAGAGGGAATCACTTTTAAAGATTCCAATCATGGTTAAGTGACATAATTTTGGTGTGTCCGACACATACAAGATGAGAATAATGGCTACTTTTATGCTTCTGAATTAGACGCAGAGGAAATTGAGGATCAAGGAAAAAAATGGTAAAAAGGAGGAGGCATCAAAGATGAAGAAATAGTAACTGGAAGGGAGGAGCTGCAGGGGAGTGAGCAGGGTCCTCCTCCTTACCTCTGTATGGCAAAGTCAACATCACATCAGGGACACAAAGATAGTGAGGAAAAGGAGTAAGATAAACGCCAGGTTAAACATGACTCAAGGACGACCACAAACAAGAACAACAACAACAAGACCAACAACAAGAACAAGAACAACAACAACAACAGCCCAGGTTAAACATGATGCAAGGGGAGAAAACAAACAAACAAACAAACAAACAACAACAACAACAAAACCCAAACCCCAAACCAAACCAAACCAACAACAACAACAAAATGTAAAGAAAAACAGCGAATACAAAGACAGTGCACGTAAAATTAGCCTTCATGATAGTGGCCTAGGTCTGCAGGCAAAGGGCCACCAACTGTCCTTATTAATCAAAACCCACAAAGAACAGGTCGCTTTAGGTCTTCACAGTTTTGACATTTAAATTTTGGAATTTTGTTTAGATTTATGAGTCGGAAGAATTATAAAAAAAAAATGCCTAATTTAAAATTCAGTTGCCTGCCAATCCCGTGTCCTGTGAGGATCAACTGCCAGCTCAGCCCTAAAACAAATAAAAATACTTCAGTGAATTCATTTGGCAACAGAAAAACAGACTTTTTTCTTTCTTTCTGGTATATTGGACACAAATGAAGTAAGCCCTGTTAAGGACGGAGCTGTGTAAAGGGAGAGGCCAAAAGGCCTTATCAGGAAAGGATCAGGTCGCAGCTCCATGATGGAAGGCACACAGGGGACTCAAGGTAGAAACCCTAGTGAAAACATCACTCAAGCCTGAGCTAAAATGGTCTCAGGGATCAAGTATCTTGGAAACTATTCCACACTAAACATTCTATTTTCTGGACTGAATGACAAGAAAGGATTCTCATTCTAACAGAGAGAGGGAGGGTGCAGAAAGGTAAAGAGAGAGAGAGAGGTGGGGGATGGAGGGGACAGAAAAGAGAGAGAAAGGAAGGAAGGGAGAAGGAAGGATGGGTGAGTAGACCCTTCCCCCAAACTACTGCTGGCAGCCCTCCTGGGAACAACTTACAGGACAAAATGCTTGAACTTTGCAATGGTACACTCTCCCCAACATCCCCCTTATTAGACTCCTAAGTGAGACCCTTCCACAGGAGTGCAGTAGCCTCATGTAGTAGGAGGTATTTTGACCTTGTGCATAGCAAAACACACAGCAAAGTTATTCCAATTATACTGGCCAGCGCCATCATCTGACTTGTTTTTTTTTTTTTTTTTTTTTTTTTTTTTTTTTTTTTTTGACTGTGCCCAGTTTTTGAAAGGCTCAGGGTCTGTGGCACAGGAGGAAAAGAGACATAAGAAACCTGGGAGTTGTGTTATCTGGGAGGGTGTTGGGACAGGGAAACATGGGTTCTGGGCTTCAAAGGACTGAATCTCCAGGGCAGGGGTCCTCTTGGTGGTGGGAAAGGTCTGGGGAAGGCATTTTCATTAAAGAACTTGAGAGATACTGCAGCCTTAGTGTCAGAGCCTATGCCGTTCACTCACTCCTTCATGTCCTTGGTATTTATGACGCACTTGGACCAGGGACAGTGTGAAGCCAGGGCTGGCAGCATCCTGTGGGTTGTCTTAGGAGAGGTAAAGGTCACTAAAATGACCGAACCTTGAATAGACATGATTGTTTCACAGAGGGCCACTGAAAAAGACATGATACAATTGTATAGTTTGGGGGGGTGAGCCTTTTAACAAGACCCCCATTTTCTAATGTGATCTTTGTTCATTATCCATTTATATGAATTTTAGATGTAAATAATAATGTTGGCTGATAAAGATATTATGAGGCTTAAATAAGATTCTGGCCGGCCTAGCCATGTGCTTTTACTGGAGACTGTGAGACTGAGGAAAGGAATGATTAAACAGCCTATCAGCCTGCTATCATTTTTATTCCATTGCTCCATACTTTCTACACAGTATTAACATGGTTGCTTTTGTGCATACTATTTGCAACTCTTTCCACACATACATATGTACAAAGTGGTAGCAAAAACGACCCCCCCCCAAAGTTCTGTGTAGTGAGCAGAAGGCAAAGAAAGAGGCCTTGGCACATTCCCCATAGCCCACCAGTAGGACAGGGCAGAGTGTGATTCTCTATGACAACAAGAAGACATTACTCTATATAGCAGCGCTAACATGCAGCTACTGTGCCAAGAAGTAAAGGGTTAAGTGGTGTTGTTCACTGTCACATGATTCTGGGAAAGAGCTGAGCAGGAACCTCGGGATCCAGGGATCAGGAGGAGGCACATCTTGTCTGCACATGTGGCCTCTACCACTACCACTTCAAAGTGCCTCCTCGGACCGACATAACATTCTGACGCCGACTGTAAATGCCCTTGACACGCAGAGTGGAAAATATCAAACACTCCACCAGTCCCCAAAATGCAGTGTCTCTGCACTGGGAAAGGGCTTAATGAGCCTGCAGTGAAAGGGAGGGGGTGGTTGGGGGGAGGGCTTGGAGCCAGAGAGAGGGGAGGAGGTGGAACAGTACCGCACGGGTGGTTCTGATTTAAGGCTTGTACTGATACATGCCGGGCGTGTGCAATTGGGCTCAGACCACTGTGAATTCAAGTGCCCCAGGACCTTGAAGAACATCCTTAGGCATCAGTTCCAGGCCTTTCTGAGTCAAGTCCCTACTGAATCTGTTTTTCCCTGCACATTCCAGAGCACATGACTCTTAAATAGCACTTCTCAGACACAAAGCTGTTCTCTTTTGCAAAGGCGGCCCTGGGCCTTGCTTCTTCCCACAACTTCCCCTCCACTCTTATTGCAGATGCTATGTGGCTGTGTCTTCTCTTGGGGAACTTTTCATAGTGGATATGGTTGGCAACTTAGAAGGTCTCTTTCATCCCATCAAAGGGTACTTTTATCAGAAGATCTTTCCCAGAGAGTCTATTGTTGTAAGTTACCAGTGAAACCCTCTATGGAGTAACTTGGCCAGTAGGACAGTCCAGAAAATCAGAAGTAGAGGACAGACTCCCACTCCAAGTCCCATCTTCTATCAGCCTTATCAGTGGACTCTCAGACAAGTAGATAGGCTCTCTGGTTCATTCTTTAGCTCATCGAAGAACTGGAGTACATACAATTTATAAAACATGATTCTTGGCCTCTGAAGAACCTCAAACAATAGAGGAAGGGGACATATAAAAATAACCACAGACTTTTGTGTGTAATGCTACAAAGTACCCAGGAACACAGGAGAGGAGGTAGGTGGCCCAGTCTACGTAGCCGTTGGGCATGCATTGAGCAGTCTCCCCTAAAACTACACTTGAACTGGGTTGGATTTTGGTGGTTGAAAGAAACAGCCAGTGCAATGAAATAAAAGGAAAGAGGGCGAGGGTGGAGAGGATATAAATCACGTTGAATTTTTAAAAAGGACAAGTTCAGTGTAGAGGAGCTGAGACTAACAGAGGTAGAAGAATCTGGAAGGGCACCAAAGCAAAGGCCAAGGCCTTCCGAGCAATCTCAAGAGCTTTATGGAGAGGCTCCATCCGTCCCAGATGTAGACACATCTAGTGAAGATGAACTAGAAAGGGGAAAGGCCGGAGGCCCCCTGTGCCTCCTGTGTTCTTTTAGTTTTAGGAATGTTATTTGGCCACTCATCTGCTGTGAGGTGCTGTGTGGGTGCAGGAGAGATGTTCTTTCCACCCGCGGCAGGCAGACCTGATCCCAGGGTCATGAGAGTGGGAAAGCTAGCCCTGTACCACTCGGGAGAGCAAGTATGCACCTCACCTGGGTAGCACAGTAGAACTGGCCCTCGTGGTATTGGCCTCGTGGTATGAGAACAGGAGACCTGGCCCTGATCCTTGCATGGAGGCTGCCGTGGGAGAGCTGGATAACTGACCGACTCAGCTACCGTGTAGGCTCAGATCCAGGGCTTTGAGTTGACCCAACCCAACATCTATCCCATCTATGAACTTCTGGAGCATATGAAGGAGGCTAGTTGTACAGATCCAAACCTACAGGTTCTCCATGACATGCAGCAACAATAGAATGTGTGAGAGGAGTCCCAGTGAGGTTCCAGTATTGATGGTGTATCAAAAGTTAAAGGCCTTGAACCACACCGAGGACTCATTGCAATGAACATTTGCAAGTAAAGATGTGTAGACGAAAGGGTATACTGTGGGACACACTACGTCTTCCACAATGATTTTTTTTCATTTATTTTTATTTTTTATTTTCTTATGTGGGAGAGGTTGCAAGGGCAAAGGGTAGATATGGAGGGTGAGATGAGTGGGATTAGGGTGCATGATGTGAAATTGATAAAGAATGGATAAAAAGGTTTTTATGTATATGGATACACACACACACACACACACACAATTTAAGCACCCGTGTATAAGGTCAGACTGGTTTTTAACTCACACCAATCCTCCTGTCTTACTTTACAAGTGCTAAATATATAGTCAGGAGGTACCACTTCTCCCCAACTCAATCCCCCGCCAAGGTCTGCTGATCTCCCAGCTGGCGGGGCTTAGCATCTGCATTCCATGTCCCAAGGCACTCACCTCTAGTCCTTTACCACTGCTTCACTCTCTGAGGAGCTGTGTTACAGAAGACAGAACTTCGGGAAGTCATCAAAGCCACTGGTCCGTTATAGACCTGCATCCCCTGGGGAGGACTGAGGAAGAAGTCCAACCCCTGTAAGGACATGAACGCATTCCTATGTAAACAAGGGAATTTTCACCAGAAAAAAATTACACAGACTTACAAATGCATTCTGGTACCAAGCTTATATCAAATGGGCCCAAAGGGACCTGTCAGTTTTCCTGCAAATTACATCGGTATGTTTTTGATGGTGTTTAGTGGTTACGGGTCTCCCTGTACAATAACATGGCAACATAATATGTGCAAGCAATTAAAAATGGTAACTGGATTTTTTTGTGTGTGTTAGAATTTTTGCAGGTACAATCTTCAGGGATCAAGGAAGAATTAATTGCCGAGGTAGAGGCAACTTCTGGAAGAAGAGACAGGTGACCCAGGATTTTTTGCAAAAGTTGACTTTTCAGAGCAGGGGAGAATGACCGACTAAATTTATGTGGTGAAAACCAGCAGATGGAAGAGAATGTAATTTTAAAATATTTAATGGGGACTTTTAAAAAATTATGTCTGCGTCTCCTCCTCTGAGAAAGATTATAGACGGCAAAAACCATCGCTTTGTTAGGAATATTGGCTTTTACTGGATATCTTCAGTGAAGTTTCCATTATTTGTTATTGGAAAAATTGTGGCTGTGTTCAGATGTGATGGCCGGCTTGAACATGCCCTTCGATTTGCGCAAGTGTCTAGCCATGTCCACCAATTTGGAATACCAGGTAGTATGCAGAGACAGTGACGCCCATCGAGTTACATGATCCAACAGCCCGCGAGCACTGTTGTAAATCTCATTTTACCTGTGAGCCAACTGAAGGTCACACGAGCCTTAACTTGTTCCCCATGAAAGCTTGCAACTTCCAGTGGGCAGAAAGGAGAGCCCAGTCAGGAGATGACTTGGTGGGTTGCACTCTGAAGCTCATCAGTATTTCTAAAGAAAAAAATCACTGGACTACATGGGGCTTGATTATTCGACTTGAGTTAAGTATCAGACACGTATAAAACAAACGAGCAAAGTAAAGAAACACAAAAGCTCATCTCCCCACCCCTTTCCTTTGGGCTCCACTTTAGGCTCTAGGCATCTAGAGGAAACCCGGACTATTTGCTACCCCCTGAGCCTTGAGTCAAACTTAACAGGTCACAGTGCAGGGGCTAGGAAATATCACATTGCAGCAAGCAGGAGGTCTGAAAGCAATTTTCTTGACCCTAAAAATAAATGAGCTGCAAGTAAAACAGAATTTAACGAGAAACATTTAACTTCTAAGTCTTCTGCTCTCACTAGTTATCTTCTGCTACAAGATTTGAGCTGTCAAGGATACGTCCCCGTCCTGCGGTCTTCCAGGGCAGGCAGTCTGTCCTTGTGATACTGCACCTTGATCATCTCTTGATTACAAAGGTCCGGTTGCCTGCACGGAGACAGTGCCTGAGGCAAGCTTTCACTCAGCCATTAAGGCAAGAGACCAGCCTGATTCTCCTCTCTCAGCTCCCATTCCTGATTAGAGTAGAGGCAAAAATAAAACCGTAGACATGTCTTTGGCGAATGAGTTCCTCTAAAGCTCTCCCTTGAAAGGAGACCAAGGCAAGCATTCTCCTTCCTCCAACACACTAACTGAGATTTCAAAGTTCATGAAAAAATTAACCGCTGGGTGGTAAGAAGACAGTGAGGTGGGCAGTGATGTTCCTTTCCACGTCGAAGCCTCCCTGCTCAGATTCTGAAAGTGTGGGTTAATCAAATAAATTGGCGTGGTTTAGACTGAAGGATTAGGAAATGAGAGACTGTGGTCACCTGGATGTCTTACAGGCACCCACCGCTTCTTGTCAGACTTCGCTTGTCCGTCCCGTGTCTTTGCTCGACCCATAGCTTCATCGAATTCTCAAGCACCCATGCAGAAATCAAGTTCCTTCTTTCTGCCCTGTCTTCTACATGTTTCGGGATTTTGTTGTTTTGTTGTTATTTTCTTTCCTTCCTTCCTTCCTCCCTTCCTTCCTTCCTCCCTCTCTTCTTTCTTTTTTCTTTCTTTCTTTCCTCCTTTTTTTCTTCCTTCCTTCCTCCCTTCCCCCCTCTCTTCCTTCTTTCTTTACTTCCTTCCTTCCTTTCCTTCCCTTCCTTCTCTTCCTCTCTCCCTTTCCCTCCCTCCCTCCCTCTTTTCTTTCTTTCTTTCATTGGACATTTCTTTGTCTCTCCATACCCATTGCCAACTGTCTAAATCCTCCTTATCAGTCTCTCATCCTTATTCCCATATTCTGCATTGTTTCCAGACGGATGCTTCTAAGCCAGGAATAATAATTGTTACTTTATTCAACATTTAATATGCTCTTTCTGGGTGCTCGTCCCAGGAACAGAGTTTCTTTCTTCCTGGCGGCCTTTCTAACGTCACATCCTTGCTCTGACATTTTTGCTGATTCCTTTTATCCTCAGGTAAAATTTCAGTCTTGTACCTGGAGCTGGCCTATTCCTTACCCCAGGTTATCTCAGGCCGCTGTTGCCTTTTCACTTGAGAGCAGCATCAAAATGGGCCACTCGCCACTTCCCGTGCCTTCTTACTTAAGCACTCAGCTCTGCTGCCTTCCTTCTGTCTGGAGCATTCACTCTAAACTTCTCAAACTGGGTTAACTAAATCATCCTTTTAGGTAAGTTTGCTGGCATCTGATTCCTCCGTTTCCCATTTCTAAAGCTGTATACCATTGCAACATGTTAAGATATGTTTCTTGCTTCCTCACAGATGCTAGGCATTTCATTTTACTGTCACTAATTCTTGATGCCCCCGACAAAATGCAGACTCCATATTTCAACACCCTACATCTAAAGGAGAGCTTCAGATCAACCTCTCAAAATTTGAATCTCAGCTTTTATCGACAATCAGCAATATTTAACAAGTCAGACACAGAGCCTGTGGTGACACACTTTGCAACCAGAGTCTCTGGAGAGCAGGACCCTGACTACTTGGTTTCACCCTTTCTACAACAAATTCTGGCATATTTTAGTTACTCAACATTCTGTTAAAAACTTTTTATGCATGCATGTACGTTTAATGTTTTTCCCACGATGTACTTCTCATTTTCTGTAAAATGTTCTGAAAAGCAGCTCAGGACTGTGTATCGAGAGCCTGAATCACATCTGTGAGAGACTGAACATGCCTGCCGAGGAAGAGGAAGTAACTAACCAATGTCTGACTTGAATTAAGGTCCTCCACTCCACCAGGGGACCCATAGCCAACACTGCTTGCTTGAGTGGCCAAGAACCAGAGACTTGATAACCTAGAGACCAAGGGTAAAGAACAAACACTACTGATATAAAAAATAAACCTGTCTATAGAATGACTCCTAAAGATGTTCTGCTATACTCATAGATTAATGCCTTAGTCAGTCACTGTTGGAGAGGCTTCCTCTGGCAAGAGATGTTCTACAGAGACCAACAGGTAAGCATTCAGCACACACACACACACACACACACACACACACACACACACACACACACACACACACACACATATATATATATATATATATATATATATATATATATATATATATATATAGAGATAGAGAGAGAGAGAGAGAGAGAGAGAGAGAGAGACCCAGCACGCATAGCTGTAAGTGGATGACTCAATCAAATGTATCCTCTTAGAGCACGGGGAATCCTTGAGGGAAGTGGCAGGAAGATTCTAAGAGCCAAAGGTATGGAGAAACCAACAGAACAAGGCCCTTTAAATCAATACAAGCAAAGCTCAAAGGAGGAAGCACAGGGCCTGCATGGATCTGCACTAGAGATTTATATATATGTGTATATATATATATATATATACACACACACATATATATATACACATATATATGTATATATATACACACACATATATAGTATAAATTTTATATAATATACATATATATATATATATATATATAAGCTTTCAGCTTAGTATTTTTATGGGATTCCTCCTGAGTGTGAGAGCAAGTGTGTCTTCCCTCGGCCTCTTTTTCTTCTGTTGGCTCACCTTGTCCAACTTCTGTGATGGATTTTGTTTTATCTTATTCTATTTTATATTGTCATGTTTTGTTGTTGTTTCTTAGAAACATGTT